>NC_066580.1:23031281-23372947 GCF_024323335.1 Lathyrus oleraceus | reverse complement strand
GTTGATGAAGAAAGATGCCCTTGGATGTAGAATGAACCTCAAGACCAAGAAAATAATGTAGATTACCCAGATCTTTCATGTGAAATGATGCTTGTAATTGTTGCTTAAGTTGCTGAATTGAAGCATGATCTGAACCAGTAATAACCATATCATTAACATACAAAAGAAGCAGAACAATACCCGCAGATGTGCTATGAATAAATAAAGATGAATCATACTGACTCTGAGTAAAGGAGAATCCAAGTAGAGTGGAGCGGAATTTTTCGTACCACGCTCTAGGTGCCTGTTTCAAACCATATAAGGAGCGTTTGAGCTTACACACGCCTTTAGATGAAGAGAATAAGCCTTGAGGTGGAGTCATATAAATATCTTCTGTCAGGTCACCATGAAGAAAAGCATTCTTCACATCCATTTGATGAAGAGTCCACCCATTAGAAGCAGCTATATAGATGATCGTGCGGACAGTTGTCATTTTGGCAACCGGTGCAAATGTCTCATCATAATCAATTTCATATTCCCGCTTGTTTCCTAACGCAACCAAACGAGCCTTGTAACGATTGAGGGACCCATCCGAATTCAATTTCACATAATACACCCATTTGCAACCTATAGGTTTTACATCAGGAGGGCAAGAGACAATATCCCATGTGAAATTCTCTTGAAGAGCTTGAAGCTCTTCATTCATTGCTTTTATCCATCGCACATCCTTAACAGCCTGTGAGTAACAAGTAGGAATAGATATGCTAGAGAGTGTGGCAGTCAGAGAAGTATGTGAGGAATCATACCTGTCTGGTGAATATCTATCTGGTGCACGAGATATTCGACCAGAACGCCGTGGTTCAACCGGTATAGGATCAGGTGGCGGTTCAGCGTTGGGAAGGGGTGTGGGACCCTGATGCCTGTGTTGTCTAACATATACATGACCTGGTTTATAACGTTCAATAGATTGAGGCATAATAGAAAACTTAGGAAGAGTAACAATATCATTAATGGCAGGAGAAACACGGGGAAACATAAACTGATTATCAAAAAATGTCACATTTCTAGAAATGCGAAAACGATGGTTAGTGACATCATAACACACAAATCCCTTATGAGAGTGACTATATCCCATAAATGCACATTGAACAGATTGTGCTCCAAGCTTATGCCTTTCAAAAGGAGGCAAGCGAACTAAACACACACACCCAAAAGTATGTAAAGCACTATAATCCGGATGAATTTTAAAAAGACGAAAGAAAGGAGAATCAAGTTCAATAACTGTAGAAGGAAGACGATTGATCAAGAAGACAGTTGTGAAAAGAGCCTCTACCCAAAATCGGGATGGTACAGAAGCTTGGAGAAGCAATGTGCGTGTTACTGTTGGTGTAAGCCCTAGAGGCCAATACTTTTGGTACTTGTATCGAATTATTTATTAATAGTAAAAGGTTTTTTCTTTATTACGTTTGTTTAATAAAGTCCCTAGAATAGCTAGTCGGTTTAATGTATCAAGTGTGACTTGATCATGAGATCACATTAAACATAAGGACAATATTCTTAAAGTATCCGTAGTCGAGATTTATTGTGAAGTGGGATAACATTAAAGCATTAAGACTATTATGTATATAGACTGATGATCACATCTCATGGATCATGGATAAGGAGTTATCAAGTCTTAAACATAGGTATGAATATTAAGAGTAATATTTATACCGGATTGACCCGCTATGAGAATACTATATAGAATGTTATGCAAAGTGTCATAAGTTATTCTTATGGTGATAATGGTGTACACCACCCTTCGACCTGAAACCACTATAGACCCTAGATGTAGAGTCGAGTGCTTTATTGCTGATCAAACATTGTCCGTAACTGGATAACCATAAAGACAGTTGATGGGTACTCCACGAAGAATGCTGAGGGACATGAGTGACCTAGATGGAATTTGCCCATTCTGCATAATAGGATAAATGTCTATGGGCCCAATATTGAACTGGACAAGGCTGACACTGTCTATGCCTTGTGTTCAATATAGACATAAGGGCAAAAGGGTAATTATGCAGATAAGTATTATCACAAAAGGATTTGTCAGATCACATGACATTTTCGTGTCTTGGGTAGCAGTGATGTGTTGCTAGATACCGCTCACTGTTTATTATGTTAAATGCATGATTTAATATAATTGCCAATGCTGCAAAAGCCTACAGGGTCACACACAAAGGACAGATTGATGAGAGATAGAGTAACTAAGGAACACCGTAAGGTACGGTGCCCTTAAGTGAGTTGTAGAACATCATAAGGTACGGTGTACTTAAGTAGAATACGAAATATGGTAAGGTACCATGGGCTTAAGTGATTTTGGGCATATTATAAGATATGGGCCAAATATACTCAAGTGGGCTTTTTAGCTTGAAGCCCACACAAGTGGTTCTATAAATAGAACCCTTGTGCAGAAGCATTCATTGCGGTTGCATTATTTTCGTTTTCTCTCTCTCTCTCTCTCTCTCTCTCTCTCTCTCTCTCTCTCAAAGCCTTCATTCATAGCAGCTAGCACTGAGATTGAAGGAATCCGTTCGTGTGGACTGAGTAGAGACATTGTCATCATTCAATGTTCGTGATCACTCTGTAGATCTGCATCAAAGGTTTCAATCGTCACAAGAGATCTGCATCAAATCGCAAGAGGTAACTATTCTATCACTGATCATGCCCATTCGTAAGGATCTCTAAAGGAGAAATTTTAATTTCCGCTGCATTTTGGATCACAATTCTCCTTCAGTGGTATCAGAGCCACTTACGAAACCATGAATCGGATAGCTGTTTATTTTCTGTATTAATATGATTAAAAGATAAAATGAATCAATTAATTAAACGGGTAATTAAATTTGGCATCATGAGTGTACGAGTTGGATGATTGATGTTGACTATGCTTCGGAACCGACATTAGTATGGTGAAGCAGTGATACATCGATCGTCCATAGGTTATGCAATTGAGACCGATCAACTTATATATGATATAAGTAATCCTAATGCAAAGTACGGTATATATGATATATTGTTTCTGTTTCGTTCATTCAAATACTAAATGGTTGTTTTCCTTTGAGCGATCAATGGTCATTTGCTTCGGAATCCGACAATAGTATGGTGAAGCAATGACCTGTTGATAAATCATATTGAATCAACAATCGAGGTGTGTTTGACGGTCTGAAATTGGTGCATTAGGGTTAGTGACGGCGCAAGGGTTGTGCAGTCAAAGAGTTGTGAATTAAGGGCTTTTTGGATCAGTCTGTTGACTGTTTCAAAAGCGCTGATTTTGGCCGCGTGACGATCGTCATGGGCTTGTGACGATCATAACAAGCTGGACGTGATGGTCGTCACATGCTTTGTGACGGTCGTCACATTCATAGATCCAGAATTCTAGGCGTTTCTGTTATTTTGGTCGCGTGACGTTCGTCATGGGCCTCTGACGGTCGTAACAAGCTGGACGTGGCGGTCGTAACATGCTTGTGACGGTCGTCACATTCACAGAGCCAGAATTCTCGGGGTTTACCGTTTTGTGACTGCGCAAGAGTTGTGTTGATGCAAAACGACGTCAATTTCAAATAAATTGTTCATTAAAAATTTCGGGCAGCGGACCCCCGACTAACTCTGCGTAGTGTGATCGGTCGCCGAAATTTAATTTGGTTTTAATTAATTAAAGGAATTAAAATTAATAATAATAATGTGTTTATTATTATTGTCTTGTGGTGATCGGTTATGGCCTTAGTTTTCCTTTATTTTGTTTTGGGTTTTTAAATACGACCTGTGTGTCGTGCCTCTCCTTTTAATCTCTTAATGTAACTTCTTTTCTCATCTCAATCCCTCGTATGTAAAACGAGTTTCTTCTGTAATGTAATGTTATGAAGAAAGAGAAGAAGACAATCTTATGAAGAAAGAGAAGATTTCAATATCAAAGGAGGACAACCTTGAAGATCAAAGGAGGACAACCTTGAAGATCTTGCTCGGAGAAGCTTAGATCGTTATTAGGTTAGCTTAGGTTCTCTCATTGGCTTGGGAGAACAATTGCGCTAGGGGCCATAACTGTTTCATTATGTATGTTGATGCATGTGTATGTATGTTGATGCATGTGAATATGTGTTGATGCATGTGAGAGATGATTTATATGATAAATTAGCCGGTGAGATCAGAATAATTATAATTCCCTCAAATTAAATATTAAGTTTATGCTTTCCAAGTTTTAGCACTCATCAAGACTAGTATCAGATAATGTAGGTTTCGCCTACGCGAGGTGTATGTTCTATATTAGTAAGGTGCGATGGGATAATTGTAATATCCAACTGCTAAGACAATGGGTCAAACTTAACTAAACAAATTATAATAATATTATATATATTTGCTTTCCAAGTTTTAGCACTCATCAAGACTAGTATCAGATAATGTAGGTTTCGCCTACGCGAGGTGCATGTTCTATATTAGTAAGGTGCGATGGGATAATTGTAATATCCAACTGCTAAAACGATGGGTCAAACTTAACTAAACAAATTATAATAATATTATATATGTTTAGAAGCAAGAGTTGGAAATGATCCATATGATGGATTGGAATAAGGAGTTATTCACCCAACTGAAATTTTCGAGAGTTGTATTAGATACAATTGGAAGGAGTTCCTACCTAAATAACCTAGTTTTGTGTAATCCGCCTACGCGGACTTAGAACAAAGTGAAATATGGATCTCGACCCACTAGAAAATCTTCCAACTGGATTTTCCGAATCAAATGATGAGGGTCATTTGTTTTGAGTAAAATAGTGGGAGCATATTTAATTAAATGCCTAATTAAATATGTTAATGATACTTATATTTTCATTAATTTCATGTAGATTACCATGACAACCAACACCTCTAACAACATTTTGCAATCAATCCTTGACAAGGAAAAATTGTCTGGGACAAATTTTCTGGATTGGCGCCGAAACTTAAGGATTGTCCTCAAACATGATAGAAAGTTGTATGTCTTGGAGAAACCTGTTCCTGAAGAGGAACCTCCTAGTTCTGCACCTAAGGCAGAAAGAGATGCTTATAATAAGCATGTCGATGATGCCAATGAAACTGCTTGTCTCATGCTAGCTACCATGAACTCAGAATTGCAAAAGCAACATGAGAACATGACAGCGTTCGATATGATCGAACACCTGAAGATGCTCTATCAAGAGCAAGCAAGGCGTGAAAGGTTTGAAGTTTCAAAAGCCCTTTTTCAAGGCAAGTTAGCTGAGGGAGCCCCTGTAAGTCCCCATGTGCTCAAGATGATTGGGTACGTGGAAAACCTTGAAAGGTTGGGTTTTCCCCTCGGAAAGGAACTTGCGACTGATGTGATATTGCAATTATTGCCAGATGGATTCAGTCAAGTTGTCCTAAATTTCAATATGAATGATATGGACAAATCTCTTCCTGAACTGCTGGCCATGTTAAGAACTGCTGAGCAAAATCTGAAGTCAAAAGGGAAGTCCATTCTGATGATCGGGAATGGAAAGAGACAGAACAAAAGGTCCACTAAGCAGGGTGATAAAGGGAAAGGCAAGGAAGTTTCCAAACCCAGACCCACTGTTGCTGCTTTGAAGCCTAGTGGACGCATAGCAAAGGCAGGCACCTGCTTCCATTGCGGTAAGACTGGACACTGGAAGAGAAACTGCCCAAAGTACCTGGAAGATACGAAGAATGGAGTAGAGACTTCAACTTCAGGTATTTTTTGTTATTAAAATAAATTTATCTACTTCTGCATCATGGGTATTAGATACTGGATGCGGTTCTCACATTTGTACAAATGTGCAGGGGCTGAAAAGGAGTAGAGATTTGGCAAAAGGTGAAGTTGACCTACGAGTTGGCAATGGAGAAAAGGTTGTTGCTTTAGCCGTAAGAACTTATGTATTGAATTTACCTAGTGGTTTAATAATTCAGTTAGAGAACTGTTATTATGTACCTGCAATTAGCAGGAATATTATCTCCATTTCTTGTTTGGACAAGTTTGGTTTTTCATTTATAATAAAGAACAATTGTTGCTCAATTTATTTGAATGATATATTCTATGCTACTGCACAAATGAGCAATGGACTATATGTCCTTGATCTCGAAATGCCTATTTATAACATTAATACTAAAAGGGTGAAACCTAACGAGTTAAAACCAACTAGGTAAGAATATTAAAACTCTTCGATCAGATCGAGGTAGTGAGTACTTAAGCCTAGAGTTTGATGACCATCTGAAAGAGTGTGGGATCCTATCCCAGCTTACTCCTCCTGGAACACCCCAATGGAATGGTGTATCTGAGAGAAGAAATCGAACCCTGTTAGACATGGTCCGATCAATGATGAGTCACGCCGATCTTCCAAACTCCTTTTTGGGGACATGCACTATTGACAACAGCTTACACACTTAACCGTGTTCCATCCAAAAAGGTTGAGAAGACACCATATGAGATATGGAGTTGTAAGAAACCACATATGTCTTACATGAAGATTTGGGGTTGCGAAGTTTATGTGAAACGACAAATTTCAACTAAGCTTGAGCCCAAATCTGACAAATGCTTATTTGTGAGGTATCCTAAAGAAATAAGAGGGTATTACTTCTACAATCCTTTTGAGGGCAAAGTGTTTGTCGCTCGAACTGGAGTTTTCCTAGAAAAGGATTTTATTTCCAAAGGAATCAGTGAGAGGAAAGTAGAGCTTGAAGAAATTCAAGAATCACAAAGTATTGATACACCTATGGAGGAATTAGAGCAGGAAACACAAGCAGTTGTGTAAGAGCAACCTGCTCAAGTAGAACAAGACCAGCGTAGGTCAGGCAGGATACGTCACCTACCTGAGAGATATGGATATCTCATAACTAATCAAGGTGATGTATTACTCATGGATCAAGAACGAAGATGAGCCTTGTGTCTACAAGAAGGTTAGTGGGAGCATGATCGTTTTCCTGGTATTATATGTGGATGACATATTACTCATTGGAAAAGATGTCCCTACCCTACAACAAGTAAAGTCTTGGTTGGGGAAATGTTTTTCTATGAAGGACCTAGGTGAAGCAGCCTATATATTAGGAATCAGAATCTATAGAGATAGATCACAAAACTGCTTGGCCTAAGTCAGAGTACATACATAGACAAAGTGTTGATACGCTTTAATATGCATGATTCCAATGGTTATGTGTTTTTTGCTTAAATGGTGGCTCTGTGAGCTGGAAAGGTTCAAAGCAAGATACAGTTGCTGATTCTACAACCGAGGTCGAGTATATTGTTGCCTCAAGTGCAGCAAAGGAAGTTGTTTGGATCAAAAAGTTCATTAGTGAACTTGGCATAGCTCCTAGCATTGTGGATCCCATTGGTCTCTATTGTGATAACAATGGTGCTATCGCACAAGCTAAGGAGCCTAGATTTCACCAACGATCCAAACACATGCTTAGACGTTATCATCTCATTCGAGAGATAATAGATAAAGGAGATGTGAAAATATGCAGAGTACCTACACTTGACAATATTGCAGACCCACTGATAAAGCCTCTTGCGCAGCAGAAGCATGATGGCCATACTAGATCTGTGGGCATTAGGGGTATGCCTGATTGGCTCTAGTGCTAGTGGGAGATTGTTAGTGTAAGCCCTAGAGGCCAATACTTTTAGTACTTGTATCGAATTATTTATTAATAATAAAAGGCTTTTTCTTTATTACGTTTGTTTAATAAAGTCCCTAGAATAGCTAGTACGTTTAATGTATCAAATGTGACTTGATCATGAGATCACATTAAACATAAGGACAATATTCTTAAAGTATCAGTAGTCGAGCTTTATTGTGAAGTGGGATAACATTAAAGCATTAAGACTATTATGTATATAGACTGATGATCACATCTCATGGATCATGGATAAGGAGTTATCAAGTCTTAAACATAGGTATGAATATTAAGAGTAATATTTATACCGGATTGACCCGCTATGAGAATACTATATAGAATGTTATGCAAAGTGTCATAAGTTATTCTCATGGTGATAATGGTGTACACAACCCTTCGACCTGAAACCACTATGGACCCTAGATGTAGAGTCGAGTGCTTTATTGCTGATCAAACATTGTCCGTAACTAGATAACCATAAAGACAGTTGATGGGTACTCCACGAAGAATGCTGAGGGACATGAGTGACCTAGATGGAATTTGCCCATTCTACATAACAGGATAAATGTCTATGGGCCCAATATTGAACTGGACAAGGATGACACGGTCTATGCCTTGTGTTCAATATAGATATAAGGGCAAAAGGGTAATTATGCACATAAGTATTATCACAGAAGGATTTGTCAGATCACATGACATTTTCGTGTTTTGGGTAGCAGTGATGTGTTGCTAGATACCGCTCACTGTTTATTATGTTAAATGCATGATTTAATATAATTGCCAATGCCGTGAAAACCTACAGGGTCACACACAAAGGACGGATTGATGAGAGATAGAGTAACTAAGGAACACCGTAAGGTACGGTGCCCTTAAGTGAGTTGTAGAACATCATAAGGTACGGTGTACTTAAGTAGAATACGAAATATGGTAAGGTACCATGGGTTTAAGTGATTTTGGGCATATTATAAGATATGGGTCAAATATACTTAAGTGGGCTTTTTAGCTTGAAGCCCACACAAGTGGTTCTATAAATAGAACCCTTGTGCAGAAGCATTCATTGCGGTTGCATTATTTTCGTTTTCTCTCTCTCTCTCTCTCTCACTCACTCACTCACTCACTCACTCAAAGCCTTCATTCATAGCAGCTAGCACTGAGATTGAAGGAATCCATTCGTGTGGACTGAGTAGAGGCGTTGTCATCATTCAACGTTCGTGATCGCTCCGTAGATCTGCATCAAAGGTTTCAATCGTCACAAGAGATCTGCATCAAAGGTTTCAATCGTCGCAAGAGGTAACTATTCTATCACTGATCATGCCCATTCGTAAGGATCTCTAAAGGAGAAATTTTAATTTCCGTTGCGTTTTGGATCGCAATTCTCCTTCAGTTACATCAAGCAAATGACGGTTCTTACGTTCTGCCATACCATTTTGTTGAGGGGTATTGGGACAAGATCGTTGTGACAAGATGTCTTTTTGTTGA
The DNA here is from genome assembly GCF_024323335.1 of Lathyrus oleraceus. Classification (NCBI taxonomy): domain Eukaryota; kingdom Viridiplantae; phylum Streptophyta; class Magnoliopsida; order Fabales; family Fabaceae; genus Lathyrus; species Lathyrus oleraceus. The sequence continues at coordinate 23,363,837 of NC_066580.1, read as the reverse complement.
AGGTATTCCTAAAACTTTTGAGACATGTACTCACCACTAGAGTCAGAGCGAAAAAATTTAACACTTGCTTGAAATTGAGTTTCAACATATGTCAAAAATTTCTTAAACATAGAAAACACTTCAGATTTAGACCGAAGGAAATATATCCAAACAAAACGACTATAATCATCAATAAATGTGACAAAATATTTATAGTGAGAATGAGAAACTACATGAGACATACCCCATACATCACTATGAATCATTTCAAAACAAGTGGAAGCACGATAAGCACCAGACAGAAAAGGAAGTGTTTTACTCTTAGCCAATTTGCAAACAGAACATGAAATAGAGGCATTAAAAACATTTTTATTTCCCAACAAACCATTTTTAAATAAATGGGACAAAACAACAGAGTTTGGATGACCTAATTTTCTATGTCAATCCTCATAAGAGTTCAAAACATTATTACAAGCAAGAGATATATGATTAGAAATAAACTGGAGTGGAAACAATCTTCCCACTTTAGGCCCCTTCGTGATCACCTTCCCCGACACCTTCTCCTGCACAAGACAACCATCACTAGAAAAGTTAACATCATAATTTTTATCTACCAATTCACCAACAGATAATAAATTAGACGCAAGTCCAGGTGATACAAGCACGTCCCAAAAATCAGAGTTTATGTCACCAATATCAGTAATAGATAAAGTATTACCATCAGCTATTTGAATTTTTTGATTACCATGATAAGAATGTAAATTGTGCAAATGCTCTGAAGAACCTGTCATGTGATTGGATTCACTCGAATCAAGAAACCATGTGCTAGAAACATTAGAAGACTTACCCTGAATTCCCAATGCCGAAAGAGCGGAAAGTACCATTTGTTGAATCAATTCAGGTTGTATAGCAGTATTGTTTGATGCCCCATTAGTGGATGGACCAACCGCATGATTTGTAGTTGTATGGAATGCCTGTATTGAACGTTGTGTTGGTCGTGGAGGACGTGTGGGACACTCAGAGATAATATGACCATGTTGCTTGCAGTAATTACAAAAAATGGGCATGCACGGTGCAGATAACTGTGGTAATATATTATTGTGCATTCTAGATGAAGAACACTCCGCAAAATTCGTTTCATTTGAAAAATGAGTGTAATTTTCTCTATTAACTATAAAAAAACTTCATAAAAGACCACATAACCTAAGAATAAATGTTCCCAACCTTACTAAAAATATGTAGCACAAGATATAAGAGTTAAAGTAATACAAAATAGAAAAAGTCTCATGCCAAAATCTAAACATTATTAATGTTGAAAATTAAACTTATATCCCATGATTTTGTTGCAAGTGAGTTCTAGGATAACTTAATTTCATACCAGACTCATAATATAAGAATGACAGTGTAAGACCCCAATTTTGTCCCTAAACTTATCTACGTTCTGACGGTAATAGATAATATATCTCATGCACTCTTTGGTCGAAGCCTTTTGTTCTTCCCTAGTCGAGTAAGATTCGTATCCCTTTTTTTGGAATCGAATGTCCATCCTATAATCGAGTTTTGCTTTTAGCCCTCTTTTGGATGATGAGTGTCTTGGGAATATTCCCCAATTCACGCTTTGGTTGGTCACCTATTATATGCCCAGTAACCGGTATCCCTGGTGTTCCTTCCTCCCTGCTCCCTATTATGACTTTTATTCCCTACGGAGTCAGATTCTCCTGAGCTGAAGTATACCTTTTTAGGTCTTCCTCAGATGATTTCGGATGTTTGATATCTCTCACCCTTATACCGGTCTTAGATATTCATTCTTCCCGAGCATGTTGTATCTCTCACCCTTATACCGGTGTTCAGATCATATGTCTCTTTGAGTTTATTACCCAGTAACCGGTAATACCTCATCCTGTTGCTTCCTCAGAGGAGTTTTTGTTTGGGTTTTCCCCAGCAAGGTCCCTTAGTGGATTCTCCCAGCCTGAGTCCGGATTTTCATCTGAAGTATCCGAAATGGACAATTTTTGTTGTATTGGCATATTCCCCAATACATGCATCTTCGAGTCAGCTCGGGTCTTCCCATTGATTTCTGCTCCCCAAGTTTCAAGTCGTGACCTGCTCACGCATTTTATCCCTTTTCTTATCCCCATAAGAGTCCCAAGAGTCTCTGTCCCGTTGAGCGTACTACTCAAATGGATTGTCAATTCCTCCTGATCGTTTCCTTTGTGGACACATATCTCCATAGAGTGTTACCTTTTGCATACATACATTTGCATCACGAGGTCTCTTAGGGACCAAAATTCGTCTCTCTGTTATTATTTAAGCCCATTCTACCCCGTCGAGACGAAGATTTTAACCTTCGCTTCTTCGGCTAGAATGACCTTAAATAGGGGCATCTGTAAGACCCTAATTTTGTCCCTAAGATCCCTCATGGCATCATAACATTGCATTTGTAAAGCCTCAAGGATCATAAGCATCTTGGTTCCCCTTGCCTTTGGGTGGGACCTCTTGTGAGTGGTTTGAGATCACCAAGTGTGCTTCAATTGTATATTATTGCTTTTCTCATCTTTACTCACTAACCAAAAGCACAAAAATATGTCACTAACATCTTCTGTTTGTAGCTTGAGCAATCACAAGGTCCACAAGCTCCTAGGAGATCACTATTGCAAAGATATGGCCAAGAGGAGATGAAAGAAAGCATGTTAATGGTTCCCAAAGCTCTCATCCATTAAATATGCCTCCCTAGCATCTCAATTCATCATTTTGATCAAAGCAAGTCAAAGGGTTTGAAGTTTGTGTCCCAAAGAGCCCTAATTTATCTGTGTGCCCACAATGCCTTGCTAATGAAGCAACCTCAGCCCATGGTCAAATACAATCAAGGGAAGTTCTTAAATTCATCATTTCATGCATATTTGAACTTATTTGAGTTTCCTCAATCATTAATTCATCAAGATATGAGTTGTGGACTTGAGAAGTTGATCAGTCAATCCATCTGACTATTTTGAAGTGCACTGAGACCTAACTTTTTATGTGTTGGTCAAATGGAGATGATCCCAAAAGAAAACATGTTCTTAAGGACAATATGAACAACTTTCAAGTTCATCAAAAATTGATTTGAAGCTTGGAAGGTCATCTCCCATTCCAAGACATTATAGGTCATTTTGACTGAAACCCTAATTTTGGGTCAACTTCCCAAGAACATAACTCATTCATTTTTTATTATTTTGAAGTGGGATCAAATGCATTGGAAAGCTTAAGATGTCTACTTCAAATGTTATGTTTAACAAAATTTCAAACTCTCAAAGGAAATACATGTGATAATGCAAAACATTATAGGTCACTTTGGACCAAATGCATTGAAAGGCAAAAAAGTCCAACTTCAAGTGGCCATAACTCCTTCATCAAAACTCCAAATGATGCAAAATGTAAGTCCATTTTGATTGTCTTGAAAATATCTACAACGTTTATGTTGGAGGTGTTTCCATTTGGGGCTTGCATCATCAAAACAGAAGGGCTTGAAGTAGGACCAATTTGGCAAAATTCTCAAGGGCATGTTTTGCACTATAAACTTCATGGCCTATTTTCATAAAATTCCACACTCCAAATGAGTTTTGATCCAACATAACATTTGTTCCTTATGTCAAGACCTTTCCAACCATTACCCACATGCCTATGTTTCAATTTTTCAAGTGGCATTTTCGAAGAGGTGAAGTTTTAGGCTCAATTATGCATAACATGTTGAAACTCATTGCACAAGCCATTGCATTGCCATCTGCACGTCCATTTCAAGTTGTTTGGTCATCAACATACAAATGCAATTGAGTTTGGGCCTTCTACATGATCATGCAAGCCCATGCAAGAGAAATCCACTTGCCATGCACACGAGGAAACTCACTTGTTCAGCCAATTCCAGCTATAAATAGAGGTGCCTACCTCCATCCTAAATGAACCTGAAGGCGCCTGATATGCTGCACAATTGAATCCCCAACCATACCTAAAGGAACTAGTTCACATTTTCTTCAAAATTTCAGATCTGAAATTCAACTGAATTTGGTTGAATCTTTAGATCTAAAGTTCCTAAACCTTCATCATCCAGTCCATAGAAGTTCTGTTTAGCAAGAGGAAGCAAGGAAAGTGACTCAAAGCTCCACAGTTCAAAGGTTTTCATCAACTGGTTTTTTCTTCGAAACTCCGTAATCTTTGATCTATTTGCCTGGCTATTGTGTTATCTGAAGTCCTCTCTATAGAGGCATCATTGTTGTATGCTCAATTTTCAAAATCAAGCAAGTTCATGATGAACACCATCAAGTTTCAACCTCTGATTTCTCTCACTATGGAGATCTAGAGTAGAAATAGATGGCACAGGGGTGATGTACATCACCCCAGCTTTAATTTGGTACCTGGATCGTGAATTTTGGTTGAGTTTGGAGGACCTGCAACTCTGGCCGGAGCTTGTATGCTCGCCGGAGAAGACGGTGGCGCTGGCAACCGTCCACCATGCCAGATTGAATCTGGACCATTGGATGCATCTCCCACGTTTTAATCTCAGCCATGCATTTGGATTACTTGCTTTAATGCTAGGTGTGACGCGTTTGACTTGGACTCACCATGAACGCGCATCTCACATCCGTCTGATCAGCCACGTCAATTAATGAGGCTTGATCAGACGCTTGTGGTTTTTTTGATTTTTCTTAATTTCTGATTTTATTTCTTTTATTTCCTTTATTTTCAAAAATTCATAACTTCTTCATTTTAATTCCAAAAAATATGGGACCAATTGCATTTTTCTCCATTTAAATTCTAGTTTCTAAAATTGATTTTTAATATTTTTTATTTCATCATTTGATATTTTTTGTGAATTTTCTCTTTTCTGGTTATCTTTAATTCATTTTAAATAGTTTTTGAGATTCAAAAAATACAAAAATATTTTCCTAACCTATTTAAATGATGATGGATCTATGAAAAATATTCTCATCAATTTATTAATTGATTTGAGATTTATTTGAGATTTTAGTTCAATTAGGTTATTTTTATTCATTTTTAATTGATTAAAAATAGTTTCTGACTTTTAAAAATGCTGAAATTTTTTGTCAAACTTTGTTTGACCTTGTTGAACTTAGGATAAATCACTTGGACTTTTCAAAGTTGATTTGAAGTGATTTTGAAGTTTGACCTTTCTTTAATATTTTAATTCAAGTTTATTTTAAATATTAAAAATGCCAAAAAATATTTTGTTCATTTCTTGACCTCCAATCTTCATCTCATTTCTGTTTTTGATTGTTTGACCATGATCCTCAATGTCATTGGTCAACACTTGTTGATTGGTACATTCTATTTCATTTAATGCACTTTGTTCTTTATTTTCCATTATCCATTATTCATCTCCTTCTTCTTCTTCTTTCTTCTTTTTGATCAATGAGTTGAAGGTTGATAAGTTAGCATTGATTGAGGAGACTTAATCTTCCTTGATTCAAATCTAATTCATCTTGATCAATTGATCAAGTGAATGGCTTTGCATTAAGGATATGTTGTTTCCTAAACCATGCAAAGGACTTAAACCAATACAAGATCAATCCTCTTTTTTCTTTTGGCATGGCAAGTTGTTGGAACTTGGTTCACTAATCAAGACTTCTAACTTGTGTTGTTGCCTACATTATTATTGACCGGCCTCAGATAGTTGTGACTTCTACATAAGTCCAATTACGATTGCTTAACATAACGCTAAATTTGCCTTATGGCACACTAACTACTAACACTAATCATTAACCATTAACATTTACTTTTTGCACTTTATTTTTATGCAATTTACTATTCTTGTACATATTATTCATTTGCTTTTTTTTTCCTTTGCTCATTTGAGCACATGTTTATGTTAATGACATTTGCCTTTTGCTCATTTGAGCACATAATTGTGTATATACTTTTGTGCTTGTGTTTTGTTTGTTTGTTGTTGACCAAATGCAAAAAATGGACAAATGGACTTAGACTTTAGGACTTTCCCTATGCAAATTTGGAGTCAAAGAGCAACTAGGCATTGGGCCTTTAGAGTGCTATAAAAGTCAAAGAGCAACTAGGCATTGGGCCTTTAGAATGCTTAATATTGAAGATGACTTTGAAAGGACCAACTTCTAAACTCCTATTGTCCATTCCTCATTTGTTTTTATAAAACTTTTTGATGTGTGTGTTTTGTGCTAGGGATTCCAACATTGATCCAAATGGAGGAACCATTGCCATGAGCTTCTAAGAGATAGAGATCCAAGATACATTGAGGAGCTTTCCAAAAGTCCATTTGATTGTTGATTTCTTGAGTTTATGCTTATGTGATTGCTTATTCCAAAGGATGGGAGCTACTTGGATCATCAATATGATCTCAAGAGAGGAACTCCATTGTGGTCTTATTCTTTATCCCTTACCTCTTGTATGCTTAGGACTTTAGCCTTTCTTCTTCTTCTCTCCACTCTAACCCAAGCCAAAACTTTTGTGCAAACATTTAACAATTGTTTTCAAACATTAGAAACCTAAGCCTTATGCTTTTGATTTTCAAACTTTCTTTTCATAACACTTATTTTGAATTGAACTTCTAAGTCAACTTTGACCATTTTGTAAATACTTTTCATTGGTAAATACAACCCATTCAAATGTCTTTTTGTGGTTTCAATGGCCACCTTCTTAATCAAATTTTTCCATAACCTTTAGCTATTAGGTTTGAGTTATCCTTGAGGTAGATGTAATACTCACCTGTATCCTTAGTGATGGACAATGAGTCTTCCATGCTTATTATAGGGTTAACCCCTCACTAGCATGTTGAAGCTATCCTCACATGGTGGATTTGTGGTTTTAGGTTGAGTTTTCTCCCTTGGATAACAAAAGACCTTAAGGATTTTGGACCAATCAATTCACCAACTCATTTTGAGATTTTTACCCCGAACTACGAGGTTTTGATCCTAATCTTTTTTTAAAGATGGTACGTAGGCAATTGGTTTATCCATCCAAACACAAAATGTAAATAACTTGTATATTCTCTTCTCATCTCTTCAATCATGTTTGCACAAACAAATTTCATAAAATACCAACCTTACAACCAATATGAAAAGGGCTCCCTAGGAGTACCTAGGATGTTTTGGGTGCCTAACACCTTCCCATTGCATAACCAACCCCCTTACCCAGATCTCTGAAATTCTTACTAGTTTTTGATTCGATAAAACTTTTAGGTTTTTGTTCGCTTTCTAATCATTCCTTTGGATAAATAGAAGTGCGGTGGCGACTCGACTTGTATGATTTACCTTAGATTTAGTCAATATCTCTAATGGTAAAGAATACCCCGCTACAGAAAAGTGGCGACTCTGTTGGGGAAATGATTGACCAAGTGGGTTTTGCCTACTTTTCATATTGTGTTGTATATTATTTTGTGACATATTTTTTGCAATTTGGGATTACTGTATTGTATGTAATGATTGAATTGCTTGAATATTAATTCCTTGTATGCTTGGTGATCTCTGTGAGATGAGTTCTATACCCGAACTCGAGTGCACTTAGGATAAGAGAATGGCATAGTCTTGTTGACTTGTGTGGAGTTATTCCTTAGCAAGTTGACTTGCAAGTCCGTTCACTTGGTGGAGGTCATGTTGGGATCAATAATGTCACACAAGTAATTATGGTTAGACATTATTCTTTCCAATATAGACCTTAGAAGCCAAGAACCTTAGTCTACCAAGCCCATCTTGGCCTATTCTTAGGATGTAGTGCGAAAGCCGTTCAAGTGTAAGATTTGATACGATTGTTATGCAATACTACACTCATAAGAGTCTCTCTTGAGAATGTTTTTGGAATACGAATAGTCGTTTCTCCGATAATGTCCGAAAGATGGGATGATGACTATGGGAACCTCTTGTAGAACATGTTTGACAGGTTAAACCCTAGTACACTCCCTTTGGGTGGTTCTAAACCGAGACTCCATGCTCATGATTTGCAACAAACCCTTGATTCGTGGTTGATCCGTTCATGTATCCTTAATATCAATGGAACTTGGGTGTTGATAAGGTGTAAACCATAATCCACCAAAATGGATGATTGATATTAAGGATGATATGATCCATCCCATGACCTTTGTTTGGTGTGCTTTGCTTGATCCTTGAGTGTGATTGTTGCATCCATGCATTCATGCACCCATTTGCATCCATATCATCAAAATAATAAGAAAATTTTCAAGGAAATTAAGAGGTCTATTTGCCAATTTTCAGACATGGAAAGACAAAGAAGGAATACAAAGAAGTACAGCTTCAGATAACCAGATCTAAAAGAGCTAAGGAATTTGACATCCTATGTAGTATATCCCTTGGGTTTCAAGGCTTATTTTGGGAAGCTTCTTCCTCTTCTGACTACTCAGGTGGACGAAGGGTTATGAGTGTATTGGTGCAGTTTTATGATCCTTTGTACCATTGCTTCACTTTTCCAGATTTCCAACTTTTGCCTACGCTTGAGGAGTAGGCCTATCTTGTGGGCATACCTATTCTAGACCAGTTGCTGTTCAGTGGCTTGGAGAGTATTCCTACTTCTCAAGAGATTGCTGATATGTTACATATAGATGAATCTCTGGTCGATGCTCATATGACTACCAAAGGAGGAATTCAAGGTCTCCCTTCTGAGTTCCTCATTGCTCAAGCTACTATCTATGGGAAGGCCATGAGTGAGGACGCCTTTGAGGCCATATTTGTACTTCTCATCTATGGGTAAGTGTTATTCCCCAACATCGATAAGTTTATGGATGTGAACGCTATTAGGATTTTCTCGGCTCTTAATCTCGTTCCGACTCTGTTAGGTGACACTTATTTTTCTTTGCATATAAGGAATGCAAAGGGTGGTGGTGCCATTGTGTGTTGTTTGCCTCTGTTGTATAAGTGGTTTATTTCTCACTTGCCACAGACGGTCGCCTTCAAGGAGAACAAGGGATGTCTATTGTGGTCCACGAGACTTATGTCTCTCACTAATGATGATATCTCTTGGTACAATCGTGTGTATGATGGTGTGCAGATTATCGACTCGTGTGGTGAATTCTCTAATGTACCTCTTCTTGGTACATGTGGTGGGATTAACTACAACCCTGTTTTGGCACGTCGTCAGTTTGGGTTCCCCCTAAAGGATAAACCCAATAACATTCTGTTAGAAGGTGTGTTCTTTCAAGAGGGTAAATATCCCCAAGGCTTGAAAGCTAGGATGGTCCGCGCTTGGCGCAAGATTCATAGGAAAGGAAGGAATGAGTTGGGTCCGAAGAACTGTGTTGCTTTGGAGCCTTACACTGCTTGGGTTAGGAAGAGAGCTTCTGAGTACCTCATGCCTTACGAGTATCCTAGACCTACACCTATGGTTATGGCTAGGCCTTCAACCCTCCCTGATCAAGGAGTAGAGGAGTTGAGAGACGAAGACCGTTCACGTGCTTGGATCCGTGAACGAGAAGAGTTGCTTCAGCAGATTAAGGAGAAGGATGCTTTGATTGAGTTCCTCGAGCATCAGGTCATCGATGATCCTAATGATACATGGACTTCTCTACTTCCTCAGTCTTCCAAGTTTTGGAAGAGGAAGTACGATCGACTCGCCAAGGAAAAGGCGGATATGGAGGCAGCCTACGAGGAGGAGGTGAAGAAGCTTTGTGCATCTTATCCCCCTGTGTCCCGAGCTTTAGATGATTGTTTTTAGGGATCCATAGGATGATCATTTTCCTTTTCCCTTGTATTTGGTTACCAATGTTGTACTTCTTTGGTGTAAAAATATTTCCCATATATTATTGATAAGATGTTTCCATATGTGATAAAAGTGTAATATTTCCCAAAATTTGCAAATAGAACTCTAAAGTTCCTCTGAAATAAAAACAAATCATATGCACAAACATTGCATGCATCATGTGCATAAGCAGGTTTTTGCTCTAGGCTTCTTGTCCTATGGTCTAACTCTGTGATTCTTCATTTATTTTGAAGATAAGCTGACTCACCGGTACTACACCAGAGCCAATTCTCCAAGACTGGTGGATCATTTGGAACAAGAAAACTGCGAGCTGAAGGAAGAAGTAGCCAGATTGACTGCCCTGATGGAGTCATTCATGGCTGCCCAGAGCCAGTCTTCTCCAACACCCTCAACTCCTCCCCAGAGGACGGTCATTTCTGAGATCGTAACTTCTATTGTGCCTGCTGCAACAACTCACTTTGCGCCATCTATGCCAGTTGGGTTCCCTTGGGGAATGCCCGCCAACTTCATGCCAGAGGGTTTTGCTCCAACTCTTGCTTCTTTGTCGGCATCTAGCCCGGTCATGTCCGTGCCACCTCTTGTCGTGCACACTTTACCAAGGGTTGAAGATACCATCTACCATTCTGAGCCATCTGAGGGCCCAGACGTTTATGAGAAGATGGATGACATGAAAGACCAATTCCTTGAGCTTCGCAAGGAACTGAAGACTTTGAGGGGGAAGGACCTCTTTGGTAAGAGTGCTGCTGAGTTGTGCCTTGTGCCCAATGTGAAGATCCCTATTAAATTTAAAGTGCCTGACTTTGAGAAGTATAAGGGAAACACATGCCCTCTCAGTCATCTTGTGATGTATGCTCGCAAGATGTCGACACAAACTGATAATGATCAACTGCTCATCCACTATTTCCAAGACAGTTTGTCCGGTGCCGCTCTCCGGTGGTACATGGGTTTGGAAAGTTCGAACATCCGCTCTTTCAATGATCTTGGCGAGGCCTTCGTCAAGCAATATAAATATAATGTGGATATGGCTCCGGATAGGGACCAGTTGAGGGCGATGTCCCAGAAAGAGAAAGAGACCTTCAAAGAATACGCCCAGAGGTGACACGAATTGGCAGCTCAGATAGTGCCACCCCTTGAGGAGAAAGAGATGACCAAGATCTTCTTGAAGACCTTGAGCTCGTTCTATTATGAGAAAATGATAGCCAGTGCTCCCTCAGACTTCACCGAGATGGTGAATATGTGAATGAGACTGGAAGAAGGGGTCCGTGAAGAACGCTTAACTCGAGAAGAAGGCTCTTTAGCAAAGAGATATGAAAGCTTTGCGAAGAAGAAGGAGGGAGAGGCACATGTTGTGTCTTCCCATGTCAAGAGAAGACCCTCTGTGAAGAGGAAGATTGCTCGCCCAGTCAATAATCAACATCAGGTGGCTCATATAGCACCTGCTTTCAGGGAAGCTCAACATTATCAACAACCGCAAACTCAGCAATATCAGCAACAACAACAGCGTCCACAACAGCAGGCCTACCAGCCTCGAAATAACAACAACAATGCCAGCACTAGCTATGAGAGGAAAGGGGTCACCTTTGATCCAATTCCAATGACTTATGTTGAACTCTATCCATCTCTGATCGATAGAAAGTTAATCACTCCGCGAGACCCTCCCGCTGTACCTGTTAACCCCCAGTGGTGGTACAAGCCTGAGCTTCATTGTGTGTATCATTCCGGTGCTCCCGGACACGATATGGAAAATTGTTATCCCTTGAAGACCAAGGTGCAAGACCTTGTGAGAAGCGGGATTTTGTTTTTCGAGGACGTAGGTCCGAATGTGAAGAAGAACCTATTGCCCGAGCATGGGAAGTTTGTTAATATGGTCCAGGGCTGTCCTGGCAAGTACAAAGTTAAATATGTCAGCCATATCCGACAATCGCTGGTTGAGATGCATCGCTTGCTGTGTGATTATAGCCATTATGAGCATGACTATGATAGATGCAGAGTATGTTCTGTCAATCAGAGAGGATGTCGCCAGGTGCGCAGAGATGTTCAAGAGATGTTGGACGAAGGAGTCATCGAGATCCTTCAAAATAGAAATGTTGACGAAGATGAGCTCGAAGTCAACGTAATTTCTCCGGTATTCCGGATACCTGAGCCTGTTGTCATCAAGTATGATGGTAGCAAGCAGAAGTTTTCTCCAGCTCTGACTATCAAGCCAGTCGGACCTGTATCGTACTCCTCCGAGAAGGCAGTTCCTTATCGCTACAATGCTGTAGCAGTGGAAAGTGGGAAAGAGGTGCCATTACCCTCTTCGTCTGTTGTAAACATTGCTGACGTCAGTGGTTTGACCCGCAGCGGTCGTGTATTTTCAGCTTCGGTGAAACCCCAGGCTGATGCTCGAGGAAGTATTGACGCTGATTTTGTTGAACGCACGATTGGGAATGCTGTGAGCACTCCGAATCCGGCACTTGTTGCTAAGCCCGCCTCCATGTTAAAAACTCTTGCTTCTGTTGGCCTGAGTGGAAATACGAAAGAAGATTGTGATGAGATGCTAAGGCTCATCAAAAGGAGTGAGTACAATGTTGTAGACCAGCTTCTACAAACGCCATCCAAAATATCTGTGTTATCACTACTATTGAATTCAGAACCACACCGGGAGGCTCTGCAGAAGGTGTTGGATGTGGCGCACGTAGATCACGATGTCACGCTAGAACAGTTTGATAGCATTGTTACAAATATCACCGCTTATAACAATTTGAGTTTTTGTGACTCTGATCTCCCCGAGGAGGGAAGAGACCACAACTTGGCATTACATATATCTATGAGCTGCAGAGATGACGCCATGTCCAATGTGTTGGTGGACACTGGGTCATCGTTGAATGTATTGCCAAAGACCACTCTCGCGAAGTTGTCATATCAGGGGCCTCCCATGAGGCAGAGTGGAGTAGTTGTGAAGGCTTTCGATGGGTCTCGCAAAACTGTGATTGGTGAGGTTGATCTCCTAGTCAAAATCGGACCAAGTGATTTCCAGATTACCTTCCAAGTCATGGACATTCACCCATCGTATAGCTGTCTCTTAGGCAGACCATGGATTCACGAGGCAGGCGCCGTGACATCCACCCTACACCAGAAACTGAAATTTGTAAAGAATAAGAAGCTGGTAGTAGTAGGGGGAGAAAAGGCTCTCCTGGTTAGCCATTTATCTTCCTTCTCATACATAGATGCTAAGGATGAAGTTGGAACTCTATTCCAAGCTTTATCTATTGTTGAACCTGTTGAAAAGAGAACTTCTTCATTTGCTTCCTACAAAGATGCGAAGTTGGCCATCGAGCATGGTGCAACTGCTGGATTGGGGCAAATGATTGAGTTAGAAGACAACAAGTCCCGGGCTGGCATAGGCTATTCTTCTGGGGTCTTCAACAAGCAAGGTTTGTTCAAGAGTGGAGGTTTCATCCACACTGGTCAAGACGAAGAGGCTGATGCCATTTTGGAAGAGGACAAAGAGGATTCTGGCAACTTCATCATCCCTGGAGGGATCTGCAATAATTGGGTCGCTGTGGATATTCCAACAGTTATCCATAAGTCAAAGTAATGTTCATTATGTTTGAAAACCCTTCTCCCATGCCAAAAGGAGAAGTGATGACATTGTTGGCGCATAAATGCAATGATACTTTCATTCAATAAATTCATGTTAAATGTTTGTTTTTCCAATTATTTTCCCTTTTCGCTTTTTTGCATGAAATTGGTGATCACATAAAACCCTAAAAAGATAAAATAAAATCAATCCTTTCATCTGCATAATGATTTTCCTTGCTTGAATTCTAAAAGTTTTTTATATCCAAAATCATTATGCAGATTGATCAAACCCATTGAACATAATGATCCAACACCATCTCCCAACTTTGAATTCCCTGTATTTGAGGCGGAAGAAGATGATGTTGAAGAGATTCCTGACGAGATTACCCGTCTACTTGAGCATGAAGAGAAGATCATTCAGCCGCATCTTGAGAATCTGGAAACAGTCAATTTAGGGTCTGAAGATTGTGTGCGAGAAGTAAAGATTAGGGCACTCCTGGCAGAGTCTGTTAAGAAGGGGTTGATTGAGTTGCTACGAGAATATGTTGACGTCTTCGCCTGGTCATATGAAGACATGCCTGGTCTAGATACTGATATTGTGCAACATTTCCTGCCTTTGAAGCCTGAGTGTGTGCCTGTGAAGCAGAAGCTCAGAAGAACTCATCCCGATATGGCAGTAAAGATCAAAGAGGAGGTTCAGAAGCAAATTGATGCGGGGTTTCTGGTGACTTCTACGTATCCTCAGTGGGTGGCCAATATTGTGCCCGTGCCTAAGAAAGATGGAAAATTCCGAATGTGTGTGGACTATAGAGACTTGAATAAAGCTAGTCCAAAAGATGATTTTCCACTACCACATATCGATATGTTGATAGATAATACAGCTAAATTCAATATCTTCTCATTTATGGACGGATTTTCCGGATATAATCAGATTAAAATGGCACCCGAGGATATGGAGAAGATAACATTCATCACACCTTGGGGAACATTCTGTTATCGAGTGATGCCCTTCGGTTTGAAGAACACTGGAGCCATGTATCAACGAGCTATGACCACCTTGTTTCATGATATGATGCATAAGGAGATCGAGGTATATGTTGATGATATGATTGCTAAGTCGAGAACAGAAGTTGAACATGTAGAACACCTGTTGAAACTTTTTCAGCGTTTGAGGAAGTACAAGCTTCGTCTGAATCCCAACAAGTGTACATTTGGAGTCCGTTCCAGCAAGCTATTGGGCTTTATTGTTAGTGAGAGAGGTATTGAGGTTGATCCTGCAAATGTCAAAGCAATACAAGAGATGCCTGCGCCCAAAACTGAGAAGCAAGTCCGAGGTTTTCTTGGCCGCTTGAATTACATTTCCAGATTCATATCCCACATGACTGCCACATGTGCGCCGATATTCAAGCTCCTCCGGAAAGATCAATCCCATGATTGGACCGAGGATTGCCAGAAAGCTTTTGACAGTAATAAAGAGTATTTGTATGAGCCTTCGATCCTGTCGCCGCCGGTGGAGGGAAGACCATTGATTATGTATCTGACAGTTCTTGAAGACTCAATGGGTTGTGTCCTTGGTCAGCAGGACGAATCAAGAAAGAAAGAGTATGCCATCTACTACTTGAGTAAGAAGTTTACTGATTGTGAGTCTCGATACTCAATGCTCGAGAAAACATGTTGTGCTTTGGCTTGGGCTGCTAAGCGCTTACGCCAGTATATGTTGAATCATACGACTTGGTTGATATCCAAAATGGATCCAATCAAGTATATCTTCGAGAAGCCTGCTTTAACTGGAAGGATTGCCCGTTGGCAGATGTTATTATCTGAGTATGATATTGAGTATCGAGCTCAGAAGGCTATTAAGGGTAGTATCTTGGCTGATCATTTGGCACATCAGCCGATTGAGGATTATCAGACCGTTCAGTATGACTTCCCAGATGAGGAGATTCTGTATTTGAAAATGAAAGATTGTGATGAGCCTACGCTTGATGAAGGGCCAGAACCTGGTTCCAGATGGAGTATGGTATTCGATGGCGCTGTAAATCAATATGGAAATGGTATTGGGGCAGTGATTATTACTCCTCAGGGCACACATTTTCCTTTCACAGCAAGGCTAAGTTTCAAATGCACGAATAATATGGTTGAGTATGAAGCTTGTATTATGGGATTGGAAGAATGCATCGATCTTAGGATCAAGCATCTTGATGTGTATGGTGATTCGGCCCTCGTTGTTAATCAGATTAAGGGTGAATGAGAAACGAATCAGCCTGGCCTCATTCCATATAGGGATTATGCGAGGAGGATTTCAACATTCTTTACTGAGGTTGACTTCTATCATATTCCTCGAGATGAGAATCGGATGGCAGATGCTCTTGCTACACTTACTTCAATGATTGTGGTAAGACTTTGGAATGAAGTTCCCAATATCACTGTGATGCGCTTGGATAGACCAGCTCATGTATTTGCAGTAGAGGAGGTGAAAGATGATAAGCCATGGTACTATGACATCAAGTGTTTCCTTCAAAGCCAGATTTACCCGCCTGGGGCATCTGTGAAAGATAAGAAGACTCTGAGGAGATTATCAGGAAGTTTCTACCTTAATGGTGATGTGCTTTATAAGAGAAATTTTGACATGGTGCTGCTCAGATGCGTGGATAGCCACGAAGCAGGCCGGTTGATGACTGAGGTCCATGAGGGTTCATTTGGTACTCATTCCAACGGGCATGCCATGGCTAGAAATATGTTGAGAGTAGGCTACTATTGGCTGACAATGGAGTCTGACTGCTGCAAATATGTGAAGAAATGCCATAAGTGTCAGATTTATGCGGATAAGATTCATATTCCTCCGACACTTTTGAATATGATTTCATCACCATGGCCTTTCTCTATGTGGGAAATCGACATGATTGGCATGATAGAGCCGAAAGCGTCCAATGGACACAGATTTATTCTCGTAGCAATTGATTACTTCACTAAGTGGGTTGAAGCAGCATCATACGCAAATGTGACCAGACAGGTGGTTGTGAAGTTTATCGAGAATCAACTCATATGCCGATATGGTGTGCTAGATAAGATCATTACTGATAATGGATCTAACTTGAACAACAAAATGATGAAAGAGCTGTGTATTGAGTTCAAGATTGCACATCATAATTCTTCTCCTTACAGACCTAAGATGAATGGGACTGTTGAAGCTGCTAATAAGAATATCAAGAAGATTATCTAGAAGATGGTTGTCACGTATAAAGATTGGCATGAGATGCTGCCATTTGCTTTACATGGATATCGTACATCTTTCCGTACTTCAACAGGGGCAACCCCTTTCTCTCTCGTTTATGGCATGGAGGTCGTGCTCCCAGTAGAGGTGGAGATCCCATCAATGAGAGTCTTGATGGAAGCCAAGTTGACTGATGCTGAATGGGTTCAGAGTCGTTATGACCAGTTAAATTTGATTGAAGAGAAGAGATTAACTGCTATGTGACATGGTCAGTTATATCAGCAAAGGATGAAGAAAGCCTTTGATAAGAAGGTCAAGCCTCGTGTGTTCCGAGAGGGCGACCTTGTGCTCAAGAAAGTCTTGTCTTTCGCGCCCGATTCCAGGGGCAAGTGGACTCCAAACTATGAAGGACCATATATTGTTAAGAGAGCCTTTTCAGGCGGTGCATTGACACTTACAACTATGGATGGGAAGGATTTCACTCGTCCTGTGAATTCAGATGCAGTCAAGAAATACTTCGCCTAAAAATAAAAACAGAATAGCTCGCTAAGTTGAAAACCCGAAAGGGCAACTTAGGCAAAAATGAGCGTCTCGGTGGATTGAAAACCTGAAAGGGCGATCCAGGCAAAAATTAGAGACATAAAAAAATGAATGTATATATCCCGCTAGATTGAGTACCTCACCCTGGGGCAATCTAGGCAAAATAATAGGGATTTGGCAAGTAACTGCATCCTGACAAGACTTTGTTCTACAACTGTCATCTGTCAGAGATTCTCACTCATTCATCATCAACCAAAGTTTCAAATACATCGGATTCAGAATTGGTGGAGAAATGGTCATTATGTTCAATATAGCCCTTTTCCAATATATATCACCAATTTCAAATTTGTAAAGATCTATGGAGTCTTGCCATCTGCAGACTACTATTCCATCAAATAAATTTGAGCCTTTATCCAATTATTTGCATTCTTATTTGTTTCTATTTCAACAAATGTTTTGCATGTTTTAATTGAAAAAAAATATCATTGTTTTAATCAAATCATTCATAATTTGTTTTTAAATAAGGTGAATATCCACAATGACAAAGGGATATTGGGGATGTCTTCAGTGCTCTCCCAAGGATGGTAAGATTCTCGACAGGGTAAGACATTTGTTCATGTTCCTGGCATGCTTGTGTCCTCTTCCTCCGAAACCTCTTATGGTTCTTTCTCTCAAGCAGAGTGTTGGATAAGATTATTCATTTCTCCTTCCCCGGCAGAAATGATCTTATTGGTAGGACAGTATCTGATGATCTTTGGAAGATTCTGGTTATGGTTGTTCCCTTTCAGAGATCCATCCTCCTCTTGGACAACTTCCCCAGTAGAGCTTCTTCTACGTCGGAGCTCATCTGTGTAACGACTTTGCCCCAGTTGGAATGATGGATGCTCATTCCCCTACAGAGATCTCTGTGGTCCTGGCTTTCTCTCTCGAGATGTAGTACCAGATGTCTTATTCTTTGGACCTGTTTGTATTAGAAATGTCTGTTTGTCAGCATTCATCATACATAAACCATGCATATATGCATAATGATAACATTCAGATATTCATGATTGCATTCTTTTCCATATATCTTTGTTTGTTATCCCCTGCTAGTTGGTAATACATTTCCCCAAGCAGATGTCGGTGCATGATCTCCCCATATAGAGTCAGCCCCTTGAGCAGAAAGTGTTTATCTTCCCTTCCATATTCCCCACCGAGTTATATCCTCGTGGATAATGGTTGTTTCTGTTGCCTCCCAACACATATATTGGGATGGACTTCCCCATTGAGTTATATCCTCATAGGGAAAAACTTTGTTTCATCGTGCCTATCTAGTTTGATCCTAGACTGGCCTCTTATGACTGTTCTATGCACTCCCTTGTGGTATAGATGAATAGTTACTCAGTAACCAGTAATTATCCATCCTCGCCCCGGTGGAATCTGTGGTTTTCTACCTTTATACCGGTAGTTGTAAACCCTATTTCATCCCCTTGCAGAGTTAACCTTTTGTTCATCCTAATCGATGACGGTTACTTGTCCGTGGTTTTCTACCCAGTATCCGGTAGATGTAATCCCCTTCTTGACGGTTATCATTATCCAATATTCGGTATTGATAAGTCCTTCACCCCCGGTGATATATATCTCTTGGATAATTGCTCTGATAAAGAAATTTATCCCCAGCAAGTCATCTTTCGTTTACCCTTTTTGTTGGTAATAATTGTTTCTTCCCCCTGGATCGGTCATCACTGTATACCTAGTATTCGGTATCTCGGTATCCTTTCCCTTCGGTCGATTTATCCTTTATTAACCCAGTAACAGTTTGCGGATAATCTTCCATGCGAGTATGTTATCTACATTCTGACGGTAATAGATAATATATCTCATGAACTCTTTGGTCGAAGCCTTTTGTTCTTCCCTAGTCGAGTAAGATTCGTATCCCTTTTTTGGGAATCGAATGTCCATCCTATAATCGAGTTTTGCTTTTAGCCCTCTTTTGGATGATGAGTGTCTTGGGAATATTCCCCAATTCACGCTTTGGTTGGTCACTTATTATATGCCCAGTAACCGGTATCCCTGGTGTTCCTTCCTCCCTGCTCCCTCTTATGACTTTTGTTCCCTACGGAGTCAGATTCTCCTGAGCTGAAGTATACCTTTTTAGGTCTTCCTCAGATGATTTCGGATGTTTGATATCTCTCACCCTTATACCGGTCTTAGATATTCATTCTTCCCGAGCATGTTGTATCTCTCACCCTTATACCGGTGTTCAGGTCATATGTCTCTTTGAGTTTATTACCCAGTAACCGGTAATACCTCATCCCGTTGCTTCCTCAGAGGAGTTTTTGTTTGGGTTTTCCCCAGCAAGGTCCCTTAGTGGATTCTCCCAGCCTGAGTCTGGATTTTCATCTGAAGTATCCGAAGTGGATAATTTTTGCTGTATTGGCATATTCCCCAATACATGCATCTTCGAGTCAGCTCGGGTCTTCCCATTGATTTCTGCTCCCCAAGTTTCAAGTCGTGACCTGCTCACGCATTTTATCCCTTTTCTTATCCCCATAAGAGTCCCAAGAGTCTCTGTCCCGTTGAGCGTACTACTCAAATGGATTGTCAATTCCTCCTGATCTTTTCCTTTGTGGACACATATCTCCACAGAGTGTTACCTTTTGCATACATACATTTGCATCACGAGGTCTCTTAGGGACCAAAATTCGTCTCTCTGTTATTATTTAAGCCCATTCTACCCCGTCGAGACGAATATTTTAACCTTCACTTCTCCGGCTAGAATGACCTTAAATAGGGGCATCTGTAAGACCCCAATTTTGTCCCTAAGATCCCTCATGGCATCATAACATTGCATTTGCAAAGCCTCAAGGATCATAAGCATCTTGGTTCCCCTTGCCTTTGGGTGGGACCTCTTGTGAGTGGTTTGAGATCACTAAGTGTGCTTGAATTGTATTTATTGCTTTTCTCATCTTTACTCACTAACCAAAAGCACAAAAATATGTCACTAACATCTTCTGTTTGTAGCTTGAGCAATCACAAGGTCCACAAGCTCCTAGGAGATCACTGTTGCAAAGATATGGCCAAGAGGAGATGAAAGCAAGCATGGCAATGGTTCCCAAAGCTCTCATCCATCAAATATGCCTCCATAGCATCTCAATTCATCATTTTGATCAAAGCAAGTCAAAGGGTTTGAAGTTTGTGTCCCAAAGAGCCCTAATTTATCTATGTGCCTACAATGCCTTGCTAATGAAGCAACCTCATCCCATGGTCAAATACAATCAAGGGAAGTTATTTGATTCATCATTTCATGCATATTTGAACTTATTTGAGTTTCCTCAATCATCAATTCATCAAGATATGAGTTGTGGACTTGAGAAGTTGATCAGTCAATCCATCTGACTAGTTTGAAGTGCACTGAGACCTAACTTTTTATGTGTTGGTCAAATGGAGATGATCCCAAAATAAAACATGTTCTTAAGGATAATATGAACAACTTTCATGTTCATCAAAAATTTATTTGAAGCTTGGAAGGTCATCTCCCATTCCAAGACATTATAGGTCATTTTGACTGAAATCCTAATTTTGGGTCAACTTCCCAAGAACATAACTCATTCGTTTTTTATGATTTCGAAGTGGGATCAAATGCATTGGAAAGCTTAAGATGTCTACTTCAAATGTTATGTTTAACAAAATTTCAAAATCTCAAACGAAATACATGTGATAATGCAAGACATTATAGGTCACTTTGGACCAAATGCATTGAAAGGCAAAAAAGTCCAACTTCAAGTGCCCATAACTCCTTCATCTAAAATCCAAATGATGCAAAATGTAAGTCCATTTTGATTGTCTTGAAAATATCTACAACTTTTATGTTGGAGGTGTTTCCATTTGGGGCTTGTATCATCAAAACAGAAGGGCTTGAAGTAGGACCAATTTGGCAAAATTCTCAAAGGCATGTTTTGCACTATAAACTTCATGGCCTGTTTTCATAAATTTCCACACTCCAAATGAGTTTTGGTCCAACATAAAATTTGTTCCTTATGTCAAGACCATTCCAACCATTACTCACATGTCTATGTTTCAATTTTTCAAGTGGCATTTTCGAAGAGGTGAAGTTTTAGGCTCAATTATGCATAACATGTTGAAACTCATTGCACAAGCCATTGCATTGCCATTTGCACGTCCATTTCAAGTTGTTTGGTCATCAACATACAAATGCAATTGAGTTTGGGCCTTCTACATGATCATGCAAGCCCATGCAAGAGAAATCCACTTGCCATGCACACGAGGAAACTCACTTGTTCAGCCAATTCCAGCTATAAATAGAGGTGCATACCTCCATCATAAATGAACCTGAAGGCGCCTGATATGCTGCACAATTGAATCCCCAACCATACCTAAAGGAACTAGTTCACATTTTCTTCAAAATTTCAGATCTGAAATTCAACTGAATTTGGTTGAATCTTTAGATCTAAAGTTCCTAAACCTTCATCATCCAGTCCATAGAAGTTCTGTTTAGCAAGAGGAAGCAAGGAAAGTGACTCAAAGCTCCACAGTTCAAAGGTTTTCATCAACTGGTTTTTTCTTCGAAACTCCTTAATCTTTGATCTATTTGCCTGGCTATTGTGTTGTCTGAAGTCCTCTCTATAGAGGCATCATTGTTGTATGCTCAATTTTCAAAATCAAGCAAGTTCATGATGAACACCATCAAGTTTCAACCTCTGATTTCTCTCACTATGGAGATCTAGAGTAGAAATAGATGGCACAGGGGTAATGTACATCACCCCAACTTTAATTTGGTACCTGGATCGTGAATTTTGGTTGAGTTTGGAGGACCTGCAACTCTGGCCGGAGCTTGTATGCTCGCCGGAGAAGACGGTGGCGCTGGCCACCGTCCACCATGCCAGATTGAATCTGGACCATTGGATGCATCTCCCACGTTTTAATCTCAGCCATGCGTTTGGATTACTTGCTTTAATGCCAGGTGTGACGCGTTTGACTTGGACTCACCACGAACGCGCATCTCACATCCGTCTGATCAGCCACGTCAATCAATGAGGCTTTTGATCAGACGCTTGTGGTTTTTTTGATTTTTCTTAATTTCTGATTTTATTTCTTTTATTTCCTTTATTTTCAAAAATTCATAACTTCTTCAGTTTAATTCCAAAAAATATGGGACCAATTGCATTTTTCTCCATTTAAATTCTAGTTTATAAAAATGATTTTTAATATTTTTTATTTCATCATTTGATATTTTTTGTGAATTTTCTCTTTTCTGGTTATCTTTAATTCATTTTAAATAGTTTTTGAGATTCAAAAAATACAAAAATATTTTCCTAACCTATTTGAATGATGATGGATCTATGAAAAATATTCTCATCAATTTATTAATTGATTTGAGATTTATTTGCGATTTTAGTTCAATTAGGTTATTTTTATTCATTTTTAATTGATTAAAAATAGTTTCTGACTTTTAAAAATGCTGAAATTTTTTGTCATACTTTGTTTGACCTTGTTGAACTTAGGATAAATCACTTGGACTTTTCAAAGTTGATTTGAAGTGATTTTGAAGTTTGACCTTTCTTTAATATTTTAATTCAAGTTTATTTTAAATATTAAAAATGCCAAAAAATATTTTGTTCATTTCTTGACCTCCAATCTTTATCTCATTTCTGTTTTTGATTGTTTGACCATGATCCTCAATGTCATTGGTCAACACTTGTTGATTGGTACATTCTATTTCATTTAATGCACTTTGTTCTTTATTTTCCATTATCCATTATTCATCTCCTTCTTCTTCTTCTTTCTTCTTTTTGATCAATGAGTTGAAGGTTGATAAGTTAGCATTGATTGGGGAGACTTAATCTTCCTTGATTCAAATCTAATTCATCTTGATCAATTGATCAAGTGAATGGTTTTGCATTAAGGATATGTTGTTTCCTAAACCATGCAAAGGACTTAAACCAATACAAGATCAATCCTCTTTTTTCTTTTGGCATGGCAAGTTATTGGAACTTGGTTCACTAATCAAGACTTCTAACTTGTGTTGTTGCCTACATTATTATTGACCGACCTCAAATAGTTGTGACTTCTACATAAGTCCAATTACGATTGCTTAACATAGCGCTAAATTTGCCTTATGGCACACTAACTACTAACACTAATCATTAACCATTAACATTTACTTTTTGCACTTTATTTTTATGCAATTTACTATTCTTGTACATATTATTCATTTGCTTTTTTTTTCCTTTGCTCTTTGGAGCACATGTTTATGTTAATGACATTTGCCTTTTGCTCATTTGAGCACATAATTGTGTATATACTTTTGTGCTTGTGTTTTGTTTGTTTGTTGTTGACCAAATGCAAAAAATGGACAAATGGACTTAGACTTTAGGACTTTCCCTATGCAAATTTGGAGTCAAAGAGCAACTAGGCATTGGGCCTTTAGAATGCTTAATATTGAAGATGACTTTGAAAGGACCAACTTCTAAACTCCTCTTGTCCATTCCTCATTTATTTTTATAGAACTTTTTGATGTGTGTGTTTTGTGCTAGGGATTCCAACATTGATCCAAATGGAGGAACCATTGCCATGAGCTTCTAAGAGATAGAGATCCAAGATACATTGAGGAGCTTTCCAAAAGTCCATTTGATTGTTGATTGCTTGAGTTTATGCTTATGTGATTGCTTATTCCAAAGGATGGGAGCTGCTTGGATCATCAATATGATCTCAAGAGAGGAACTCCATTGTGTAACACCTCAAAATTTGCCCTCCTCTTCTTGGGACTAGCTTAGCATATTGCATTTCATGTTTTAGGACATTAGGCATTTGCATATTACATATCATGTGAAAATAAGACAAGTCATCCTCTAAGGTCTTGTCAGAGATGGAGAAGTTGTATAGTTCAAGCCTGAGGGTCTTATTGAATTGATCACCAACCATCTGAGGGTTTGTGCTTCAATTAGGGTTTTCTTGGTCCTTTAATGGTTTTGAGCATTATCTTGATTGCAAGGGTACATCATCATCATCATGGTTATGTCATCCTCGAGGGGTTCTTTGTTCATGATTAGATTCCTCTGGATTAGGGTTTTGACCTCTCACTACGCCAAATAAGGGAAAAGAGGGCGCTTATTTTGGCCTATAACAGCGCTTTTAAGCGCCCTCTAATCTGGCGCTGGCATAGGTAAAGACAGCGCTTTGTTCTCCTGGAGAAAGCGCTGTCTAAAGTGGCCACATTATAGTGCGCTTTAAGAAAAAAGCGCCCTCTGGAGTGGTCCATACAGGGACACCTTAGAGGGCGCTTTCTGATAAAAGCGCCCTCTAAAGTTGTCAGTGTAAAGTGTTTAGAGGGCGCTTTCAGGAAAAAGCGCCCTCTAAAGTTGTCATTGTAAAGTGTTTAGAGGGCGCTTTCAGGAAAAAGCGCCCTCTAAAGTTGTCAATGTAAAGTGTTTAGAGGGCGCTTTCAGGAAAAAGCGCCCTCTAAAGTTGTCATTGTAAAGTGTTTAGAGGGCGCTTTCAGGAAAAAGCGCCCTCTAAAGTTGTCAATGTAAAGTGTTTAGAGGGCGCTTTCAGGAAAAAGCGCCCTCTAAAGTTGTCAATGTAAAGTGTTTAGAGGGCGCTTTCTGGACAAAGCGCTCTCTAAAGTGTTAGTTATTTTAAAAAAAATTGTTTGAAAAACAGTGGATATATATTTAATTGGTAACCTGTTCGCATGCTGCAAAAGTGTAAAATTCATATTGATTTCATCCTTTAATCCAATGTTATACACCATTAATCCATTGATATATACAACATGAATCCATTTATATACAACATTAATCCTCCATATATACAACATTAATATATGATTCTTTGATCAACAATATACAACAACATATTCTCAAAGTACTACAATTAAGAGAATAAAACATAGCAACCAACACCCAGTGACCACTGTATCCAAAAGCTGTCTAGTAGTTCTAACCAATACTAAACAAAAACGCCCATCCACCCATGGTGGCAAACATGTTCTGTATATCCAAAAGCTGTCTAGTAGTTCTATCGCACATCCATACAAAATAAGGCTCAACCAAAACAACATATGGCAGCATAAGTAGTCCCCTGCAAAAAGAACACGTCCAAATGCAAATAACACAGAACTGTCAAAAGGCGATTGAGCAACAAATAGTAAACAATGGCATAAAGTTAAATGACATAGCTAATATTACCTGAATTCCTGCATGGCTGTTAAGGTAAAAATCAAATTCCCTAGGGTGACAAATGCCGGTGTCTACCACGGTTCCTTTGACAATTTAGAACAACAAAATCAGCAAAAAGTGATAAATTCAAATGATAATATATACTAGCTGCGTTGAGAAATATATTGAAAAAACCTGGCATAATTTTTCCACTTCTATCGGTCTCTTTGGGGTTGACAGGAAAGAGACGGGTGTGATGTCTCTTTTGGACCACTACAAAAGTAACTTTAGGTAGATACCCATCCTCTATTGAGACACAAGCCTGTATCTCCGACCATATTTTTTCTTTGCCAACCTTCAAGTCCGGACTTCTCCAATTATCACATGTAATCGGAATATGTTGTCGAACAAGGAAACCAATGTAACTTGCCAACATTGAACCCTTATCTTTTGAAGATAGAATTGATATATGTTTAGATGGACATGTTCCATTGTCGTAGAGGGATACTTTCAAATATCCAGCATCATCATCTACGCGAACGAGGCTTGACGATAATAGAGCATCTCCATCTAAACAAATATCAATTGATACTTTCGAGCATCCCTTGCCCCTTGCACGAATGATTGACTTCATAATAGCCATTTTACCTGTAAAAAAGAAAACAATTAAAATCAGATGACAAATGTAAAAACAATTAAAATCATAAAAGTCATTTTACCTGTAATAAAGAAAACAATTAAAATCATTTGACCTGTACCTTTTTCATTAAGTTCTCTTTCTTTTCTTGGTTGGAATATGTTCTACATGTCTCTTAACAACACGGACGGTTGGATTGATCCAAATACCCTCATTATGATCATTTCTAATATATGAATCATTTGATATATTATTCTCATCTTGATCATTTCTGGTAAACGATTCAATCTCAACATCAATATCATCACCTTGATCTCCAGTGTTTTCATCAATTACTTTGTTGGAAAAAGAACTATAGACCATTTCGTACTTTTCGGATCATTGACATAGAACACTTGTCTAGCTTGAGAGGCTAGAATAAAAGACTCATCTTTGTATCCCACCCTATTAAGATCCACTTGCAAAAATCCTGACTTATCCATTCGAATGCCGTTATTATTTTCAACCCACTTGCAACCAAATATAGGAATCTGAAACTTCTCATAATCAAACACCCAAATGCGCTCGATAACACCAAAATACGACAGATTTGCAAATTTGGGGTTTAAGTCCTTCACACTTGATATGTGCATTGCTTCAGCTACCACGGTGACACCACTATTCTGCATAGTACTTTTATCATCTTGTTCTTTGGTATAAAATGTGTATCCATTAATCGCGTATGCGCTATAAGAAAAAACATGGAAACTTGGACCATATGCTAAGCATCTCAACCTTTCTGTTATTGAAGCGGGATCTGAATAATACTTTGAATAAATATGATCCTTAAACCAAGGTATAAAACATCGATTGTGCTCTCGTACTATCCAATTTTCATTTCTATTGGGATTTAAACCTCGGAGAACATCCTTGTGAATTTCAACATACGGCTCAACCTCATTCTCATTGTGCAGAACATACAAATGCACTTGATCCCGTTCGACCCTTGATACTGCCACGATTTTATTTCCAATTAGATTTTTTCCTTCTTTCTTTTTGACAAGCTGAGACTTGGGGAGTCCGATTGACTGAACATTAGACAAATATTCAGTACAAAACTCAATCGCTTCTTCAACAATGTATCTTTCAACCATACAACCTTCTGGTCGACTTCGGTTCTTCACGTACCCTTTTAATATTTTCATATAACGTTCAACAGGGTACATCCATCTCATATAAGCTGGTCCACACAATTGTGTCTCTTTCACAAGATGAACAACTAGATGTACCATTATGTCAAAAAATGATGGAGGAAAAAACATTTCAAGCTCACACAAAGTAATAACGATTTCTTTTTGCAACATTGGTAAGATCGCAGGATTGATCACCTTACTGCAAATTGACTTGAAGAAAGAACACAACTTAGTTATAGAGCTTCTTACTTTTTCTGGAAGAATAGAACGTATACCTATTGGGAGAAAATGTTCCATTATAACATGGCAATCATGGGTCTTTAAACTCTTTAACTTGAGGTCTTTCATAGACACAAGTCTTCTAATATCTGAAGAGTACCCTTCTGGAACTTTAACTTCACTTAGAAACTTACACAATGTTTTTTTCTCCTTTCTAGATAGAGTATAAGCAGCAGGCGGTAGATATGTTCGTTTTCCTTTCTTCAAGGGTCCTAATTCAGTTCTTATTCCCATCGCTATCAAGTCCTTTCTTGCCTTAAGGCCATCCTTAGACTTTCCTTGTATATTGAGTAACGTGCCAATAACACTTTCAAATACATTTTTTTCAATATGCATAACATCAAGAAAATGTCTCACATACAAGGACTTCCAATACGGTAATTCAAAAAAAACTGACCTCTTCTTCCACCCACTTTTGACAAGTGTGTGGGCAAAAGGCTTGCCAAACTGAGTATCCAAATCTTTCACCTTTTCAAAAATTTGATCACCCGTCAATATAGGTGGAGCTTTGCCTTGTTCTGTCTCTCCATTGAACCCCTTTCTCCATCCACGGTAGTGATGATTTGAATTTAAGAATCTCCGATGACCGAGAAAGACATTCTTCTGACCAAACTCCAAGCGCTTCCAATCTGTTTTATCTTCACAAATAGGACACGCACATTGACCTTTTATGCTATACCCTGATAGATTTCCGTATGCTGGAAAATCATTAATTGTGCCAAACAACATCGCCCTCAAGTTGAAACTTTCTTTCCTATATCCATCATAAACCTCCACACCGGTCTCCCACAAAATCTTTAAATCTTCGATTAAGGGCTTCAAGTACACGTCTATGTCATTCCCTGGTTGTTTAGGTCCAGAAATCAACATAGACAACATCATGTACTTACGCTTCATACATAGCCATGGAGGTAGGTTATAAATCATAATAATCACAGGCCATGTACTGTGTGAGATACTCTGGATACCGTGTGGGTTCATTCCATCAGTAGATAATGCCAAGCGAAGGTTTCTTGATTCTTCTCCAAATTCAGGATAATCATTATCAATTTTCAACCACTGTGGTGAATCTGCCGGATGTCGATACTTTCCATCTATAATTCTTTCATCTGCATGCCAGGTCAAGTGTCTTGAATCGGTTTCACTACGAAACATGCGTCTAAATCTCGGAATAACAGGAAAATACCACAAGACCTTTGCTGGAGACAACTTGTTCTTATATCGCGAGACACCGCATTTAGGACACTCATTTAACGATGCATACTCATTTCGAAACAAAACGCAATCGTTTGGACATGCATGTATCTTATCATAGCTCATGCCAATAGAGCACAACATCTTTTTGGTCTCATATGTTCGATTGGGAAGAACATTATCCTTAGGAAGCATATCTTTCAAAAGGGCTAATAACTCTGTGAAACTTTTATCCGACCACCCATTGCCCGCCTTTAAGTTGTACAACTTTAATACCGTAGACAATCTTGTGAATTTAGTGCAACCATCATACAAAGGTTTCTCTGCATCACTTACCAACCTCTCAAACATTTCGGGACAATCCTTAAGATCTCCTTCAAGTGCTTCTGCAATCTCTTCAACTCGATCACAATCGTATGTATCTGCGCCACTATAGTTTGAGGCATAGGTCGTACTATCCCCCGGTTCAACATTCTCGTTACTTTTCTCACCATGCAAATTCCAACATGTATAACTTCGATCAATTCCATGCCTCATTAGATGTGATGTCAACTGAACTGCGTCAACCCGTTTCCCATAACAACAACCCAAGCAAGGACATATCATTCTACTGGGGTCTTCGGCGTGCGCAACGGCAAACTTAACGAATTCTAATACCCCATTCTCGTACTCTCTCGACAATCGATTGGAAGACATCCATGTATTATCCATTACTAATTAGAATAAACAAAAAACAATTTCAGAAGAGTTCAAACACATTCGGACCTAGGTTTCTAATGATACTGGTGTTGACACAAAATCAGATATTCATAGGGCTTGAAATTGCCTAATAAACCCAAACAAACGTAGGGCTTGAAATTTAACGCATGCGCTATCAAATTTAAAATGACTATGAATATTGAAACTTTACAGGTTGAAACAAATGTAGCATAGACAACAATAACATAAAACTGAAATGGGGCAAAGCTAAAACAAAGCAAGAAATAGGGCAAAGCTAAAACGAAACAAACGTACCTTTGGTGCCAGAAGGAGGAAACGTCGTAGATCTAATAGAGGTGGAAGGAGAACGCCTTAGAACCCTAACATGAAAAAGAACGAAAATAACAGAGAGTGAAATAACAAAACGCGCAGTATGTTATAATTTTAATGTTTACTAAAGGGGGCCTTAGAGGGCGCTTGTGGAAAAAAAGTGCCCTCTAAGGTGCGCTGTCTATTGCTCCTTATTTTTTCGCTTCACTTTAGACAGCGCTTTTGTAATAAAGCGCCCTCTAAAGTGCGCTGTTGTACATGGACTTAGAGAGCGCTTTCTTAGAAGCGCCCTCTAAGGGTATCCTTAGAGGGCGCTTTCATAAACGCGCCCTCTATTGTTGTCCCTCCATTTCCTCATTATTTTTTCGCTTCACTTTAGAGGGCGCTTTGTTACAAAAGCGCTCTCTAAAGTGCGCTGTTGTACATGGACTTAGAGAGCGCTTTTTTAAAAGCGCCCTCTAAGGGTACCCTTAGAGGGCGCTTTCATAAACGCGCCCTCTATTGGTGTCCCTCCATTTCCTCATTATTTTTTTGCTTCACTTTAGAGGGCGCTTTGTTTCAAAAGCGCCCTCTAAAGTGCGTTGTCTATTCCTCCTTATTTTTCTCTTCACTTTAGAGTGCGCTTCTTTAAGAAAGCGCCCTCTAAGGTGCGCTGTCTATTCCAGTTTTTGGCGTAGTGTCTGGTCAACCCTAATCAATGACTTTTCTTCCAACCAGTGATTTTCAAGGAGATGAGGTATTCTATAGAGAGGGGGATCACATGATCATTCTATTGAGCTTATATGAGCCAAGGTTCATTTTGAAGCAAATTGGCCAAGTGTTAGAGGCTCAAAGTCATCAGTGCATTTTCAAGTCATCTGGGCCCCAAAAAAGTCAACAGAAAGTCAACTGAGGGCTAGGAGGTGGAGAGATGGTCTGAGACACTTCATTCATGTCCCAAAGAGGTTCATTTGTCAATACAAACACTTATCTTGAAGAATTTAAGGTCAGATCAAAAGTTTCCAAAAATGGAAAGTGACCTGTAATTGAAAGTTTCCAAAAATGGAAAGATTTTGGTTCAAATTCAACTTAATTTTATATCATCAAGGAAGCTTCAAATGAAATTTTGTCCAACATGAAAGTTGAAGATCTTTCTCTCCTCTTTCCAAAAAGTCTTATTTCATGAATTTCTGATGAATGGTTGAGGAATTATGATCAAATCATTGCAAAGTGTGTTTGAAACTTCAAAATGCCATAACTTTTGCTCTAAAACTCCAAATGAAGCCACTCCTTTTGCAAAATTCTTGTCTTGACCTATATTTTCCAATTCAAGCATTGCATTGCATGAAATTTAATCACATGATCATGTGTCCATTCACATGCATTTTGGAGGGAAATTGGGGAATTTAAAATTGGTGCAAGCTACAAGCCTAATTCCAATCCCATTGTGTTCATTAGGTGATTTTAAGTGGATTTGGATGCTAGCATGTTACTGTTCACGTCCAAAATTAGCCATGCACCTTCATTTTTCATTTTTTGCAAAACACTCCAAATGTCCTTAATTATGATTAGTACATGTCTAATTATGATTACAATGTAATTAGCACATGGTATATAAGATAAATCATAACAGAATTGTTCATAATCACAAATTCTAGATCTAAATCTCATTTTCCCTCCAAATTTCTCTCTCATTGGAATTCAAATTTTCTCCACACAACCACATATTTTCTTGATAGATCCATCATCCTCATGACATTTGGAGCATGATTCATCCATTTTTTGTGGAAATTGAGCAAGGTTTGAAGCATGTCAAGCATATGAACACATCAATGGCAAGTGCAAATTAAGCAAGATCTAGGTCGTGGCAAGCATCCATTTCTACATCAAGCTTCATAACAAGAGCAAAGGAGGAGATCTACACACTTTGGAGGCCTTGAACACACTGTTTTGATCACTGCCGTTCCAGGTTGGTGAAAATTCGAAGCTCATAATTCTTGATTTTATGTACATAGACTTGTAGATCCTTGCATGCTGATCACGCTGATATAAATTTCATGAAATTTGGTTAAGATTTGGTTGAGTTATGTTGATTTAAAGTTTTGAGTGCAAAAATGTTTTGGTTCGATTCGCTTTGATTATTGAGTTTTAGCATGAATGGAGGTTAGATTCTTGATGTACACAACGAGACGGTTCCAACGGTATAACTTTTATGAAATTCTGCAAAAAAAAATGTTGGTGAGCACTGTAGCAGCCACCGTCTTCATGAGGAAGACGGTGGAAACCACCGCCTGGCACTATACATTCGCCGTCTGCAAACCCTAGGGGCGGCGCTCTGAAACGACGCCGTTTTAGTCCAGCGAGCGTTACCTCGCTTCGATTCTTCCTGAGCGCGTTTTCTTTTTTTCTTTTTTCATTTCCAGCCTTGGTCAAAACGACGTTGTTTTGACAAGGCGCCGTACTCACTTCGATTCTAGCTTCTGGCATTATTTCAAATTCTATCAACCTTTTCTATTTCCCTCCATTTCATCATGTGATTTCTTCATTATTCATAATATTTTCATGCAACTTGTAAAATTCATAACAAATTGAAAATTAATCCAAATTGAATGCCATTTTTTTCACATGATCATTGAGATGTCTATTAATTTTTGGTTTGGATTTTTGGATTGTATCATTTCTGGAATTTTAAATGTGACTGATTCTTTGGACATGTATGCAAATGTGACATGTTGTACCAATTCTTTTGTGAAATGCTCATACATTGGCCAATTGATTTGAAATTTGGTATGCTGATTCCCAACATGTTGCTTAATGTTTGAGGCTTGGTTGTGTATTTTTCTCATTTTTCATCTCTGTTTTAGACACATGATTGTATGGTGTGACAATGTGTGTCACACAATTTGATGTCATACTTGTTCATTTTCATTTCTAGGTCAATTGAGCTTTTCTGTTTACAATTTTATGCATGATGCTTGTGTTTGACATGTTGATATCACATAAAAAATTTCATGATTGTTTGATTCATTTCTGTTTTAATATGGAATTTTGATTCTTCATGTCCAATTGTGATCACCTTGTGTACCTCTTGCCTTATCTTGTGCAATTGATGACTTTTCCATTTGATTTAGGATTGGTCCTTTTTAGGACATGTTCTTACTTGAATAAATATGCTTCATATTGAATATTGGTTGATGTTTTGACTTTTTGCTTTGTCTTTGACCCTAGCC
This sequence comes from Lathyrus oleraceus, assembly GCF_024323335.1. Lineage (NCBI taxonomy): Eukaryota > Viridiplantae > Streptophyta > Magnoliopsida > Fabales > Fabaceae > Lathyrus > Lathyrus oleraceus. Next base: position 23,331,135 of record NC_066580.1, on the reverse strand, counting down.
TTGGTGCTAGTGGTTTATACTCATCTTTTGAGTTTTGCATTTCAGGATCAAGCTTATAGTCCTAATGGTTGATGTTGATCTCATGCCTTGAGATGCAAATTCTTTGTCCACTAACATTTTTTGTATCGTAGGTTCCTTGGAGATGAACTCACTTGAGTTGTTGAGTTGATTGGCTTGCATTGTGCATATTGGTTGTAACACTGTTGACTGTTTGTTTGAGTTGTCTGAATGTGAATATTGACTGGTTTGACTTTCTTACAGGTACTTTAGCCGCTTTAACTCATTGCTTGAGTTGCTTTGCTTGTGGTTGGCATACCACCTAGGTAACCATTCTAACTCCATGTAGTCTGGAAGCCCTGTCATTTCTTTTGGCAGACACCTCTCTAAAGCCCTCCTTAAGAGGCAATGTTTGTGATTGTTTATATTTGTGCCATGTACTTCAAAGACCTCCTAAGTGAAGAGGCATTGGCAGATAGAAGGGATGTGCAATCCATCCCCTGCTATTCAGTTGAGTCTTTCATCTTGCTCGCACTACGTGCTGATGCATTTTGAATAAACACCCAAAATCTTGTATATAGAGTCGGTCATTGTGGAATAGAGTTCCTCATTCTGGACTCCCACACCTTCTTTGATTCAAGCTCACCCAGGCCCGGGTTAAGAGCTGTGAGGTCTAACCCTCATCTCCATTTCATCTGCTCACCCTAACGGTCAATGTCAGTGGTTAAGAGCCTCAGACACCCTTTCCAGTGTTGGCTTGTTTGTCGAGGTTGATATGACCCCTTGACTAAAGCCCAGCCTTGTATGAGCCGCTTGTTTGCATATAGCGTGTGATGATTGCTTTTGATGTTTATCTGCTTTTGCTTCTCATCTCCTTTCTGTAGGAGTCGTATGATCAACTTTCGAGGAAGTTGAACGTACGTAGAGATAGACTTGAGTTGACTCACTTCCTGTGTGAGTCAAACTCTTGTTAGAGACCTCAACCTAGGGTTATAATTTGCATGATGACTATTAGGCTCGAGTCAGTCTCCCTTTTAGTCCGTTATTCCCTTGGTCTCTGGTTAGGAGAAAGTTTCTCCCCTGTTTAGGGGAACTACGTCGCCCTGATCCTCATACCAGATGAGGTACGTAGGCAGGAGATCGTGCGAGATCTCTCCGGGCAACCTTTTCTTTTTTGTGTGTGTTTGCTTGACAGCTATTAGGCTCGAGTTCCAGACTCCCTATTAGCTTGTCTGTTTGATATCCTTTTTGTGTGTGTTAGGAGTTGGATGTAAGACCAGCAATTGGCATTCCGTTTCCTATTTGTGGTGTGCTTGGAGTCTGATGTAAGCCCAACGATTGGTATTCGGTTTCCTATTTGTGGTGTGTTTGGAGTCTGATGTAAGTCCAGCGATTGGCATTCGGTTTCCTGTGTGCGTTTGTTTGTTTTGTTTGGAGTCTGATGTAAGTCCAGCGATTGGAATTTGGTTTCCTGTTCGGGTTTGTTTGTCTGGAGTTGGATGTAAGCCCATTGATTGGCATTCCGTTTCCGTTTGTGTGTTTCTTTTGACGTCTCAGCGTCTTTGTGTTGTGTTTTGTTTCGGCGTGCGTTAGCCGAACTACGGTAGCTCTGATTCTCATTCCAGATGAGATACGTAGGCATAGGATGCGATATCCTAGCGAACCCGTTTCCCGTTTCCCCGAACTACGTCGACTCTAATGTTTGTTTCTGACAAACTACGTAGGCCCAGGATACGACATCCTGCCGAGTCCGCTTCCGTCTTCTTCCACCTGTGTTTTATTCCAGTGTGTGTGCTTTCTTTTTGAGCAGTTATTTAGCAACCTTATTCTATTCTTTTGAGCGTGGATCCCGTCGAGTACGACGGACGTGAGGGGTGCTAATACCTTCCCCTTGCGTAACCGACTCCCGATCCTTGCAATCTCCGGTAGTAAGACCATTTCCTTTCCAGGTTTACTTCGAGCGTTTCCTTTCCCTCCTTTGGGATAAATAACGCACGGTGGCGGCTCTGTTTGTTTGTCTTTTCCCGCCGATTGTTTTTCGCGTTGCGACACATTGTGGTCTTATTCTTTATCCCTTACCTCTTGTATGCTTAGGACTTTAGCCTTTCTTCTTCTTCTCTCCACTCTAACCCTAGCCAAAACTTTTGTGCAAACATTTAACAATTGTTTTCAAACATTAGAAACCTAAGCCTTATGCTTTTGATTTTCAAACTTTCTTTTCATAACACTTATTTTGAATTGAACTTCTAAGTCAACTTTGACCATTTTGTAAATACTTTTCATTGGTAAATACAACCCATTCAAATGTCTTTTTGTGGTTTCAATGGCCACCTTCTTCATCAAATTTTTCCATAACCTTTAGCTATTAGGTTTGAGTTATCCTTGAGGTAGATGTAATACTCACCTGTATCCTTAGTGATAGACAATGAGTCTTCCATGCTTATTATAGGGTTAACCCCTCACTAGCATGTTGAAGTTATCCTCACATGGTGGATTTGTGATTTTAGATTGAGTTTTCTCCCTTGGATAACAAAAGACCTTAAGGCTTTTGGACCAATCAATTCACCAACTCATTTTGAGATTTTTACCCCGAACTACGAGGTTTTGATCCTAATCTTTTTTTAAAGATGGTACGTAGGCAATGGGTTTATCCATCCAAACACAAAATGTAAATAACTTGTATATTCTCTTCTCATCTCTTCAATCATGTTTGCACAAACAAATTTCACAAAATATCAACCTTACAACCAATATGAAAAGGGCTCCTTAGGAATACCTAGGATGTTTTGGGTGCCTAATACCTTCCCATTGCATAACCAACCCCCTTACCCAGATCTCTGACATTTTTACTGGTTTTTGATTCGATAAAACTTTTAAGTTTTTGTTCGCTTTCTAACCATTCCTTTGGATAAATAGAAGTGCGGTGACGACTCGACTTGTATGATTTACCTTAGATTTAATTAATATCTCTAATGGTAATGAATACCCCGCTACAAACAATAACTGAGTTTATTGATTGTGAGTGTTTATTTTCTTCCTTTCTATAAACTTGTGTAAAATTTAATTTATGATAAGCCAATCAAGTAGCTCATATTCTTGCCCGATTGGCAACATCTATAACTAGTTTCAAATTTGTGCTAAAGACTTAATATATTTTTAGTTCATTTTATAACTTAATTTTCTGATAATGTTTGGAAAATAACACTGTAGGACCACTTGATTTCAAATGTGTTTTGTTTTATATAGGGTTACATTGCACAGTAGCGAATCGGGATAGTAAGATTGTCACAATTATATCTTGGTCTTATGATAGTCTCAGTTTCTCATCCATTGTTCATCTTGTAGCAACTTTTTGTCATTATTATGGGACTTCTAAATTTCATTTATAAGACTAAAGTAATACAAAACAGAAAAATTCTCAAACCAAAAACAGAGCATTATTTATGTTGAGAATTAAACTTATATCACATTCACATGACTCCTACAAGGGTTCTAGAACAATTTAATCTCTTACCTGATTCATAATAAAATCAATCAAATTGCCTACATAATTGTAGGAAGATCCTCCTTCTTCTAACAAAGTCTTCTTACTTTTTTCACTTATTTCTTTTACTTTCTTCCTTACTTCTCCATTCTTATCCAACACACTCTTTATTCCTCTCTCAATCTTATCTGCAGTTAAAAGATAGTTACGCTCGCCATAAAAGTCCACCCTATAGTCCAATGCAACCTCCACAGCCATCTTCAAATCACACACCAATTCAAAAGCATTTGTCTGTTGTTCCGCATAAAGAGGCCACGCGGCAATAGGCACACCAAAATATATGCTCTCCAGTATGGAATTCCAACCACAGTGCGAAACAAATCCTCCTATAGCTTGGTGGGCAAGTATCTGAGCCTGTGGGATCCAACCAACAACCTTTCCTGTTTCAGCAGTCCGGTCTAAAAATCCTTCGGGTAAAAGCAATTCCAATTCTGAAAGTGAATAATTTGACGGCGGGTGCCTAAAGCCTTTCGGTGAGAGTTTACGCAGAGACCAGACGAAGCGAACACCACTATTTTCAATAGCATGTGCTATCTCCTTAACCTGCTCCTCGTCGAAAGAACCCATGCTCCCGAAGCAGAGAAAAACTACCGAGGAAGAAGGTTGATCATCAAGCCACTTGATGATATCCTCGGATCCAACGACTTTATCTGTTTTGAGGTAAGGGTTTAATAAGGGTCCCACAGGATATATAGTTGGTAAGCCTGCTAGATCAGGATGAGAGAAAAAAGAGTGAACTGCATGTGATTCAAGCTCTTCAAATGAATTTACTATAAAGCCATTTGGTTTCTTGAGGCCACTTGCATAGTTTATGAAAAACGACTCCCATTCCTTATCCAGCACAAAACTGGGCAACGAGTATGAAGGAACCAGGTTGTTGAAACCCGGGATGGCCAACTCGTTCTGCTGCAGAAACCGAGTCAAATCGCCGTTGTCTCTTTCGAAAAGAGTGTGAAGATGAAACATCAAACCAAGGAAAGCAACGCCGGAAGTGAAGAATACGAGCGCAGGGACAGAATATTCTTTAGCAATATCAACCATGGTAGTGCCGAACATGTCGACGATAAAAGCGGCGAGGGGTCCATGTTGGTCTTCTTCGGCGGTGAGGTTAGAGACGGCTTGTTTGATGTTTGGTTTTTGAGCTTCGAGGAGAGCGTGAACGACGGCGGAACGTCGATCAATGTTTGGAGGAAGTGAAACTTCTGGAAGGTTGATGAGATGAAGTGAATCTGAGATGGGAAGAGATTCAATGTTGGCATCGGGTTCAGTGTTGTTCGGGAATTTCATAACTAAGACGGTTATTCGAAGACGGTTATCACGGTTGATTAGAAGCTTAGCAAACTCAAGAGTTGAAACTAGGTGGCTCAAACCAGGATGAGGGATGATCACCACTTGTGCTTTCTTCATCTTGAATTTTCACTTCTTGATACACAATAGACACTGATAGATAAATAAATAAAAAATTTAGAGTGCATGCAGCACTACTGAACTTTAGCAGTGTTTAAAGTTGAGTTGTAATTCCAAAAAAGAGGTATGTTTTGGATTGTTCGATGGTGTTTGATGTAGTTTGTCTTAGTCATACTAAGAGGAATCTTGGAGTGATGTCATGGCTTTGCTGGATGGGATGACCACTTCGTGAAATGAGATTGAAATGTTTTTGTCTTCATTTGATTGTCAGTATTACAATGTTTTTATCTTACTCAACAAAAATCGGGTATAATTCCTCGCCATTATTTTATCTAAAAAAATGCTATCAATTTCTTCATTTGGACGTATATAATTAAAAGATAAACTAATTTACGGTATATGCTTCGAATTTCAAAAAATATAGTTTATTTTTTTATTTTTTCAAAATTGGTGAATATCTTTTATTTATTTATTTAATTATTAAATAATTTATTATATCGATTACTCTAATAATCGAGGGGTATGATATTCATATTTAATTATAAAAGAATTTGTTTACTAATTTTTACCTTAAACCTAACTCACATATAATTTTTCTATAGTCCTAAACATCATTATTTTGGATGGATTGCAAGACAGAAAAATTACGTGGTTCTGTGTTGTTGTTTTTCTAATACTAACATTTAACAAATTATTTTTCTGTTCTTGTAATGTTTTTGTTGTTGTTCTTTCCACCTCTTGTCAATATTTAATGATAAAAGAAAATATTGTTATATTTTGCACTACTAAAAAAATGCAATTTAGTGACGAAAATTAGTGAGAAAATTAAATCATTCACTAATTACGGTGGATTTAAGGTGGAAAAATCATATATATGATAAGTTGTGTATGAGCGAACATTATAGAGGAAGTTTGTGACAAAATTATTCCATCATAAAAAATTTCTCGCAAATTCCCTCACAAACTAGATAAGAGTAAATGTAGTGAGAGATTTTGATATGAATTTTATTCCTATCAAATTTTTCTGTCACAAATTCCCTTATAAATGTGTTAGATGTTGTTAGTGACGAAGTTTGTGATAGAATTATTTATTTTGTGACGTTTTTTTCCATCATAATTTGTGACGGAACAAAAATTTTCTCACTAATATTTTGCGACATGTAAATTTGTTACAAATATTTAGTCGTCATAAATTCTGACACTAATAGAGTTTGTGACGAAATTTTAATATATTAGTGACAAACTTGTTCCCTCTTTAAAATTAATATTTTTAGTAGTGTTGGAATGATTTCTCAATGTTTTTAGTCAAAAAAAAACATTTTATATTAGATGAGGATTCATGTATGCATGAATGTAATGAGATGAATCTCATGAATAAGAGAAAGTGAGTGCTCTTCATGCAATGTATATTTCATTGTATTATTTACAAGAGAAAATGCTAAGCTTATATATAGTAGCATAGATTATTTACACTCCCTAACTAACTTTCTTAACACTATAATCACGTTTCTATAATTAGTTGTAATTAGTATAACTAACTCTAAGTAGATTTTTCTCAAAGTGAATGTTTAGTTCGTGCATGTAAAACTGAATTATGTGATAGCAAAATTGCACTGAGATTATCACAAAGAAAGATAGCAGTGAAGCTATTTATATGAAGTTCTGTGAGAAGTGATTAAATCCATAAAAAATCTGAAATCGTGTGTGCTTGGGAGAAGTATATTGCTTATGTACTTTAGCAAACCACAAATAGTTGCTTATTCAAGCTCTATGCTACAAGGTTAGGATCAAAGTATATACATGAACTAGATGTTTATCCTCTACCATCAAGGTCACTTGCCCAGTCTAAATCAAGTCTAAATCATTATATACTCAAATGATATTTGACGAAGTTGATTAAAAGGTGATAACAACAACCATGCGTAGTAGTCTCACTTAATACATACAATATATATATATATATATATATATATATATATATATATATATATATATATATATATATATATATATATATATATATATATTGTATTTATTATGTGACATAATAAAGTCCTTAGAATAAATAGTTCATTTAATGATCTATTAAGTGTGACTTAATCGTGAAATCTCATTAAACATAAAGACATTATTCTTAAAGTATATGTTATCAAGTTTTACAGTCACATATGACAACAGTGATGCATAAAGATTATTATGTGAGTAGATTAATGACCATATCTCACGAGTCATGGATATGAGATATCAAATCTTCACATAATTATAAATATTAAGATTAATACATAGTTATTCTCATAGTGATAATGGTGTATATCATCCTTCAAATCTTCACATGGATATGAGAATACTACATAGTTTGTTATTTAAGTGTAATAAGTTATTCTCATAGTGATAATGGTGTATATCATCCTTCGACCTGAAACCACTATAGATCCTAGATGTGGAGTCGAGTACTTTATTGTCAATCAAACGTTGTCCGTAACAGGATGACCATAAAGATGGTTGACGGGTACTCCACAAATCATGTTGAGGGACATGAGTGACCTAGATAATAGTATACGAGATTAATATCTATGGCCCATTGATAGAGTATGGTCGTGCTCAAATAAATCAGTATGAGATGTTGAGCTTGTTTTTTGTTATCAAGTATACTCAGGGTGACACATTCTATGTCTTGTGTTCAATATAGATATAAGGGGAAAAAGGTAATTGTACACATGATCATTATCATAGAAAGGTTATGTCAGACCACATGACATTTTTGTCATTTGGATAGTAGTGATGTGTTGCTATAGACCGCTCATTGTTTATAATGTTAAATAGGTAATATAATATTATTGTTAACGTTACGAGAACTTATAGGATCACACGCATATAGTACTGATACTGGAATGGAAGATTAAATTAAATATGATATAATTTAATTATGTGTTAATATTATTTAAATTATTTAATACATTAATACAGATATAATTTATTTGATTAAATACGAATTAATTAAATAAATGAGAATTGACTGTTAATTTAATTAAATATGATTTAACTTAATTATTTTATTTTATTTAACTAAAATAGTTTAATTAAATATAAATAATATTGAGGATATTTTGGAAAATTCTAAATTAAGAGTATTAGGGTTTTAGTAGCTCTCTATAGATAGAGAAGCTTTTTTCTCTCTGATCCTAGTTTTAGTTTTGGTCATTCTCAGAAAACGATAAGTATTGCCTTCAACTTTGCACTTGTGTGGACTTTGTAGAGACGACGATATCTTCTACCGTTTGTGATCAAAGTTAAAACACACTACAAGAGGTATTTTGATAATCTTTTGATATTTTGTTTATGGTTGATACTTTAATCAATATTCATTCAACAAAATTGTTCTGTTAAGAGGATCAAAATTTCAAAATATATGTGTGTCGTAAGTGTAATGTGATGTGACCCCAAATCTAAGAATTGTGATAAAATTGCAAGAAGGTAAGTCAACGTTTGTTATATTTCCGTAACAAAAACAATTTATTGTCGTGAATATAAAATTGATGTGTTTTATAATTACACTAATAAGAGACAATCTGTTTGTACGGGTCACGCAATGTCGTTATAAATAGTAAATAAATATAATATATTGATGGTTATAAATAGCAAATATAATATAATATAATATCAAAAAATATTATTGGATCATCTCTTAGAGTTTGGAGGGATAATAAAAATTTCATTGTTATCACATGGGTTTTCTTTGGTTGACGTAATGCACTAAAGTCTGATGTGAAATTGAAGAGAAAATATTAAGAAAATTATACTAATATTGTCACATTACACGAGTAAATAATTTTATAATTAAAAACATGTATGGTTTGACCTTCTCTTTTACAATTATTATCCCATAAATACACTTCACATCTATATGTCCAAAAATTTCTTTAGCATAATCAAAATTACCAAAATTAATGCAAAATTACCATGACTAAAATCTTGCATTTCACACATAGATCTGGTCTTCATATTTTTCTCATTAGATATCCAAATTGATTTGAAGAAAAAATTGATTGAAGAAGAAAGATGATAATAATTGAAGAAGAAGAAATTATTAGAATAGGAGAACAATGGAGGAAGCAAAAAAGGAAAAGGAAGAAGAAATGGAATGAGGAAGAAGAAAAGAAGTAAGATAGAAAGAGGGAGAACCATAAAGAGATAGAATACGAGGAAAATAGAAAATTAATGCATTCAACAACTTTCCTTTTTCTCATGATTGCATTGACAACTTTCCTTTTCCCCGTGTGACCTTTCAACTTCAACTGCATTGGCATACACCACAAGATCACTTGTTGACCTTTCTTGGCATGACACAACACAACATGTACACATAAATGACAAGTTATATTAATGGATCATTGTCCACTATGCTCTAATATTTTAATTCATTTACTTCCTTAAACAGGTTTTGACATTGTTTTTTACTAATTTGAACCTGTGAGAACCATAAACTATTTTTTGTCCCGCTCATGCTCATTTACAATAGATGGTTTTTACAAAAATCAACCTAAGTTATTTTCCACTCCATGTGGGTTCAACGTTCTTACTATTCTATCACTTGCTACTTAAAACATACATGTGTACTTGCATGTGACATCACACGTTTTCAACCAACATATACTTTTTGCCACTTTTTAAAGCATATGCCAATGCTTGCAGCGCGAGAAGGGGAAAGAAATTGGTAAGATTATTTGAATCCATAATGATCATGGAAGGGGATTTGAGAACTCTAATTTCTTTTAATTTTGTTCTTTTGAAGGTATATCTTATGAGTTTTCATCCCACATCACTCCTCACCAAAATGGTATTGTTGAAAGTAAGAATCAGAAACTTCAAGAAATGTTTAGGTTCACGTTTCATTCCAAAAATCTAGTTACTTTTGGGCAGAAACTATGACCACTGCATGCCATATTCACTATCGTGTGACCATTCGACCAGGAACCAAATCTACTCCCTATGAACTATGGAAAGGAAGAAAGCCAAGTGTCAAGTAATTTCAAGTTTTTGGAAGTAAATGTTACATCATTGCTTATCGAGAGCAAAGACGCAAGTTGGATCCTAAACATGATGAAGGAATGTTATTGGGATACTATACTATAAATAGTAGGGCATATCGAGTATTTAATAATCGTACAACATACATTATGGAGTATATCAATGTTATTGTTGATGAGATACAAATCAGTGATGTAACTGAAGAAGAGGAGGAGTCCACTATTTCTGAGCAGAATATCACACCAGATGTATCTAACAAAGGTACCAACATCATTCTCTCACCTGAAGAGTAAAACTCAGAAGGTGTAGAAGATAATGTTTCTTTAAAAAAGGGCCTAACAAAGGTACCAACATCGGCGATGTCCATGAGGCAAACAAATTTTAATTTTCGGGGTTAATGAACAAGCCCCAACGCAAATTTAAATAAAACTCCAAATCACAGACGTAAAAGTAAATCTATATAAATATTTTTGTCATGGCAAAGCCACGAAATCTTGGAAAATATTATAGGAGAAAAGAAAGAGAAAACGGAAAAGGAAATAATCAAGCTTCAACGCTTGGAGCTGACGCTCCTTGATCAGCCAAGGAAGTTCCTTATTGAGTCTTCTTAAAAGGGTCCACTCTTTTGACAAGAATAAGGATGTCAGGACATAATCCATTCGTCGTGGTCACTGCCTAATTAAGGAACTCGTACATAGCTCACACAGTTTGTTGAAGGGAAACCCAAAATTTCTCATTTAGGGTCATCACTTCACTTTTGTTGGCCTTCAGATTCCATACGCGAGTCTCGTGTTCCTAATGAAGAGACTTATGAGCCTCCTTTTCACGTCGACCGGCCTCAACAATAACAATGGAAGTTTCGTGATTTCATTTCTTTTCTACCTCAAGGGAGGAGTTCAACTCCAAAATTCGGGCAACCAGGGTTGAAGTAGGACCATGGAGATCTTCCTCTTCTTGCAAAACCTGAACAAGCTTGACCTTTACCTATAGATCAGCAAGTTCATTCTATAAAGTATAGTACTTATGCTCCAAGGCTTCATATTTTCCCTACTAAGTATCCCTCTCCTTTGAGGGGTTACCAACAACCACAACATCCTATCTGCTAGCAATATCCAGAGAAAATAAGGAAGCATTATGGTATGTGTGAAAGGTGACCTCAGAAAAAGTTATGTCTTCTATGTCCCATAAAGGTTCTGCACGTAAGACCGATCTTCCATAGAGACATCAGCAGCATCATCCTCATGATTGCGAGGAACACGAGAAGGGGGATGGTGAGCATTCATAGAAAGTGGGTGATTGATCTTAAAGTCACATCCCTAAATAGTCTGGTCAATTTGGGAGTACCCTTTTCTAGAGGAGAATGTTGGTCTTCATCTCAGCCCATGTTCAGGGAAGTAGGAGACTGTGGCATATCTTCCATAAATAAATTATTTGTAGCACTCATAAGTTGATCAACCCTAGGGGAAATTGTAGTAACCTCGACAACTGGGATAAGGGAAGAAGTCGGAGGATAAGGCATAACAACCCGACCTATAAAATCGGTCTTGATGCTTTAAACATTGGCGATGTTGTAGAGAAATTTAAATTTAGACATGTTAACTACAAGGTGAAATCATACAAGTTAAAAACACTATGGGACTCCGTTCTCACCGAATATCTCTTTTCTCTTTGTATGATAGACCGTACTCTCGATTGCACAACTATCAACTTGCTTTTTTCTCTACTATGCAAAAGGCATATCACCGAGGCCGAACCCCTATTCACAGCCAACTCCTTGAAAAATGGAATGCAAATTATCTTTCATCGTAACCTCTTTAGCCGAAAGCGGACCTAGTTTGAGGCAATAAAAGTTAACGGGATAATGGAAGTGAAGCTAAGACCAATACTTCAAGAATCTACTTTTGCAGAAGTGGGAAGAATGGAATAGATCATAACATAAATCAATATGGGCCTCTAGAGTAAGAGGATTCACCAGCACGAAACACTTTAGAAGCCAATTTTTGGTGAAAGGGTTGAACCAAGGAATAACCGGGTGAAAGGTAATAAGCCCTTGATCACATGATGTCGTTCTGGGAGATGCATATGATGTAGAACATGTCAAAAATCGAATACTCTCATGTAAGCCTAAGCCTCGAGATGAAGTTGAGAAGGATTTACCTTCAGGTGTTTCAAAACAACCACCTCAAAGTCTGAGAAGGACAGTTGCAGTCCTATCTGGGTCAACAAAAACTCATAAAAAGGGACCAGACACTCATCAAAAGAGCTACATATCCCATTTTTCGAACCCACGTGATGGACTGGCCAATCCAGCGGGTCACCAACCGTGATATTGGCAACATCTATAGTTGCTTTTGTATTCTCATAGTTGTACTTACTTGTGTCGGTCGACACCATCAATGTTATATCCTAATGAGACAACTCGTCAAATTAAAAATGATCATTGGGCTTGACCGAAGAAACTATATTGGTTTTGCCCTTATGCTCCATGTGGGTATTGATCTCAGCATAAGTGGGATCACATTTGTAGGTCCTCTGATAAGTATGAACGAAATATCTGGTGATTTCCCTTATTTACTTAGCAGCTTATAGTTCCGCGTCATACAAAGTGAGAGGGGGGGAATAAGAGCGATTGTATGGTCCTTATCACCACCATCATCTAAGAAGAGAGCCTCGAAAGAGTCCAGAGAAAATGCTCTCTCATCAAAGGAGTTCCCATATACCATTTCCAAATCAGAATCATCAGTCAATGACACAACTTTGTGGCTTATGTATTTGTCATACGGTGAACTGGACTTTATTGGATTTTTAATCGCAATGTCGCGGTTAGCAAGAGTCGCCACCGACTTTTCTTTTATCCCATAAGGAAAGGTGGAAAAGAACAGGAAAGACCTTAATTTTAAATTCTTAGGTTCGGGAGGTACTTTATACAAAGGGAAGGTATTAGCACCCTTTGTATCCATGGTTATCCATGGGCTCTTAATTGCTCAATCATTTATGTTTTCTAGTTTGAAAAAGGTGGTTGAGAAATGTGTGAAAAATGTTTTGAAAATGAGAATTTAACTTTGTAATGATTCTTGCATGAATGTATACAAAGTGGTTATCTCGTATAGTTTTTGAAAGTAGTTTAGAAAAATATAACTCGGCAATGATCCTAGTACGGATGTATGCTAAGTGATGATTTTCCAAAAGATGTTTGAAAGGTGTGAGGTGTGAAAAGTATTTTTTTGTTATGAATGAGCAATTAAGGTTATACCTGTCCGAGGTCTTTCCGGGCATTTCCTATCCTTATGAGGGTAAAACTGTCCTGACTATTGAGAAGTAAGTAGTTTTATCCTTGGGATGTAGAAGGGTCATCGTAGGGTCATTGATAGGTCATTGAAGGCAACAGTAGTGAGGATACCTTAGCATTCGAAGGGACGATCATCATTTAACCGTAGGCTACACCGAAGGGTCATCGAGGGACAAAATCGTATTTTCGAAGGCAACATCCGAGGGACTATGATGATTTAACCGAAGGGTCTTTGCTAAGGATATCCCCATATTCGCGGGACATGACCGTATTACGTAATCGTGGGGTAATAAAGAGAGGTCCGATATCATTTATTTAAAGTCCGGATTTTAACAATTAATTAAATAGCCGTAATCAGTTAGGTAATTAGGTCCACAGGAAATCAATGAAATCAATACATTAAAAATCAAGCTTGGTGATTCAAGATGAATCTCCATATTAAACTTAGGTCATCCAAAAGCCATCTCCTCAAGAATGTCCACACCTAAAGCGGCATGCCTAGCCGGTTATTTCTTTGGAAGTATGCTAGCCTTTACATCATGCAACACACGGATTAGAGCATTGAGGCAAAATACAATTGGAAATTGCCCCATAAAATAAATATAACAGTCAGAAATTTAAGCCAAATAATGCAGAATCATGATTAGATGAACATAAAATGGACAACAAAGAGACAAAACAGCCATTGTCCCGTTCGCCTCTGCTTCGCCTAGCGAAGGCTCGCTGCAGGCTCGCCTAGCGATGAGCTAGCGAGCGACCACGGGTTTGGAATTTGAGAACAGTATGACCTCAACCTGCGGCATGGCTTATGGCATCCAACACATAATTACATGGTTCAGCATTCACAATATCCAGGCACACTTAAATTCACATGCAAAACCCCAAATATGTTTATGAATTCAATTATATTATCACATGCAAGTTAAGAACATAAAGCGGTATCACATGCAAATTAAGAAAATAACACGATAATAGTAATGCAAACCTGTTTGCAATCGAATTGCAACCTTGAATTGGCGAGCCGGATTGAGTTGGGCGGCGGTAGCTTCGGGGCGGGGAAGCGGCCTTCAGGGTTTCTAAAGTAGCCTCCAGGGTTTTTGTGCTAGGGTTTTCGTCTGTCTCCCTCTGTTTTTCGTGGCAGAGGAGCTGGTTTTTATAGTGGTAGTGGTGGTGACCTAATGGGCTTAAAATGAGGTCCAAAACTTCAAATTTTCGCAAGCTTCGCTAGGCGAAGGAATTGCTCGCCTAGCGAGCAAGCTAGGTCTGGGCTTTTTCTGGACCTGGTGCTTCGCTGGGCGAGTGGCATGCTGAGATATTCGCTAGGCGAAGGAATTGCTCGCCTAGCGAGCAAGCTATTTTGGGCCACTTTGGATTAGGCCTGTTGTGAGCTGGGCTTTTGTCCATTTGATATCAGTGCCTTGCAGATCAAGTCAGAGGGTCTTGGAAAATGCTTTGTAATATCAACGGGCAAATTTTGGGGTATGACAGCTGCCCCTGTTCAATATTCTTGAACCGAGAGAGTAGAATGGTATGTGCCGTTCGTGATCTGGAGGTGAAAGATTATTGAACACTAGAATGCCCCTAAAATTTGCGATTGTCAATCAGGAGCTAGTCTTGAGGGAGATGGGCTTAGAGATGCCATCCAGGAAGTTTGATGACGAGCTTCCGATGGTGTCGTACGTTAGACGATGTCTGAAGCCATGGATGTCATGCCGGGTCATACGCTACGCCGTATAGCGAATCATCCATCATGCTGTTGACTTCGTTGGGGAGTCAGAGTATGCTATACACTGCTGGGGATGAGGGATCAGAATGGATCGTATATTAGACCGTGTCTGAATACCAGAGTGAGTTATTCATTAGGCGGATGACTTTGCTGGGGATGAAAGATCAGAACGGATCGTACGCTAGATCGGTTCTGAATTGCAGAATGAGCCGTCCGTTAGGCTGAATCTGCTTGAAGAGGGAGTAGTCGTATACCAGACTACCCTTCAGAAATGTACCTGTCCGAAGGTAGCATCTGAGTAAAGGGGGTAGCCGTATACCAGACTACCATTCAGGAATGTACCTGTCCGAAGGTAGCACCTGAGCAAGGGGAGTAGCCGTATACCAGACTACCATTCAGGAATGTACCTGTCCGAAGGTAGCACCTGAGCAAGGGGAGTAGCCGTATACCAGACTACCATTCAGGAATGTACCTGTCCGAAGGTAGCACCTGAGCAAGGGGAGTAGCCGTATACCAGACTACCATTCAGGAATGTACCTGTCCGAAGGTAGCACCTGAGCAAGGGGAGTAGCCGTATACCAGACTACCATTCAGGAATGTACCTGTCCGAAGGTAGCACCTGAGCAAGGGGAGTAGCCGTATACCAGACTACCATTCAGGAATGTACCTGTCCGAAGGTAGCACCTGAGCAAGGGGAGTAGCCGTATACCAGACTACCATTCAGGAATGTACCTGTCCGAAGGTAGCACCTGAGCAAGGGGAGTAGCCGTATACCAGACTACCATTCAGGAATGTACCTGTCCGAAGGTAGCACCTGAGCAAGGGGAGTAGCCGTATACCAGACTACCATTCAGGAATGTACCTGTCCGAAGGTAGCACCTGAGCAAGGGGAGTAGCCGTATACCAGACTACCATTCAGGAATGTACCTGTCCGAAGGTAGCACCTGAGCAAGGGGAGTAGCCGTATACCAGACTACCATTCAGGAATGTACCTGTCCGAAGGTAGCACCTGAGCAAGGGGAGTAGCCGTATACCAGACTACCATTCAGGAATGTACCTGTCCGAAGGTAGCACCTGAGCAAGGGGAGTAGCCGTATACCAGACTACCATTCAGGAATGTACCTGTCCGAAGGTAGCACCTGAGCAAGGGGAGTAGCCGTATACCAGACTACCATTCAGGAATGTACCTGTCCGAAGGTAGCACCTGAGCAAGGGGAGTAGCCGTATACCAGACTACCATTCAGGAATGTACCTGTCCGAAGGTAGCACCTGAGCAAGGGGAGTAGCCGTATACCAGACTACCATTCAGGAATGTACCTGTCCGAAGGTAGCACCTGAGCAAGGGGAGTAGCCGTATACCAGACTACCATTCAGGAATGTACCTGTCCGAAGGTAGCACCTGAGCAAGGGAGTAGCCGTATACTAGACTACCATTCAGAAATGCACCTGTCCGAAGGTAGCATCTGAGGAGATAAAGGTCTAACTTGGTCGTACATTAAATCTTATCTGAGTTGTCCGAGGACTTGACGGTCTAACTTGGTCGTACATTAGACTGTATTTGCAGAATCTGACTTGAAGGTCTAACTTGGTCGTACATTAGACTGTATTTGAGTGGTATTTGAAGATTTGAAGGTCAGAATGGATCGTACGCTAGATCGTATCTGAGTTGAAGGAGTCATGTGTTGAGATGAATCAGGGTGGACCGTATGCTAGGCAGTACCTGAGAAGTGAAGGTCCAACTGGGTCGTACATTAGACCGTGTTGGGAGTAGTTGAAGATCAGAATGGATCGTACGCTAGATCGTATCTGAGTTGTTGAAGGTGTCATATGTTGAGATGAATCAGGATGAACCGTACGCTAGGCTATATCTGATAGTATTTGTGTATGCTGTATTTGCAATGAATATCTGGGATGGGCTCGGAATATACCGTACGCTAGGCAGTATCTGAGGGATATAGTTAAATCTTGAATGTAATAGATAAAGATGCCCGTCTGAATGGACCTTTGTTTTGACTGTGTCAGGAGGATAATTGACCTGAAAAATAAAGTTAGCTTCATGCCATGTCATGATGCATGAGATGCAAATGTTGTATGCATGCGAAATGATGTAATGAATGAATTATGCGTCTGAAATAAATGCGAACATTGTATGCATGTATATGTTACGAAATGATGTAATGTATATGATGCGGAATGAAAATTGTATGTAGGTATGTGATGTGAAATGATGTAATGAATGCACTATGCGTCTAAAACGTTCTTCCAGGGGACTCTACTGGGGAATAAATCTCAGTCTTCTGGCCGGAGATATTTGTATCGATGACCCTTTCTTAGCTGGGGATACTTGATTTCTGTCTGACGATGAAAACACTCAACAGAGCCTGGCTGGGGATGGAAGAGATGACATGTCTGTCTGGTGGTGCCGACCTCTTCTGGGGAATAATTGGCGTTGCCGGGGAACCGAATTAGCAACGGATTCATTGGAAAGCGTGGTTAGACCTTCTCCTTGGTCCTGAAGTCTTGTAGTAATCGCTATTTCTATTTTAGGCATGTATTTTTGATAAACATTAATCATATTCAAATGCATATATCAATTCAAATTAAATCAATGGACGTTTATGCAATCAAAACGGAAAAAGTAAAAACAAAAGCATCTTTTTTGGAGATAAAATTGTATTGATTTTGAAAGAGGGCCTATAAACAGGCAATTTGTGTACCAGGAGACAGAAATCCTAGTAAGAGGAAATTGTCAAGAACACAAAGAGAAAGCTATGCAGAGAAAGTCCTATTGATTTTAATTCCACTACTGTCATCATGTCTTCGA
The DNA here is from genome assembly GCF_024323335.1 of Lathyrus oleraceus. NCBI lineage: Eukaryota > Viridiplantae > Streptophyta > Magnoliopsida > Fabales > Fabaceae > Lathyrus > Lathyrus oleraceus. The sequence goes on along the minus strand of NC_066580.1, from coordinate 23,313,320 downwards.
GCATCTCATCTCCTGCTGGCGGATAGAAGTGATTGGCTTGTTCAGTCCCTTGAACTTGGTTGAAGCTGACAGAGAACGGGACATAGTCCTACGCTTTAATCCCTAATTTTTGCCTGGACCGCCTTTTCAGGTTTTCAGTCCACCGGGATACCCTTTTTTGCCCAAGCCGCCTTTTCAGGTTTTCGACTTGCCGGGTTTACATTTTTATATGTTTATCCCTAATTTTTGCCCGAACCCTTTTGGTTCGCCGGGATGCCCTTACTTTTGCCTAGGTACGTCGACCTAGCGGGTCTCTGTTATGCGTAGTATTTTTTTAACTATGTCCGCGTTCACAGGATGCGGGAAGTCTTTGCCATCCATTGTAGCAAGTATCATGGCTCCACCAGAGAATACCTTCTTAACCACAAACGGCCCTTCGTATGTGGGAGTCCATTTGCCTCTGGGATCACCTTGTGGTGGAGTGATACGCTTGATCACCAAGTCGCCAAGTTGGTACACCTGTCTCTTAACTCTTTTGTTAAATGTCTGGGTCATGCTTTTCTGATATATCTGCCCATGACAAACAGCCGCAAGTCTCTTCTCATCAATCAGATTTATCTGATCGAGTCGAGTCTGAATCCATTCATCTTCATCTACGCCCGCCTCTTTCATGATTCTTAGAGAGGGGATCTGAACTTCCACTGGTAAAACGGCTTCCATTCCATAGACTAAAGAGAAAGGGGTTGCCCCTGTCGAAGTGCGGTAACCATGAAGAGCAAATGGTAACATCTCATGCCAGTCTTTGTACGTTACCGTTATTTTTTGTATGATCTTCTTGATATTCTTATTAGCAGTCTCCACGGCGCCGTTCGTCTTTGGCCGGTACGGAGAAGAGTCATGGTGCTTTATTTTGAACTGCGTGTAGAGTTCAGTTTAGTACAATTATCAGTGATAACTCTCTCAGGGGACAGCAGGTTTCTCAGATGCATATTTGATAGAATCCCTCTTAGAAATCAATAAAGTGGTATGATTCAACATATACTGTCTTAGTCGGCGAGCAGCCTAGGCCAAAGCGTAGCAAGCTTTCTCAGGCTGTGAGTATCTTGTTTCACAGTCGGTATCTTTTGCTAAGACAGTATATGACATGCTCTTTTCGACCAGACCCGTCATGTTGCCCCAGCACACCTTATTGAATTTTCTAATACGGCCAAATACGTGATTAGAGGTCTTCCTTCAACTGGCAGCATTAGAATTGGAGGTTCTTGGAGATATTTCTTGATTTGGTCATTCATCATTCCATACCATCTCTTGATTTTTCTTTTTTCTTGTAACTTGAAGATGGGTTTGCAAGTTGCAGTCAAGTGCGGGATGAATCGGACAATGTAATTCGAGTGCCCCCAAGAAACCTCTGACTTCTTTCTGGTCTGTTTCAGTACCCATTGCAATTTCCATTGACTCCTCCTGCGGCTGTATGGTCTTTTCCTCTTGTAGTACCAGTCTGGCGAGTTCTCCAGGGACTTCACAATCCTCCTCACTTCCATCCTCGGCTTGGTAGATCGGATTTTCAAAGTCATAATGAACAGTAGCAGAACTATTATCAACAGGATCCAGAGTGGATGTGGATCGGAAAATTGTTACGTGCGTGTGTGCAAGAAAACATAGCTTGTTTTGAAAACATGACAGGAAAGACAAAGAGCGCAATATTTGAATGCTAAAAGTCCATTGATCTATTGAATATGAATATGCTTATGAAAATGACAAAACCCTTGAAAAATTAGCTATTGTGCCCCGGGCATAGACACAATGCCTTAAAATGCTAAAACAACAATAACAATTACTCCTGACTAAAGGAAATCGGGATAGTGTCTTCAGCCTTCCAACTATCGAGTCTGTCACCAATTGTTGGGGAAATCCAGCTATCCAAGTCACAATCGTTATCAGTATCTTCCACAGCATTGACAGTCTCATCTTGATTAGGCAGAGGGGCAGTGATGACATTAGGAGTCTCAGGCGGATCAAATTCAGATTCTCCGGCGTCGATCATATCCTGAATTTTGTTCTTCAACGACCAACAATTGTTTGTATCATGCCCGGGGCTATCGGAGTGATATGCACACCTGGCATTGGGATTATAACGAGGAGAAGTAGTGTTGGGTTTTGCAGGAGGATCTCTGAGGGTAATTAAATTTGCTTTTAGCATACCCTGCGGTGCCTGTGCTAAAGTCATATTGATCTTCGTAAACTGCCTTCTTCCCGGGTTAGTGTGCCTCACAGATTTCTTGTCTTTTTTCTTCTCGAGCAAAAGAGCCTTCAGTTCCTTCTGCCCCCTGGATAAGTTCAAGATTATCTTCTGGAGTTGAGCATTCTGAGCCTGGAGGTCTTTGACAATTTGTTCGAGGTCCATTTTTCTGTGTGGAGGAAAACCGTGAGAACACTGATCCCTTTAGAGTACCTGTTATGCTATGTTATGCTATGCAATGCATGAAATGTTTTCAAGGACTTTTGGACTTTAACTTTGCATAAACTACCAAAAAAGGAAACTTTTTTTTTGTTTTTTTTTTTATTTTTTTTTATTTTTTATTTTTTTTATACAAAACAGAGCAAAGTTAAATCCCTAAGTCCTTGAAATGGTTAGTACAATGTTATGATGTCATGATGTTATGCAAGCACAAGCATGTCACACAACAATTATTCCTAGGTTTTAAGGCTTGCATGAGTTCCATAGGTAAGTACCCTCCCCACTGAAGTTTGGTTGGTTCAACCTGTCCTAGAATAGTAACCGGGTTCTAGAAGGATCTCAGATCATCGACCTTTCTTTAAGTCCACTTCAGTGCAACGCCAAGTGGTTGACCGAAGCTTCCCTAAAGTCCAATCTCAAAGAGTGTAGTATCGAGTATCAACCAACCTCAGTCGGAACCGAAGCCAGTTATCTCACTACTTTCTAATGGCTAGGATGAGTCAATTAAGGTTCTAAAGGTCTGGTTAATGCTTTGATGACACCACGCGGAAGCCAAATTTTTCCTCAAGTAACATGAGGAACATCAGGACAACCAAAGTGTCACATTAACCGTAGCCATCATTTTAACCATTCCAGTATACGCCGGATAGTCGCGATGATCTATTGCTACTTACCTAAGGTACACTAGATCCGGGTGTAGGATCTTTCACTCAAACAATCCCTTAAACGAAGGAACAATTTAAAACATAAATGATTTTTTTTTTAAGATGGACCTCTCTTTAATTATTCCCCAGCAAAGTCGCCAGTTCTGTCATACGGTGAACTGGACTTTATTGGATTTTTAATCGCAATGTCGCGGTTAGCAAGAGTCGCCACCGACTTTTCTTTTATCCCATAAGGAAAGGTGGAAAAGAACAGGAAAGACCTTAATTTTAAATTCTTAGGTTCGGGAGGTACTTTATACAAAGGGAAGGTATTAGCACCCTTTGTATCCATGGTTATCCATGGGCTCTTAATTGCTCAATCATTTATGTTTTCTAGTTTGAAAAAGGTGGTTGAGAAATGTGTGAAAAATGTTTTGAAAATGAGAATTTAACTTTGTAATGATTCTTGCATGAATGTATACAAAGTGGTTATCTCGTATAGTTTTTGAAAGTAGTTTAGAAAAATATAACTCGGCAATGATCCTAGTACGGATGTATGCTAAGTGATGATTTTCCAAAAGATGTTTGAAAGGTGTGAGGTGTGAAAAGTATTTTTTTGTTATGAATGAGCAATTAAGGTTATACCTGTCCGAGGTCTTTCCGGGCATTTCCTATCCTTATGAGGGTAAAACTGTCCTGACTATTGAGAAGTAAGTAGTTTTATCCTTGGGATGTAGAAGGGTCATCGTAGGGTCATTGATAGGTCATTGAAGGCAACAGTAGTGAGGATACCTTAGCATTCGAAGGGACGATCATCATTTAACCGTAGGCTACACCGAAGGGTCATCGAGGGACAAAATCGTATTTTCGAAGGCAACATCCGAGGGACTATGATGATTTAACCGAAGGGTCTTTGCTAAGGATATCCCCATATTCGCGGGACATGACCGTATTACGTAATCGTGGGGTAATAAAGAGAGGTCCGATATCATTTATTTAAAGTCCGGATTTTAACAATTAATTAAATAGCCGTAATCAGTTAGGTAATTAGGTCCACAGGAAATCAATGAAATCAATACATTAAAAATCAAGCTTGGTGATTCAAGATGAATCTCCATATTAAACTTAGGTCATCCAAAAGCCATCTCCTCAAGAATGTCCACACCTAAAGCGGCATGCCTAGCCGGTTATTTCTTTGGAAGTATGCTAGCCTTTACATCATGCAACACACGGATTAGAGCATTGAGGCAAAATACAATTGGAAATTGCCCCATAAAATAAATATAACAGTCAGAAATTTAAGCCAAATAATGCAGAATCATGATTAGATGAACATAAAATGGACAACAAAGAGACAAAACAGCCACTGTCCCGTTCGCCTCTGCTTCGCCTAGCGAAGGCTCAGCGAAGGCTCGCTGCAGGCTCGCCTAGCGATGAGCTAGCGAGCGACCACGGGTTTGGAATTTGAGAACAGTATGACCTCAACCTGCGGCATGGCTTATGGCATCCAACACATAATTACATGGTTCAGCATTCACAATATCCAGGCACACTTAAATTCACATGCAAAACCCCAAATATGTTTATGAATTCAATTATATTATCACATGCAAGTTAAGAACATAAAGCGGTATCACATGCAAATTAAGAAAATAACACGATAATAGTAATGCAAACCTGTTTGCAATCGAATTGCAACCTTGAATTGGCGAGCCGGATTGAGTTGGGCGGCGGTAGCTTCGGGGCGGGGAAGCGGCCTTCAGGGTTTCTAAAGTAGCCTCCAGGGTTTTTGTGCTAGGGTTTTCGTCTGTCTCCCTCTGTTTTTCGTGGCAGAGGAGCTGGTTTTTATAGTGGTAGTGGTGGTGACCTAATGGGCTTAAAATGAGGTCCAAAACTTCAAATTTTCGCAAGCTTCGCTAGGCGAAGGAATTGCTCGCCTAGCGAGCAAGCTAGGTCTGGGCTTTTTCTGGACCTGGTGCTTCGCTGGGCGAGTGGCATGCTGAGATATTCGCTAGGCGAAGGAATTGCTCGCCTAGCGAGCAAGCTATTTTGGGCCACTTTGGATTAGGCCTGTTGTGAGCTGGGCTTTTGTCCATTTGATATCAGTGCCTTGCAGATCAAGTCAGAGGGTCTTGGAAAATGCTTTGTAATATCAACGGGCAAATTTTGGGGTATGACAGTATTCATGAAAGGGATGGGAATGTGAATCAGGAGATACCCACGTTCCTGCAGCGGAAGAAACATAACTCTCAGAATCACTAACTATGTGAATATGACTATCATTCCATCTTGACCAAAGAACAAAAAATGTTGAAGTTAAAAGCGCGAGTTGAGAAGGGTGCTTGAATAGGAAAGGATGAGGAAGCAAAGAGTGAAGAAAGATAGAAGCTTTGAGCTAAAAACTGCAACAACTCTGATAAGTGATTTCACTAAGGAAGAGAAGAAAATGCTTTCTCATAAGAAATAATTTTAAATGAAACTGAGTGTCAAGGATTATGAAAGGTTTCTACGGTGCTCAACCGCTCCTTCAAAGATAATGGAATAAACCAGATCATATGTGAAGAGAAGTTACGAAATCAACAACTAAATTTTCCTTTGGAAATGAAAATAAACTCGAGTGTCATGCCCTAACTAGTCACTTCAGCCCATGTGTTAGAAAGGAGTAGTGAAACATTTTAATGATGGAAATGCATTTAATGCACTTGTTCCCCACTACTTTTCCATATGTTAAGCATTTCAATTCTTGGTCGAATCAGATGATATCCTTGGAGGTTGACCACAACTGCTAAAGACTTCCCCGACTACCTAAGCACCCGACAAGCCTTGAGAGAAACTGTTACGGGCTAGCCAAAGGCCCCTATCATTGAGGCACATATCAATAAAAATCCATTTCACTTTACCCAAGGTATAAAATTCTCCTCACACGAAATACAAGATACACTTTTCTGATCTTCACTCTTCACCATATTCTCCTTGGATCTTGGACTGACTTGGACCTTAGAGTGCTAACCTTGTAGGTCCACCTTGCGCCCCGGTATCAGAGATCAACACCACCAGTTAAAGATTCCACACCAGCAATTCACATCTAATTCTGGTTACATAATGGAACAATTTTTATTACTATTGTGGTTGAAAGATTTGATTCTTGCTCTTACGTGTCTCCCGGTGCGATGGAGAATTCAAACCTACATCTTAAATCTAATTAATTATTTTTTAATCCAATTTTGTTTATAAATGAAAGTATTTATCATGAATCGAGTTGTAATATCTTAAAGGAATACCAACGTTCGAACAAGCAAGCGGTATGAGTTTTGTTCAAACACTTGAGAATAAAAGGGATGCACATCCAATTAATTCTTTTTTAATTCGACTAAATAATGAACTCAAAACGATCAAGTAATTAATTAAATTTTTTGAAAGGAAGACATGAGTTCAAACAAGCAAGCAATACGACTTATGTTAGAACACTAAAGAATAAAAGGAAGTACATCCAATTAATTCTTTTTTAATCTAATTTTGGTTTATATAAAAAGATTAAAACGATCTCTTCGTTATCTTACATGATTTAATCATATCTTGAGTTTCATAACTCTGATTTAGGTAGAACCATCGATAGATAAAAGCTAACAAAAAGTGTTAGCTAGACCCAAAAATTAAAAAACAAAAACAAAAACAACAAAGACATGCAATCGATTACCACTGACAACACACGTACATCATACATACAATATACGCACATACATCATGACGTATGTCCGATAACTTTATCATATCTTGAGTTTCATAATTTCGATTAAGATGAGACCAATAAAAAATGAAAGCTAACAAAATGAGTTAGTTGGTCCCAAAAATTATAAAACGAAATAGCAAAGGTATGAAATTGATTTCCAGGGCATAACACAATGAGTTTTAGAAGTTGTGATCATTCTATGACATTAGTTATCATCCTAAACATGTAGCTATGAAGTGTCTAAATGTTGACTCAAACAACTAACATAAATAGAAACAACATAATATATTTAAGAGTATATAAACATATAAGAATAAGAAATCAACAACGCATAAAAGAATAAAAAAGACAAAATGTGGGAGAAAAGGTTACCACTAATAAAGTCTTTAGAGATGGAGGATGTTGGTATTATTTGCAAGACCAATCAATGGCTTATTCTTCCAACTCTCGCAATTAAAAAAAATTCTCTTTCTCTCTCAAAGTTTTCAGCAGTTTGTTTCTCTAAAAACACTATATTTTCCTCACAAATTGACCTATTTTTATAGTGGAAAACTAGGAATAAGTGAGGGTAATGACAAACTTTGCTAGAGTTTTGGGATAGAGATAGAAGATGAGAAAATACAGACTTTAGTGAGTTAATTACGCTGCAAAAACTTAATCCTTAAGTCATTCACAATGCATCATATAATGCATCATATAATGCAACAAATATATCACAAAAATGGCAAGGCAAAATGAGGGTAAATGTGAAAATAAAAAATGACTAGCACCAAAGAGGAAGATTCCTTGATTATTTTTTTAAATTAACAATTAGTCTTTAATTATGATTACGTATTTTATCATTTTGCTTTTGCCTTTGAATTTAAAATTTTGAAATTTTGTTAGAAAATACTAAAACCCTAAATACTTGATTGTTTGGATTTTCATGATGAGATTAAAAATAAATGGTAAATGTAGTGGTAAATGAAAAATGAAAGAATAAATTGAAATATTTTTGTATTTTGAGGTTAATTGAGAGAATTTGACAAATATAAAAAATCGAGAGTTGATTTAAATCGTCGGAACAAAATTAAGATACTATAAATAGACAAAGAAATCATCTATTAGATAATACGATTGATTTCACGTTGTTGACTTATATACAAACTACGACGAAGAGCGATGACCGTAATATATTAATAGTTGATTAGATTTGCATATTATTGATCATTGTCATATACGAGAGTAGGTAAATGAAATCTAACTCCAATAAATTTTCTCAAGAGTTAATATTAAAGTTCAATTTACATTCTTTTATCCCAATTTTATAAACAAACTTTTTTGAATAATTTTTAAAATCATAAACACTATTAAACAACTTTTAGAAACATATTAGTCTCTTAGGAGACAATAAAATATAGTTACTTTTGATACTCTTGAACAATTGTATAGAATTTTATATTCATAAAATGAACAAGTGCATAATTAATCAAATGTATAAGAGAAAATAATCAAACGTCTTGAATAAATGTTGAAAGACCAACTCTAGGTCAACACTCTGAGATTAATCTATACTATTTCTAACTTTGATATTTGGCTGTGTCAAAAGCATAATTGATGATCATCAGTCAAACACTACAACTTTAATAATTATTGGTTGAAAGTTTTGAAAAGTATCTTATTTGAATTTTTTTTTCTATTTTAAAATAATTATCCTTTTACAATATTAATTCGATATTTATTATTTATTTTTTTATCATACTTTTATTTATTAGTTTTCACTTTATTCAATCATTCTTTTGACCATAATTAATAGAGATATTTTAATAATAATATTAATTTATCATCAAAATCAACCCATCTAATCATTTTCTTAAAAATCGTGAATTGTTTAAATTAAATATTTTTTATGAAACGAGAGACTACATGTTTTGTTTTATCAGAAGGATTTAATTGAAATACACTGACAGTGTAAAAGGATTTTACACTGTCAGTTAATCATAGTCGTTGGATATTGAAACAAATTTGACTTTTATTTTAAAAATCTATAAAGTAATACAAACGAGTGATGGTGATGAATCGATTATACTGACAGTGCATAAGGTACTCTGTATATCAGTTTTAACACATACACGTAAGTATATATAAAATATACTAGTTTTATTATTTTATTAATTTATTTTATTTAGGTTTATGTGCAACCAACATTTTACTTGCTGTAATATAAGTGTATGAAGAAGGCAGTGTAAGAATAGCACAGCTAAGATAATAGAGTAAATGCGATTAGCAAACAAACACAAATAAAGAATTCGAGAAATGCTGATAGCTTTAATTTCTGATAACTTCATCTTTTTGTCATTTAAAGTTTAAAACCAAATTTCTGATAACTGCATTGTTAAAATAAAACCCAATTTAATTTTATTACCCGAGGATAAGCCACCGACAAAGGACATACGACAAACACCAATTATTATCCAAATTTTCTATAAAGATAAGAGTCACAGGAAAATCAAATAACAATTCAAAACACAGTAACTCACAGGCTCAGTGCATATCCAAGATGAAGAAAGCACAAGTTGTGTTTATCCCTTCTTCTGGTTTGAGCCATCTAGTTTCCACCCTTGAGTTTGCTAAGCTTTTAATCAACCGTGATAACCGTCTCCGAATAACCGTTTTAGTTATGAAATCCCCAAACACCTCTGAAACTGACGCATATATCGATTCCCTTCCCATCTCCGATTCACTCCGTATCGTCAACCTTCCAGAATGTTCTCTTCCTCTAAACACGGATCGAGCTCCCGCCATGACCGATCTCCCAGAAGCTCAAAAACCAAATGTTAAACAAGCCGTCTCTAACCTCACTGCCGAAGAACAACAACATGGACCCCTCGCTGCCTTCGTTGTTGACATGTTCTGCACCACCATGATTGATGTTGCTAAAGAATTTTCTATCCCTGCTCTCATCTTCTTCACTTCCAGCGTTGCTTTTCTTGGTTTATCGCTTCATCTACACACACTGTTGGAACAAGACAACTTGGATTCCACTCAGTTACTGCAGAAGAACGAGTTAGCAGTTCCGAGTTTTGCTAACTCCGTTCCTATAAACTTGATTCCTAGTTTTATGCTACACAAGGGATGGGAGTCGTTTTTTGAGAGATATGCAAGTGGCCTCAAGAAATCAGATGGCATTATAGTAAATTCATTTGAAGAGCTCGAATCACACGCAGTTCGCTCCTTTTTCTCTCATCCTGATCTAGCAGCTTTACCTATATATCCAGTTGGGCCCTTATTAAACCCTGAGCCCAAAACTGAAAGCACTGCTGATTCATTTGATATCATCAAATGGCTTGATGCTCAGCCTCCTTTCTCGGTAGTTTTCCTCTGTTTCGGGACCCGGGGTTCTTTCTATGCAGACCAAATCCAAGAGATAGCACATGCTATTGAGAATAGTGGTGTTCGTTTTCTGTGGTCTCTACGTAAATCCTCACCCTCAAAAGGCTTTAAATCCGTGCCCTCTGATTATTCAGTTTTAGATTTGGTTTCGGTTTTACCTGAAGGATTTTTAGATCGAACAAGTGAAATTGGAAAGGTCATTGGTTGGGCACCACAGACTCAAATACTAGCCCACCCAGCCACCGGGGGATTTGTTTCGCATTGTGGATGGAATTCCATACTTGAAAGCATCTATTTTGGTGTGCCTATTGCCGCGTGGCCTCTTTATGCGGAACAACAGGCAAATGCTTTTGAATTGGTGTGTGAGCTGAAATTGGGTGTGGAGATTGCATTGGACTATCAAGGGCAATTCAACGGGGAATATAACTATGTTGTATCTGCAGAAAAGATTGAGAGAGGAATAAAGAGTGTGTTGTCCGCGGATGGAGAGTTAAGAAAGAAAGTGAAAGAAATGAGTGAAAAGTGTAGAAAGACTTTGTTAGAAAGTGGATCTTCCTACACTTATTTTGGTAATTTGATTGATTATATTATGAATCAAGTATGAGATTAAATTATCCTAGTACCCGCTTACTCATGGGCTATAGGTTTAACTTTTAACCTTAATAATGCTTAAGTTATGATTTAGAAATTTTTATGTTTTGTATTACATTAGTCTTGTCTCGCGCTACAATTATAATTAGGCTATGTTGGTCTTTAATGAACATGAAACTTTGTTCTACTGACGACAAGATGTCAAATATAATGTTGAAATAATGTGCATGGCAACAAGAGACCGAAGATATAATTGTTGCAATCTTACTATCCCAATTTTTTTTATCTAATGTGACCATATATAATCTGCAATAATACTTAATGTTATAGAAATTTAGCGGATTGACAGATGTTTGGACTGAAGAAATTCAAGTGCTGGCTTGGAAATAGTTAAAGTCTAAACTGTATGGTTTCAACTACTCCTTAAGTCAATGGATTATGAATATATTGGAATGTTTCTAAATTCAAGCTCTTGTTTTATATATGATATAATTATAACATCAACTTTGCTATTTTGACACTGCATTTCATACACCGTATGTGATTATAAAGCATAAAGCTCTTGCAAGCAAATCAAAGTAAAATTAATTATTAAAAAATTAAAACTTGTAGATTTCTTACATACTACTACGGTTTAAGTGTTACAAATAGTGTCAAGATAGTTTTTCTCTTTTATTATTTCAGTAACACGATAAATTAACAAAGAATTGAAAAGGGATGAACACCACTTGAATATGCATTTACTCAGTGAGTCAATACATTGTTGGTTGTATGTCCTTGTCGAAAATAGTAACCCAAATTAATGGATCTGGATTCCTGCAGTCACACATTGACTGCATTTACTGCAAATTAATACAAATAACTAAAACATGAGGTGGTAAGGACTAATAACCTTGAGATTACACTAACTACAAGTGAATGTCTGATATGTGAATGTGAATGCAGGGGAGTCAAATCCCAAATTAATGGAATTACAAGAGCCTTCTGGACAACCAGATTTAGCAAACACGACTTTTAATGAAAAAAAAATATTATTCCTACATTTTTTTTACACAAAATAGTTATCATATATATTATTTTTCGTATTTATATTTTATGAACAGTATTTTTTTAAAATAAAAAATATATTTATAGACGTACATGTGAACAATGTCCCATAAACAATTTAAAGTAATGAAATAATGTTTATATAAATAAATTTAAAAAATTGGTTAATAAATTGATAATGTTGGTTAATAAAGATATTAAAAATAATCTTTAATAATAGATCAAAATTAGTTAATGAAAAGAAAAAAATTGATTAATTTAATTATGAAATTGATTAATAATAATCAAGATATTAAAAATAATTTTGAAAATCAAAGATGATTAATATAAATTATAAAGTGCAAATGTAATATTGTGGTGAGAATAATATTTTTTTTAATGAAATTACATCTTTTCTATTATAAGTGATTCAGTTAATTATTTTACATAAAGAAAAATAAATAAAAGAGAGAATAATATTTTTATTAAAATATATAATAATATAAACTAAAAATAATAAAAATAATATTAATTAAAAGGTTAAATTAAAAAACAATTAAAATAAATTATTTTATTTTGGAACACTCATTAATTTTAAATTGATATTTAATGTTGGAAGGAGAGAGTACAATTTTCAGAATATATTTCCAAGAAGTAAAAGTTTATCATGTGAGTGATGATGTCATGGCTTTGTTGGATGGATGGGATGACCACTCTGTGGAGTGAAAGTGAAGTGAGATTGTAAGTGTTTTTGTCTTCATATCTTGGGAGAAAGAAATGATAGTATGGGATGCATAGATACCAATTGTCTAGTTGTCTATTTTGTAAGGGGTTTTTCTATGTTACTTTCATAAAAAAAAATGGATAAACTATTCATTTTGATTTTTTTTAAATAACCATCATTTCCAAAATTAATTTCAAATTAATATTTTTTTAAAGAAAAATTCTAAAATAACCACCTTTAAAAAAAGATGCGTTAGATGAACTAGCGCATCCGTCTTGAACCAAGAGGAGGTGCCTTATGTCTTGGCGCCTGCATTGGAAGCCTCGTGAGGAGGCGCCAATGTCCATGGCGTCTGCATTGTGCCTCATGAGGAGGCGTCAATGTCTATGGCGCCTACTTAATGCATGTGGTGTATCCGTCAATTCATCTGACGCATACAACCTTGTATTATTATTATTTTTTATTTATTTATTTATGAAAAATAAAATTTAATGTAAAAAAAGTTTATTCATGATATAATAAATGTTACATAGGATTGACAAAAATTTAATGACCGGCCCGATCGAAACGTCCCCCTGTTCCACATCTAGGTGTGTTTGTTTGTCTCTGAGGTCTCTCACGATTTTCCTGAGGTGTTTGGGGTCTTTGTGTGCTGACCTGATCGAATGATGGCTGGTGTGAAGGTCCGACGGAAGTTCCAGCTGTATTTGACAGATGTGTCATCATTTGTTCCCAATATCCGGAGGGGCTCTGGCCAACGACGCTTCCGTAATGGAGTTCGGTGTCCATGTCATCGTAGTTAGGTCGATGAGGTTGGGGTGGATTGTGGATTGTTGCCTAAATTGGAACATTGAATCGTTTTGAAAATGAAGCAATGGCTCCTGGGGCGTACTATAGTTAAATAATGGTTGTGCGTTTTGGTGATGAGATGTTTGAGTGGTCATTGGTGGGGGGCAACGATGAAGTGACTCATATGAATCATCTAGGTTATAGACGGTTGTGGTTGAAGCGTATGGTTGTTGGTGGGTAGGGTTTAATTCTTGATTTTGTGGTTGGGTGGGTGGCATGAATCGATTGTGACGTTGGGTGTTTAGTTGTTGGGTGGATGGCATGAATGGATTGTAAAGTTGGGTGTTTAGTTGTTGGGTGTATGTGATAGGTTGACGGTGTGAGGTTGGTTCTTGGGTTTGGATGGTTTGATATTGGTGTTGGACGGGAACTTGTTGTTGAGCATACGATGACGAAGCTAGTTGGCATGGATCTATCAAATACCGTGGGTCATACACAAATTATTGCATTGTTATCGACCTAAACCATGCCATATATTGTTGAGTTGGTCTTGCACCATGGATGACTGGTTCGTTTAAGATGTGTTGTCGTCGCATCCTCCATTGACGACACATCTCTTTTGCAAAGTCTCTCTAGTCGGAATAATCCCATTGGGCATCAACTCTTTTTTGATGTCAATTCCCCAAACATGTCGGGGGTTCTAGAATCTGTTGTTGCATGCCGAACTGTAGTTTTACCCGGTCACTCTGGTGCATTTCCACAGTAGTGAACCGGATAATTGGTGTCTTTGTTGTCCAAACTGCAGCATCATCATGGTTCACATGATGATCAAGACCCACATATGGCCTCCAGATAAACTGTAAAACAATACGAAACGATTAGATGATAAATAATTTGATAAATATTTTTAAATTAAAATATAGTTGTGTAGGAGTATTACATCGCCTCGTCCAATAGATTGCGATAGACTACTATAACGTGTTTCAGACACCTATTATAGTTCATCCCCCTTACTGACCACCTTAGATAAAAAAAAATGAAAAATATTATTTACAGTTAATTGTAATATAAAATATAATTAATTAAATGGTAAAGTGTTACACTTACTTTGTTGTAAACGGGAACATGAATGGGTTATCGTTTATCGGGGCGAGTGACAACATTCTTGACCAACCTCATGCTTGTAGCAAATACGCACATGAAAAAAAATGTACAAGTATTCTTTTTTGCCTTTTTACACATTGCACTATATAGATGGGTCAACACGACTGAACCCCAACTATATATGCTTACCTTATTAATGTTGCGTAACAACGGTAAATACATAATATTTACTGAATTACCTGTACTTTCTGGAAATAAAAAATTACCAAATAAAATCATAATATAACACCGAGCTTTAATTATTTTTTCGTACTCGGTTGATTCTTCGGACAATATTATACTCGCATAATATTGTTTAAGGTATGAAATTGATTTCCAGGACATAACACAATGAGTTTTAGAAATTGTGATCATTCTATACCATTAGTTATCATCCTAAACATGTAGCTATGAAGTGTATAAATGTTGACTCAAACAACTAACATAATTAGAAACAACACAATATATTTAAGAGTATATAAACATATAAGAATAAGAAATCAACAACACATAAAAGAATAAAAAAGACAAGATGCGGGAAAAAAAGGTTACTAATAATAAAGTCTTTGGAGATGGAGGATATTGATGTTATTTGCAAGACCAATCAATGGCTTATTCTTCCAACTCTCACGATTAAAAAAAATTCTCTCTTTCTCTCTCAAAATTTTCAGCACTTTATTACTCTAAAAGCACTATCTTTTCCTCACAAATTGACCTATTTTTATAGAGGAAAACTAAGAATGGGTGAGGAAAATGACAAACTTTGCTAGAGTTTTGGGATAGAGATAGAAGATGAGAAAATGCAAACTTTAGTGAGTTATTTACGCTGCAAAAACTTGGTCCTTAAGTCATCCATAATGTGACATATAATGCAACAAATGTATCACCAAAATGGCAAGGTAAAGTGGGGGTAAATATGAAAATAAAAAATGACTAGCATCAAAGAGGAAGATTCCTTGATTATTTTTGAAAAGTAACAATTAGTCTTTAGTTATGATTACATATTTTGTCATTTTGCTTTTGCCTTTGAATTTTAATTTTTGATTTATTGTTAGAAAATACTAAAACCCTAAATACTTGATTGTTTGGATTTTGATGATGAGATTAAAAACAAATGGTAAATATGGTGGTAAATGAAAAATGAAAGAATAAATTGAAATATTTTTGTATTTTGAAGTTAATTGAGAGAATTTAACAAATGATAAAAAAATCGAGAGTTGATTTAAATCATCGGGACAAAATTAAGATACTATAAATAGACAGAGAAATCATATATTAGATAATATGATTGATTTCACGTTATTGACTTAGTTATAAGCTACGACGAAGAGTGGTGATTGTGATAATATTAATAGTAGATTAAATTTATATATTATTAATCACGATCATACATGAGAGTAGGTAAATGAAATCTAACTCCCATACATTTTTTTCAATTGTTAATATTAAAGTTCAATTTACATTCGTTTATCCCAATTTTATAAACAAACTTCTTCCAATAATATTTAAAATTATACACACTATTAAACAACTTTTAGAAACACATTAGTCTCTTAGGAGACAATAAAATATAGTTACTTTTGATACTCTGAACAATTGTATAGAATTTTATATTCATAAAATGAACAAGTGCATAATTAATCAAATATATAATCGAAAAAAGAAAAAGAGAATAATCAAACGTCTTGAATAAATGTTGAAAGACCAACTCTAGGTCAACATTCTGAGATTAATCTATACTATTTCTAACTTTGATATTTGGCTGTGTCAAAAGCATAATTGATGATCTTCATTCAAACACTACAACTTTAATTAATTATTGGTTGAAAGCTTTGAAATATATTCTCTGTTACTATTATTATGAACAAATATTCTGTATTCATATTCATTAAATAAACTTAAAAATGAAATCTATTTTTAATAGGGATAAAAGAATAATGAATCTTTGAAAAAGATAGAGTATAAATATTTGTTGGATTGATTTATGATATTTAAAGTAAGAGCATGATAACCTTAAAAGTGGGTATTGTGATAACTTTGAAAAGGGCACCAAGTAGTCTTTTATATAAAATTTACAAGTGCTTCATGGATAGATTATGGTACAAATAGCACTTGGAGGTGAATGTGTGTTAAGTATGTGTTTTGTTTATATATATATATATATGTATAACATTGAAGTTTTTTTAATCAGCAAAAAGAAATAGATTAATGAGAAGACATAAGAGATGTCTGAAATCAGCACAATACTAAACACTCCTTTAAAGTGAATATAACAAATCAAAGCTCCTACTATATTAAAAAAATAGACAAGGAACAACAACATAAAAATCTAAAACTACACCATGGACAACCATCTATTCCATAGAACACCAAAAACAACCACCTATATCATAGAACCCCTGTACGGACAATGAGCGGAGCAAAACAAAGCCGAAAACAACGGTATACGAGGGCAAACACGGTGAACCAGTGCTGGAAACAACGGTATACGAGGGCAAACACAGTGAACCAGAGCTGAACCAAAACAACGGCTTACTCGAAGAAATGAAGAACTGAACAGATGAAAGTTGTTATGAATTCTGCAATCCTACAATCGGACATTGAATCAAAACAACTTTGCCATAGCAGCAGTAGCAATACTCCAAAAACCAAAAGCAAGGAAGAATCACTCCGCCAGAACCTTACACCTGTTATACCAGTACCAACTCCTAGCACCGTGTAACCAGTAAAGAAAGCTGACACGACCTACAAGGCCACTGTTTTCGAAAGGATCAGACGAGTCGGGAAGAAATGAATGATAGCTTCAAATTGCGGACATCATAGCAACAACTATTAGCATATATATATATATATATATATATATATATATATATATATATATATATATATATATATATATATATATATATATATATATATATATATATATATATAGCCTGTAAATCGTACTGATATTTTATTCATTCATTTTGTATATGGATAATGTGAATACGAGAAGCACCAATCATTTTTCTTCCTTCTAACAGTTTTCATAATAATATTTTGTTATTGATTTTTCTTCTTCTTGAATGGATCTTGATTCCATCTTCAATATTTCTGTCATTGCTGCATCTTCTGTTACTACTGCATTGCTTCATCTGAACATTGACATGGTATTAGAGCCTGGTTTAAGATCCGGGGGGCCATCTATTATGGTTTCCGCTATCGGGCCACCCACCATTTATTTCCACACTCCAGATGTTCAGTCCTGGACGTGAGGGTGTGTGTTAAGAGTCCCACATCGGATAATATATAGTATGAACATGTGTTTATAAGTGGAGGCAGTCCTCACTTTATCAACCTGTTTTGTAGGGTTGAGTTAGGCCCAATCACACATTCTTGACATGGTATCAGAGCTTCACTAGCTCTGGTAGCCATTGTTCTTCCTTCCCCCCTCCAATTGATTGCGTTAATGTTTCATTTTGCAGATTCTTACTATCTCTTCATTTTTGTTTTCATGGCTAACCAGAGCTTCACCGATTTTTCCACAAATTCGTCGAATCCGTATTACCTACATCCAAATGAAAATCCTTCAATCATCCTCGTTTCACCTCTTCTTGATGATAAAAATTACCATACTTGGGCGAGATCGATGCATATTGCACTGATATCTAAGAACAAGGACAAGTTCGTTGACGATACACTCACAAAACCTCCCGTTTCTGATCCCTTATACGCCACATGGATTCGGTGTAACACAATGGTCCTGGCATGAATTCATCGTTCAATTTCCGAATCTATTGCTAAGTCTGTGTTGTGGATCGAAAGCGCAGCTGACGTATGGAAGAATTTGCAGCTCCGTTTTTCACAAGGTGATATTTTCCACATTTCAGATATTCAAGAAGATTTATACAAGTTTTGTCAAGGTTTTCTTGATGTTTCGAACTATTTCACTCAATTGAAGGTAATGTGGGATGAACTCGAGAATTATCGACCCGTACTAGCTTGTTCTTGCGCCATACAGTGTTCTTGTGGTGCCATTGGTTCAATTCGAAAATACAGAGAGCAAGACTATGTTATCGGGTTTCTTAAAGGGTTGAATGAAAAGTTTACACATTCCAAATCTCAAATAATGATAATGCAACCCCTTCCCACCATTGACAAAGCATTTTCATTGGTGATTCAACAAGAAAGAGAGATGAACTATGCAGGGTCATCCATGGTCATTCCTATTGCTTCAGCTAACGAAGAAGTAACTGCATTTCAGCTTCACAGTTCTTATTCAGGACATGCTAATGGCAAGAATGGTCAGACTTTCAGAGGCAAGCCATAAGGTGGAGCTCGAGGACATAACCGTGTATGCACTCATTATGGGAGAACTAATCATACAATTGAGACTTGTTTCCTTAAGCATGGTTATCCACCTGGCTTCAAAGGTAAAGGTAAAACCCAATCTTCCAATGCTTCAAATCATACTGTTGTTACATCTGTTCATGCAGGGTCAGATGAATCTCAACCAAGTTTTGGTTTTACACAAGAACAATACAACAACATTTTGGCCTTAATCCAACAGTCCCAACTCACACCTCAAGCTAATGCCATATCCTCATCCCCTTTTGTCCTAAATTATCATGCTTACAATGATCATGGTAAGAACCCTAACCTATGGATATTTGATACTGGTGCAACAAACCATATTTTATATGACTTAGCCTCCTTTGAATCATATAAAGACATAATTCGTATCCATGTTAGTTTACCAGATAGTTCTCAAATAGTTGCTTCTATGTATGGTAGCATAGTTTTATCTCCCACCCTTACTCTTCATAATGTACTCTACATTCCCACTTTCCATGTTAACTTACTCTCTATTGCTAAACTTATTAATAACAATGACTGTCATGTTAACTTCACTGCTAATTCTTGTGCCATTCTGCAGAACCATTCCAAGGCAGTGATTGGTACAGCTAACCTACAAAGATGATTATATATGCTTGATGCTACTCCTCAATCATAAGCCCTTCATTCCAATTCTGCTTCCTCTTGTAATCTTTGGCATATAAGATTAGGCCACATCTCTAATGATGGTTTGAAATACATTTCCAAAGCTTTCCCTTTTATTCCTTATGTACACAATAATATTCCTTGTGATTCTTATCATTTTGGCAAACAAAAGAAACTATCATTTCCTAACAGTACTACTATTTCCTCTTTTCCTTTTGAAATACTACATGCTTACTTGTGGGGGCCGTTTGCCACCACTTCTATATTGAGCCATAGATACTTTTTGACTTTGGTAGATGATTATACTAGGTATACATGGACTATATTCCTCAAATCCAAAGATCAAACAAAGAATAGTTTAATACAGTTTGTAGCATACATTGAGACTCAATTCAAAACTTCTTCGAAATGCCTTAGATCTGATAATGGAAGTGAGTTTGTTGCCCTTAGTGATTTTCTCTTATCTAAAGGTATCATTCACCAAAAGTCCTGCGTTGAAACACCCCAACAGAATGGGGTAGTAGAGAGGAAACATCAACATATATTGAATGTAGCTAGAACCCTTTTATTTCATTCCTCAATTCCTTTAAATATGTGGAATTTCTGCATCAAACGTGCCATACACCTCATAAATCTACTCCCTACTCCCCTACTGAAAGGTTTAAAGTCAAGCTAGTGGCAAAGGGATATACATAAATGGAGGGTATTGAGTACTTTGACACCTTCTCTCCTGTAGCCAAAATTACTACAGTCAGAGTTCTTTTATCATTAGTTGCTGTTAAAGGTTGGTACTTAGAACAGTTAGATGTGAACAATGCTTTCCTTCGTGGTGATTTACATGAAAAGGTATATATGAATCTCCCTCCTGGCTTATCTGGTTATGGTGAATCTAAGGTGTGCAAACTGCAGAAGTCTTTATATGGCCTCAAACAGGCCAGCAGGCAATGGTACTCAAAACTCTCCACCTTCCTTCTCTCACTTAGATACACACAATCCCAGACTGACCATTCCCTTTATGTTAAGAAGGTCAAACATGAATTCACTACACTACTTGTTTATGTAGATGATGTGGTATTGGCAGGTAATTCTTTGTCTGAGATTCAATAGGTCAAACATCTCTTGAATCAAAAGTTTCGAATCAAAGAACTTGGCCAGCTACGTTTCTTCTTAGGATTTGAGATTGTTAGATCTCCTACTGGTATTTTTCTTAATAAAAGAAAATATTCTCTTGAACTCTTGGAGGATGTTGGTCTCTTGGCAGCAAAACCCTCTACAGTTCCCTTCAACCCAACCCTGAAACTGTCTGTTGATGAAGACAATGTTTTGGAGGATCCTTCTCTATATAGAAGGTTAATTGGTAGGTTGATTTACCTCACCAACTCACGACTTGACATTGCATTTGCAGTATAACATCTGAGTCAATATGTATCCAAGCCACGTGTTCCTCATTATCAGACTGCAATTCAAATTCTCAGGTACCTCAAAGTTGTCCTAGCTAAAGGCATTTTCTTTTCCTCCAACATCAAATTACGTCTTTTTGGTTTTGCTGATTCTGACTGGGCTAGATGCCCTGATACCAGGAAATCAGTCGCTGGGTATTTGTCATGTTAGGCTCCTCTTTACTATGCTGGAAATCCAAAAGGAAACACACAGTTTCTCATTCTTCCACTGAGGCAGAGTATCGTGCATTGGCTTCTATTACTTGTGAATTACAATGGTTGAATTTTCTGTTTCGAGATTTCTTAGTTCAATTTGAGTAGCATGCATCTGTGTTTTGTGACAGCAAATCTGCAATTTACTTGACACATAATCCTACATTTCATGAACGTAGCAAACACATTGAATTGGACTGTCATGTGATAAGGGAAAAGATCAATTCAAAACTTATGAATCTTCTTCCTATCTCTACACATAACCAATTGGCGAATATTTTTACTAAACCTCTCCATTCACCATCTTTGAAGAGTAGTTTGGACAAGTTGGGAGTTTGTATCATCCACTGCCCAACTTGAGGGGGGATTATATATATATATATATATATATATATATATATATATATATATATATATATATATATATATATATATATATATATATATATATATATATATATATATATATATATATATATATATATATCCTCTAAACTGTACTGATATTTTATTCATTCATTTTGTATGTGGATAATGTGAATACAAGAAGCACCAATCATTTTTGCTTCCTTCTAACAGTTTTCATAACAATATTCTGTTATTGATTCTTCTTCTTGAATGGATCTTGATTCCATCTTCAATATTTCTATCATTGCTGCATCTTCTGTTACTACTGCATTGCTTCATCTGAACATTGACAACAACCCAGCTAGAAACTTCAATAAGCGCAGGAACCGATCTTGATTATCACA
This sequence comes from Lathyrus oleraceus, assembly GCF_024323335.1. NCBI lineage: Eukaryota > Viridiplantae > Streptophyta > Magnoliopsida > Fabales > Fabaceae > Lathyrus > Lathyrus oleraceus. The sequence continues at coordinate 23,291,477 of NC_066580.1, read as the reverse complement.
CCAACAATATGAAAGAACCTCGAAATCGGGGACACCCAAACAAGCGAAAACTCCCATACTAAGAAGTTAGAAACATTCCAATAGATTCAAAATCCATTTACTTAACGAGTAGTTGAAAACATTTCAGCCAGCACTTGAGTTTCTTCAATCCAAACATCTGTCAATCTGCTAGAATTTCTATAACATTAAGTATTATCACCTTCAAATCTATTGCAGATTATATATGGTCACATTAGACGGTACATAGCCTAATTGTAATTGTGCTCAAGCCTACTAATAAGATGTAGCGCAAGACAAGACTAAAGTAATACAAGACATAAAAATTTCTAAATCATAACTTCAAGCATTACTAATGTTAAAAATTTAAACCAATAGACCATGAGTAAGCAGGTACTACGATAATTTAGTCTCATACTTGATTCATAATATAATCAATCAAATTACCTAAATAAGTGTAGGAAGATCCACTTTCTAACAAAGTCTTTCTACACTTTTCACTCATCTCTTTCACTTTCTTTCGTAACTCTCCATCCACGGACAACACACTCTTTATTCCTCTCTCAATCTTTTCAGCAGATACAACATAGTTATATTCCCCATTGAATTGCCCTTGATAGTCCAATGCAATCTCCACACCCATTTTCAGCTCACAAACCAATTCAAAAGCATTCGCTTGTTGTTCCGCATAAAGAGGCCACGCCGCAATAGGCACACCAAAATAGATGCTTTCAAGTGTGGAATTCCATCCACAATGCGAAACAAATCCTCCAGTGGCCGGGTGGGCTAGTATTTGAGTCTGTGGTGCCCAACCAATGACCTTTCCAATTTCACTTGTTCGATCTAAAAAACCTTCAGGTAAAAGCGAAACCAAATCTAAAACTGAATAATCAGAGGGCACGGATCTAAAGCCTTTTGAGGGTGAGGACTTACGTAGAGACCACAGGAAACGAACACCACTATTCTCAATAGCGTGTGCTATCTCTTGGATTTGGTCTGCATAGAAAGAACCCCTGGTCCCGAAACAGAGGAAAACTACCGAGAAAGGAGGCTGAGCATCAAGCCATTTGATGATATCAAATGAATCAGCAGTGCTTTCAGTTTTGGGCTCAGGGTTTAATAAGGGCCCAACTGGATATATAGGTAAAGCTGCTAGATCAGGATGAGAGAAAAAGGAGCGAACTGCGTGTGATTCGAGCTCTTCAAATGAATTTACTATAATGCCATCTGATTTCTTGAGGCCACTTGCATATCTCTCAAAAAACGACTCCCATCCCTTGTGTAGCATAAAACTAGGAATCAAGTTTATAGGAACGGAGTTAGCAAAACTCGGAACTGCTAACTCGTTCTTCTGCAGTAACTGAGTGGAATCCAAGTTGTCTTGTTCCAACAGTGTGTGTAGATGAAGCGATAAACCAAGAGAAGCAACGCTGGAAGTGAAGAAGATGAGAGCAGGGACAGAAAATTCTTTAGCAACATCAATCATGGTGGTGCAGAACATGTCAACAACGAAGGCAGCGAGGGGTCCATATTGTTGTTCTTCGGCAGTGAGGATAGAGACGGCTTGTTTAACATTCAGTTTTTGAGCTTCGGGGAGAGCGGTCATGGCGGAAGCTCGATCCGTGTTTAGAGGAAGAGAACATTCTGGAAGGTTGACGATACGGAGTGAATCGGAGATGGGAAGGGAATGAATGTATGCGTCAGTTTCAGAGGTGTTTGGGGATTTCATAACTAAAACGGTTATTCGGAGACGGTTATCACGGTTGATTAAAAGCTTGGCAAACTCAAGGGTGGAAACTAAATGGCTCAAACCAGAAGAAGGGATAAACACAACTTGTGCTTTCTTCATCTTGGATATGCACTGAGCCTGTGAGTTACTGTGTTTTGAATTGTTATTTGATTTTCCTGTGACTCTTATTTTCATAGAAAATTTGGATAATAATTGGTGTTTGTTGTATGTCCTTTGTCGGTGGCTTTGTGGAGGGAAAATGAAGTGCGCTTTAAATGATTTTGTCTTCATATCTTTGATAGATATTTATTTGAAATGATAGACGGTTGGTGATGAATATTTATCGTCAAGTAATAAAATTAAATTTGGTTTTATTTTAACAATGCATTTATCAGAAATTTGGTTTTAAACTTTAAAAAACAAAAAGATGAAATAATCAAAAATTAAAGCTATCAACATTTCTCAAATTCTTTATTGGATTTAATTGAAATACACTGTCAATGTAAAAGAATTTTACACTATCATCAGTTAATCATAGTCGTTGGATATTAAAATAAATTTGATTTTTATTTTAAAAATCTATAAAATAATACAAATAGATGATGATGATAAATTATTGTATAAAACTTTTTACATTGACAGTACATAATAATTAATCTCTTCTTTATTTATGTTTGTTTTTGTTTGGTAATTGTATTTATTCCATTATATTATTATTTTTATATCACGATGAATTTTATTATTTCAGTAGCACGATAAATTAGTACAACAAAGAATTGAAAAGGGATAAACACCACCACTTGAATATGCACATTTACTCGGTTAGTTGTATGACCTTGTCGAAAATAGTAACCCAAATTAATGGATCTGGCTTCCTGTAGTCACACATTGACTGTATTTAATACAAATAACTAAAACATGATTCGAACATACAACTAAAAGTTGCAATGACTAAAATAACCTTGAGATTACATTAACTGCAAGTGAATGTCTCATATGTGAATGCAGAGGATTCAAATCCCAAATTAATGGAGTTACAAGAGCCTTTTGGGCCATCAGATTTAACAAACACTACTTTTAGAAAATTGTATTTCATACCCCTACCCTTATACTAATATCCCTATATTTTTTTTAAAATATCAATTTTATTCTTATTTATTTTTAATCAATTTACCATTTTATTTTTAACCATTCAATTGAGACTTCTGAAAATTGCACTATTCACCCTCGTACCGGAACTCATTGAAAAACACTTTCGGTATATTTTTTTTCAAACCGGAAGACTTCGTGAAAGACATCCGAATTACTGCATAACATATACCAGAAGAGTTACTTGAAGAGTTTCGATTCAATTTTTGAAAAAAGAACATTCCAGAACACTTATCATATGTGTTCCGGTTAACAAAATAACATACACCGAAAGTCTTTGGAACTCTTCCTTGAAGACTTCCGGTTTGCATTTTTAATTTTTTTTTCTACTTTTTTTTGCCTTTTTTTATTATGCATGTATGGAAATTCTTCCCCAAATATGTGTAGATACTTCTGATGCATTTTTAATCACTCAAAGATTTAGTACACGATAAGAGGTGATCAGATGGATTAAAGAGGTTGAAATACATAATAAAGTAACTGTTATTATCACTTGTTCAGATACTAAAACATGCAAGAGAGGGATAAGTAACAAATTAATATTTGGTTGTGATAAAGGTGAGAAATACAAGGATACTGACAGTGGAACCCAAAGTGCATCCAAAAAATGTGGATGCCCATTTAAAATCAGGTCGACTCCGGCGAAAGATGGGTCTGGTTGGAAGATTGATGTAAAATATGGGGTTCATAATCATGGTTTACCTGATAGATTAGAATGTCATTCATTTGTTGGTAGGTTGACCACAGATGAGAAACAACATGTCGCTGATTTGACAAAAAGACATGTACCACTTAGACACATATTGCTTTCCTTGCAAGACCGAGATCTAGAGAATGTCACTTGGATTACTCAAATATACAAGCATAAAAGTATGATAGAAAAAGAGATAAGAGGTCCTAGAAGTGAGATGCAACATTTGTTTAAGCTTATTGAGGATGTAGGCTATGTGTATTGGAGTAGAAAAAGGGATGACTCGGAAGTTGTGAGAGAGATATTTTGGACTCATCCTGATTCAGTTAAGTTGTTAAATATTTTTCCTATTGTGTGGATAACACCTACAAGACAAACAAATATAGACAATCTTTGTTTGAAATTGTTGGCATGACATCAACTGAGTTGACTTTTGCTATCGCATTTGCGTATATGGAGTCTGAGCAGACAGATAATTTTTGTTGGGTGTTGGAGAAACTTAAAGAATTGTTTGTGAAGAAAGATTTGTGTCCACAAGTGATTTTGACATATAGAGATCTTACTTTGATGAAAGCAATTGAAATTGTGTTTCCCAGGTCGATTAATTTTCCATGTAGATTTCACATTAACAAAAACGTTGGTGCAAAATACAAGCAATATGTGGTGAATGACATGCAAAAGACGATAAACACATTATGGATAGAAGTTGTTTGGACTAGTGGTGAGGTTGAGTATGGTCAACGGTTGCATCAACTTGAGCATGCATATGTTGATTATAGTGGATTTATTAATTATGTGAAAGACACATGGTTGACTCCACATAGACAGAGATTTGTTGGAGCATGGATTAATTGAGTGCTACATTTGGGTGACACGACGACTAATCGGTATGTGTTATATTTTTTACTATGTATTTTTTGTATATGTGATATTTTTAATATTTTTAATATGTTATTTTTAGGGTTGAATCTGCTCATTGGAAGTTAAAGCAAATGTTGGAAAACACTATAGGTGACATGGTTAAATGTTGGGAAGCTATGAATAACAACTTGAGGTTACAATTGGACAACATTAGAGCTTCTTTTCAAAAAAGTTTTTATGAAGTTGAGCACGCACACATAAGTCCATTTTATGATAATTTGCGTGGTTCAGTGTCTCGAGCTGCTTTGAGACGTATTGCTGAAGAGTTATTAAGAGTTGATTATGTTGGAACTAACAGACAAATATGTGGTTGTACTCTTAGAACATCTTATGGGTTACCTTGTGCTTGTGAGTTAGGAAGATACACACTAGGTGGTATACTGATATTAATAGATGATGTTCATGTTCATTGGAGGAAACTAACTATGGAAGTTGAGTTAGAGGTAGGTGCAAATGATGGATCAGAGGTGGATATGACTTGTGCAATAGATGAATTGTGGAAACGGTTTAGGTCATTAGATGTTGTTGGGAAAAGAGTATTAAAGAGTAGGGTTTGTGAACTTGCATACCCCACAATGACTTCATTGTGTCCACCACCCGAGAAATTAAAAACCAAAGGAGGAGTGAAGAAGAAAGGAAAAAACCCAGCATGATATGATGTTTATAGGGACCAATCCGTGCATGACTTTCTTTCCTATGACAAGTTCACATTCACCAAATGTCTCCATTTATTGCATTGGTTTTGTTAACCAAAATCATTGGGTTCATGTACGTATTTTACTTTATATGACTTACTATTTTAATTATTTTACTTATTTCACTTTATTAAATATATGTTTTAATTATTGTTATCAGGTAAACATGAAAGAGGGGTTTCCGTTGCCACATGTCACATTAGATTAGAAGAAGTTTCGTTGTCCAGCAGTAACGTCTTGAATGTTAGGATTTGCAGGACGTCTACAACATTGGCAATTACTTACGCATATATTACCATGAATATGTAATCAAAACATGAATATTATATTATGTTAGTTTTAATATATTCAGCTCTAAAAGTTAATACATAAATCAATGTGAACGAGAAATATGCAAAGCTTCAAATAAATCAGCAAACTGCAGATCTTCCTCTTCGGCATTAACTTGTCTCATATAACGATGAATTAATGTAGAAACACGAGCCCAATTAGGATCAGATGGTCCTACTTCGTAAACAGGAACTGACACCTCTCTTGGTTCATCACGATGGGGAGAGACCAAACGAGGATGCGAAACACAATAATACCACTCAAGGTATCCATATTATATATCAGATGGAGTGGTGGCCAATTTGTTGGACCGATCACAACAAGAACGCTCTGATGGTAACCAATCTAATCAACATCAATATCATTAGCCATCATACAATCAGGAGGTGGGGATGAAACATACTACTTGTACCCGAACTGATGTATACATCTGTCAAGCAAGTATGGAACAATTGTGTCACCCCACTTCACCCCCCTGTACAGACATAACTCATCAAATTGGCGTCATCCTCTATGATCCTCAAATGGACGCCATATGACGTCGGCATGTGTCAGGTCGTCTAAAATATGTCGCAAGTCATCCACCTTTAGGACTCCTTGCCTATAGGACCATCTCATCGCTCGAGGAAGACCACAATTATTAGCTGGTTTCCAATTCTCTCCTCTTTTTCTAACAGTTGGAAAATACTCGTGAATCCAACACTATTACAATATAAAAACACAATAAACAAAATAAATTAAATTAACATACTTTATAAAATGAATCCAACACATAATAAACAAAATTAAATTATATATTTGTAGGAGAGTAGGATATCCACCGAGCTGCTTGCAACTGAACATGGACGCATCTCCAAGCTATCTATCTGTATAGGATAACCAATGCAACTGCTCCCCAACTATATCCCGAAAAAAAATGAATGGTATTCCTACACCATTTTTTGACACAAAATACTTACATCGTATATACTGTTTATTGTAATTATATTATGAATAGTATATTTTTTAAAATAAAAAATATATTTTTGAACGGTGCATGTGAACATTATCCCGTGAAAAGAAACTTAAAGTAATGAAATAAAGTTGGTTAATTAAATTTAAAAAGTTGGTTAATAAAGTGATAAAGTTGATTAATAAAGATATTAGAAATAATTTTTAGTAATAAAGTTGGTTAATGAAAAGAAAAAAGTTGGTTAATGAAATTATAAAATTGATTAATAATCGTCAAGATATTAAAAATAATTTTGAACCGTCACTGAAATTAATTAATACAAATTATAAAGTTAATTAACGAAGTTATGAAGTTTGTTACGTTCAGTTAAGAAAAAAATTATATTTAAAAAAATATAATATATTATTATAATATTTTACTGTTTACTTTATTAATGAACAACAAAATACAGTCTAAATGTAACATTATGATGTGAGAATAACATTTTTGTTAATGCAATCCATTATATAAAAAATAACTCAGTTGATCATTTTACACGTATTAAAGAAAAATAACTAAAAAAGAGGATGATATTTTCTACTAAAATACTTTTATTATGTATTGAGAATAATGAAAATAATATTAATGAAATGATTAAATTAGAAAAGATGAATTAAAAATTAAAATAGATCATTTAATGTGAGAAGAACATAGTACAATTTTTCAAGATATATTAGCAAGAAGAAAAGTAAAAGTAATTATCATGTGAGTGATGATGTCATAACTTTGCTGGATGGAATGACCACTTTGTGGAGTGAAACTGAAGTGAGATTGTAAGTGTTTTTGTCTTCATATCCTGGGAGAAAGATATTATAGTTCGTGGGATGCATGGATGTCAATTGTCTATTTTGGTTTTTTTTTAAATAATTAGTTTTTTCAAAAAAAATTCGAAAATAACCAATAATTCAAAAAAAAAAATCAAATAACCGGGTTTACAAGAGGGTGCGCCTATTAAGAGGAGACGTCAATAGCATTGGCGTATGCATTGGACTCCTCATGAGGAGGCGCCAATGCTATTGGCGCAGGCATTGGCCCTCATGAGGAGGCGCCAATGCTTCTGACGCCTAGGTGTAATTCATGGTGTATGCGCCAATTCATCTGGCGCATACCCCTTATATATATTTTTTTTGAATTTTTTAAAATTTTAATTTTGTTTATTTAATAAATAAAGAATAGTAATGGAAAAAAATAAATTTGTTGATGATGTAATAATTTGTTACATTGGACTGACAATAAACTAATGACCGGTCCGATTATAACGTCCCCCTGTTCCACATCCAGGTGCGTTAGTTTGTCTCCGAGGTCTCCCACGATTTTTCTTGAGGTGTTTGAGGTCTTTGTGTGCTGATCTGATCGAGCGATGGCTGGTGGGAAGGTCCGGCAGAAGTTCCAACGGTATTTGACAGATGTGTCATCATTTGTTCCAAATATTCAAAGGGGCTCTGGCCAACGGCGCTTCCGTAATGGAGTTCGGTGTCCATGTCATCGTAGTTAGGTCGTTGGGGTTGGGTGGATTAGGGACAGTATAGTTGCCCAAATTGGGCCATTGAGTCGTTTTGGAAACGAAACAATGGTTCATGGGACGTACTATAGTTAAACAATGGTTGAGTGTTATATTGATGGGATGTTTGGGTGGTCATTGGTGGGGGGCTACGATGAAGTGACCCATATGAATCATCTGGGCTATAGACGGTTGTGGTTGCGGGGTTTGATTCTTGGTATTGTGTTTGGGTGGGTGATATGAATGGATTGCGACGTTGGACGGTTGGTTGTTGGGTGGATGACATGAACGGGTTGCGAGGTTGTGTGTTTGGTTGTTGTGTGTATGTGGTAGGTTGATGTTGTATGGTTGGTTGTTGGGTTTGGGTGGGTTCATATTGGTGTTGGGTGGGGAATTGTTGTGGGGCGTACGATGACGAAGCAAGTTGGCGTGGATCCATCAAATACCACGGCTCAAATACAAATTGTTGAGTTGTTACCGACCTAAACCATGTCATATATTGTTGAGTCGGTCTTGCACCATGGATGACTGGTTCATTTAAGATGTGTTGTCGTCGATTCCTCCATTGACGATGCATCTCTTTTGCAAATTCTCTCCAGTCTGAATAATCCCATTGTGCATCAACCCTTTTTTGATGTCAATTCCCCAAACACGTGGGAGACTCTAGAATCTGTTGTAGCATACCGAACTGCAGTTTGACCCGGTCACTCTGGTGCATTTCCACCATAGTGAATCAGATAATCGGTGTCTTTGCTGTCCAAACTGCAACATCGTCATGGTTCACATCATGATCAAGACCCAGATATGGCCTCCAGATAAACTGTAAAACAATACGAAACGATTAGATGGAAAATAATTTGATAAGTATTTTTAAATTAAAATATAATTGTGTAGGAGTATTACATCGTCATGTCCAATGTGGTCCAATAGATTGTGATAGACTACAATAGCGTGTTTCGGACACCTATTGTAGTTCATCCCCCTTACTGACCACCTTAGAAAAAAAAGTGAAAAATATTATTTACTGTTAATTATAATATAAAATATAATTAGCTAATTGGTAAAGTGTTAGACTTACTTGGTTGCAAATGGGAACACGAATGGGAGCTCGTTTATCGGGGCGAGCGACGACATTCTTGACCAACCCCAAGGTTGAAGCAAATACGCACATGAAAAAAAGTACAGGTATTCTTTTTTGCAGTTTTACACATTGCACTATATAAATGGGCCAACACAGCTGAACCCCAACTATATGTGTTTACCTTATTAATGTTGCGTAACAAAGGTAAATACATTATATTTACAGAATTACCTGTACTTTCTGGAAACAAAAAATTACCAAATAAAATCATAATATAACACCGAGCTTTTATTATTTTCTCGTACTCGGTTTAATCTTCAGACAATACTTTACTGGCATAATATTGTTTAAGGTATTTTAAATTTATACCTTGCCCCCTTGCTTGACCGGATGTCTCTCCCTCAGTTTCGTCGTCTAACAAAGGGGCACCAAATAATTCATTGCAGATAGAGTTGTCTTGGTTAACTCTACCATTCACGGCCTTTCCATCTATACGGAGACCCAACAACATGTACACGTCCTTAAGTGTGACGGTACACTCACCAATCGGAATGTGAAATGTGTGGGTCTCGGGTCTCCACCGCTCTAACAATGCAAGAATGAACTTGTAGTCCACCGAGTACGAAACAATGTTGAGTAGATTTCCAAATCCACACCCTCTAATATATGGTTCTATTAAAGGATCGTGGGGTACATAGTCATGTACACGGCATCTAAAATGCTTCGGATCCTAATAACAAAAAAGTAAGAAACACAATAAGAAGAAGAAATACATAATCAACAAAGACAACTCTATAAGAAGTAAGAAAAACATAGATAACAAAGGTATACAGCTTAAAGACAAAATAAGTAAAAAGAGAGAGATAACATACAAAAGCCGAGATATTCTCGAGTGTTCCTCTGTGTTCATCACCCATAGTCAACAAAGACATGATTTGATGTTGCAGAGCTTGAGTGTGGTAGAGAAATAGTATGGCAAAGAAATATTATAGATGATTAGTGTTGGAGATGATTTGATATTGTTGATATGAAAGACTATTTATAGATGAATGAGTTAGTAGGTTTGCAACCTAAGAAGAACAGGATTGGTTGCATGCAATGGCAAAAGTAGTCAATGGAATGACAAAATGCAGACTACCCTTAGCCTTTGTCTTTGTCCTAGGCACATGCATGTGAAGAATCACATGAAAGGAAGAGGCACCCTTCCTCTTGGCGCCTGCATGTGATTCTTCACATGCAAGGAAGAGGTGACCTTCCTCTTGGCGCCTTAGTGTAGGGAATGGGAAGGGGCACCCTTCCTATTGGCGCCTTAGTGCATTTGAAGTGAAGGGGAGCCCTTCCTCTTGGCGCCCGAGTTACTTTATGGAGCCTAGGGAATGGGCGCCTGTTAGGAATATTAGGGCTCAGAGATTCCTTGCTTCAGAGATTCCTGGATTCCCTGGGCGCATGTGTGTTCTTGTCATTCTTGTCACTGCATGTGGATTCTTTTCACTGCATGTATGGTCAACTCTGTACAGACAAACCAAGTGATCAATGCGTTTAATGTGCAACGCTATTTATGATGTGCAGATGAACAACTTAGTACAATTCCAGTAAAGAAACTTAGATTTTTAATATTTGAACAAAATGTCCTCTACACAATATTACATGATCAATGCTCATGTCGAAGGTGAAATATTTGATCATCAGTTGTTCGGTTTTTGTTTTCAAAACATAGAGGTAACTCGATTTACAATAAATCGACGATCAAATTTTTCACATTTGAAACAAAGAATAGAAAAGAAATTGCAATGCCGTAATGTGGGCCAAATCATCTATAAAAATTCGGTTTGGTTTGCAGAAAACCAGGTAACATTTTATCAGAAGAAGATTCGAGATGATGACGATGTTCAACATATGTTTGTCAGTCATGAACAATCTGGTTACAACGATATAGAGTTGTATATATTACCACTTCAACAACATCTGTCTCAGTTCACTGATCAGTCACAAGTGTTTTGTGAGACTGATGATGAACAAGCTGAGGTGAATGTTCCAGATGACGAAGAAGAAGAAGACGAGATCATGGTTGATTCAATGGTGAATGTTGATGAGGAAGAGGAGCCAATACCAGAAAGTCATTTATACTGTCCACCCCAACACATGACAAGGTTGAATTTGGGTTCTGATGAACCTTCACAGATGTATGATACAATCCTTATGTGCAAATGCAAGGATCTTTGAAGCAAGAAGACACATTTCGCACAAAAGAGGAATGTGTAAAAGCCATTAAGTAATTCCACATGCAACTATCAGCTGATTTCAGAGTTGACAGAACTGACACATCGAGGTATAAAGTTTATTATCCGAATGAGCACTACCTTTTTAGGTTGTCAGCTTCGTACCGAAAGAGGAGCGAGTCTTGGGAGATTGGATCAATGGGTCCAAATCACACATGCATGCTGACAAACCCAATGCAGGATCGTCATAAATTAAGCTCTCAGTTAATATGCGATGAAAAATTGTCTGTCATTGGCGATAATCCGTCGTTAAAGGTGAGTACAATAATCTCGTATATTAGGGCAGAGTACGAGTACACTCCATCATATAGGAAGGCATGGATAGCTAGGACAAAGGCTGTTGAAAAAGTGTTTGGAAATTGAGAGGAGTCTTACAAACAACTTCCAAAATACCTGTTGGCTCTAAAATAATATGCTCCCAGGACTATTGTCAAGTTGGAGACATTGCCCGCGTATACACCAGACGGTATGTGTGTTGTTAGAAATGAAATATTTCACCGTCTCTTCTGGGCGTATCAACCATGCATCATAGGTTTTTCTTTTTGTAAACCAATTATACAAATTGATGGTACATGGTTGTACGGAAAATACAAAGGAACGTTACTGATGGCAGTGGCACAAGATGGGAACAACAACATTTTTCCAATCGCCTTTTGTCGCATCCGCGAAAAACAACCGGCGGGCTAAAACAAAACACACAGAGCCGCCACCGTGCGTTATTTATCCCAAAAGAGGGAAAGGAAACGCTCAGAGTAAACCTGGGAAAAGCATGGTCTCGCGACCAAAGAGAAAGGGTAAGGGAGTCGGTTACGCAAGGGGAAGGTATTAGCACCCCTCACGTCCGTCGTACTCGACGGGATCCACGCTCTAAAAGAAAGAATAGGTTGCTAAAAACACCACACACACACACTGAAAACAACACAGGTGGGGTTAAGAGGAAAAGGGCTCGCTAGGACATCGCGTCCTATGCCTACGTATCTCGTCTGGAACGAGAATCAGAGCTGCCGTAGTTCGGCTCACGCACGCCAAACAGGACACACACAAACTCAGGCAAACTTGGAACCCGAATGCCAATCGCTGGGCTTACATCGGCTTCTGAACCAAATACACGCAAAAAGGCAAACGTGGAGCCCGAACGCCAATCACTGGACTTACATCGGCATCCAAACCAAACAAACACAATCAGGATACGGACAGCCAATCGTTGGGCTTACATCCATATCCTGACACACAAAAGGGTTAACAAGCAACAAGTCGCTAAGGAGTCGGGAACTCGAGCCTAGCGACTGTCAAGCAAACACACACAAAAAAGGCAAACGTGGAGCCCGAACGCCAACCACTGGACTTAGATCGGCATCCGAACCAAACACACGCACACTGGAACCCGAATGCCACTCGATGGACTTACATCAGCTTCCAAGCACACAACAACCAAACAAGTTAATAGAGAGTCGGGAACTCGAGCCTATAACTGTCAAGCACACACACAAAAAGAAAACAAAGTGCCCGGAGAGACCTCACACGGTCTCCTGCCTACGTACCTCATCTGGTATGAGGATCAGGGCGACGTAGTTCCCCCCAACGGGGGAGAAAGACTAGCCAGAAACCAAGGGGAGACACACTACCAGGGAGCTGTACTCGAGCCTAGTGTTATCATGCATCATTGTCCTATGTTATGGTTTCTACCTACTTGCACCACAGCAAGCTAATCCTATCCAGGAAGAAAGCAAGCATGCAAGCATAAACAAAGCAAACATTCACATTTCAGATAGCACACACTATATCCAGTCAAGTGAGGCTCAAACAAAGGGTTCGACTGCCAAGGCATGTCATCTGTACAAGGGTAGTGTTAGCTCTTAACCCTGACATTGAGAGTCAGGGTGAAGCCAGATGAAAGGTGAGTGAAGATTAGACTTCACAGCTCTTATCCCTGTCCAGGGAGAGCTTCAGACAAAGGAGTGTGGGTTCAGAAAGGAGGAACCCTTCTACACTCATGACTCTGACACAACTGTACAATGTACAAGATCTTGGGTTTGTGTCCCAATGCATCAACACAGTGGTGTGAGCAGAGGGACGACTCAACAAGAATAGTGGGAGATAGACTGCATATCTCTATGATCCACCAATTGCCTTAATCAAGGTCTTTACCTGCTTGGGGACAAAGTTAAACAATCACAAACATCGCCTCTTAAGGAGGACTTCAGACAGTTGCCTGGCCAAGTAACAGGCCAGGTCTTCCATACTACATGGAGAATAGAAATTCTACCTCAATTGGTTTAAAAACCAAGCAACAGCAAGCAAGTTCTCAAGGAACTGTAAGCGACTATGGTACCTGAAATCAATCAAGTATCATCAGTATTCAGACAAACCAACAGTAAACAGCAAATGTTAATCTGTACAGTCAAACACAAGTTAATGCACACAAGTGCAAGCCATGAGCTCAAACTCAAGCATCAAACCCTACAACATAAAGTCAATGTTAGTTTACAACATCAAACAAACTCAATTTACAACTTGCATTGTTCTCCTTAAGGCATTTGCAGCTCAAACCTGAAACACAATTCCAAAGGTGAGAAACAAGACCACTAGGCCAAGCCTAGGGTCCAAAAGAGATAAAAAATCCAAAACAGCAAGTGAAAATTATCCACAATCACAATCAACCAAATTAAAAGCAAATGCAATTGGTCCCATGCTCATATCAATTACCATTATCATTTTATGCACAAAATGGTATCAAACATGCAATATGCAACCTCAAATGACCAAACAGAATGACCTCAATCAAATCCATACCAAAACAATTCAATTAATTCCACAAAAATTCACACCTAAACAGGACACATCCAATGAATAGCATGTCAAATTTCAGCTCATTTGGACAAAAGGAAGTAGGTCAATGAAAATCAAGAAGTTCAGACAATTTCAAACAAGCCAACACATGGTATCCAAACAAGCATCAACTTCCAAAAATCATGAAACAGTGACACAACAAGATAAATGAATGGGATCAAAACCACAATGACCTATAATGTGTCTACATCTCACATGTCAAATTTCACATCCATCCAATTAATCATGAGAATTTCACAAATCAAATGCCAACATGTGTCACAAAATGTCACAAAAATGATCCAACAGAAGAGAAAATTCCAATCAAATAGGAAATGCCATCAATAGTTCCAGAAAAATTCACATGTGATCTCAACATACATATGTTCATTCATGCACAAATTTCAGCTTAATTCAACATCCCTAAGCACATCAAATAAAATCATGAAGTTCATCAAGCTTGGTGTGACACAAATTGTCACACCTCTAATCAAAAATTCATATCTCATCAATCAAGTATCCAAAAATTACAAACTATACATCAAAATCACCATCAAAGTGTCCAGAATATGCACAAAAAATTTCATCCATTTCTTTGAAAGCATCAGCATTTTATGAATGATATGGCAAAGCATACACATATGTGACACTACCAAGAAAACCCTAGGCATTTCAATTTTTTACACGTGCACAAAAATCACAAAAATCATGATTAAATTCTACACATTACAAGGAGCATCATGAAAAAAACCTCACTCAATTTGGATAAAAAATGAAGCTCCTATGAATTTTTGAAGTTATGGCATCAAAATAAAATAAAGAATGAAAAAGAAAAATGAAATAATGGAAATAATATCCTGAAAATGGCAAACTTGTAATATTTGGACCGAAGGCTAAAACGACGTCGCTTCAAATTAAAACGCTGGCACGTTTCTATTGGTTAAAAGGCGCGGCAAACAACTATTCAAACCAGGAAATGAAGAATGAAGATCAAACATGCGATTCACACGTTCTTCACCAACAGCAAACTCCAGAAAATCCAGAAATTGATGAACATCAAATTCTCACCAAATGCAACAAACTTATAATCATTAGAACCGTCTGAACATGTACATGATGAATATGTAACTGATTTAACCTAATTCCTAACATGTTAACCAGATCGAGCGAAAAAAGAAATGAACACCAAACTTCAATTCGATATCTCTCTCTCAATACTTAATCAAATAAAAAACTACAAATCGCAGCGTGCTCAGCAATGAATGAACTACAGAAACCACATCACAATTTTGAGAATTATCGAATTTGATTTCTAACCTTGTTGTGACGGCAGACGCGAATTTGTGTTTTTCCAGCTGCAAAAGCCAAAAACAGATGAAGCTTAAGGTCCTGTAAGTTGATTGGAAGAAGTTCCTCAGCTCAAGGATGCTCCAATTGCAAGAATGATGAAGTTTCCATTGATGTGCAAGCTTTGAACAGTCGTGATTCCTGAAGCTTTTGTCGTGGATTCAGCAAAACAGTTCTTCCTCAAGGCTTTTGGAGAGTGAATAAAAAAGAATCATACAAATTGATGCAGATTTGGTGAAGAAATGTTGAAAAATAGTGATGAAGTTCTTGGAGAATTTGAGAGAATTGGAGGGAAATTCAGTTATGATTCTTGAGAAATGTGATGTGGTTTGCATTTCTGTTATGATTAACAATATATACCATCTCCTTAATCCACTTTGTTAATCTCAATTACCAAAAAATCAAGTGATTAGCACAAATGCACTTTAAGGGAAATCTCCAAAATGACCTTTGTGAATTGGCAATGTAAAAGTAGGATAACAGCTCACACAAGTCATATTTTGCATTTGGAGTGTGTTGGCATTGGTCTCATGTGCATTGGCCTTGTAAATCTATGCCAAAAATGCTAAATAGTCCACTTGAAATTTGACTTTTTGCTATGACCATTTTTGATGAATTTTGATCATACATCATGAAAATACATATGAAATGGGGTTTGCTCACAAAAAGATCACCCAAATTGGACATTCCATGTGAAAGTTATGCCACTTTGATTATAGGCATTTTTGGAAAATGAATGGATCATAACTTGTCAACCATACATGGGAAATTCAAGTTCTTGGACTTTTTGGAAAGGTGAGAGCAAGATCTACAACTTTCATGTTGAACAAAATTTCATTTGAAGCTTTTTTGGACATGTAATTTTGTGGTGAAAAACTTTCCATTTTTGGAAACTTTCATTACAAGTCACTTTCCATTTTTGGCAACTTTTCTCCTGATTTTATTTTCTTCATTCTTGACGTTTGAAATGTCAAATGAAACTTGTTTCAACATGAATGAAGTGTATCCAACTCTCTCCCACCTCCAAATCCACAAAATCAAGCACAGTTGACCACAATTGACTTTTCTGATTGATAGATGAATCTGGCAATGCACTGATCAAGCTGACCCCCAAACTTCTGATGAAATGGCTCAATGATGAAACCCTAGCCTCCATAAGCTCAATATAATCATGAAATGATCCTCATATTCATTGTAGACCCCATCTCCATGCCATGCCCTGATTGGCCCAATGCAACTGATTAGGGTTGACCAGTGGTCAAAACCCTAATCTCAAGGTAGCTGATCAATCACTTGAATCTTCTAGATGATATCAAGACCATGATGATGATGATGTACCATTTCAACCAAGATCAAGACCAATCTCCCTAGAGAATCAATACCCTAATTTGAATCACCAACCCTCAGATGATTAGTGATCAATCCAATGAAACCCTCAGGCTTGAATCTTAACCTCTTTATCTTCTGATCAAGACTTAGGAGGATGACTTGCTCAATGGAGCCACATGTTATGCAAATATGTAATGCCTAATGACCTAAAAAATGCAATGCAAATATGTTAAACTAGTCCCAAGAGAGGAGGGCAAATTTTGAGGTGTTACAGCTGCCCCTATTCAATCCACTGTGAACCTGTCGATATGAATAGCCTCGGCTTTCAGATGATCAGGATGAAGAGTGATTGAATACCAAGAACAAACGAACAATTTGCACTCTGATGGGATATAATTAACAATGCCTGTCAGAATCGGCAAAGAACACAATCTCTGAAGAAAAATCCGTCTGGAACGGAGAAAGTCGGCCTGATCACCGAAACAGCAACGTCGACCTGGATACCAAAATAAATGGTAACACAGGGATAACCATGGCCTGAACACCACACATCCGCTGGGGATTATTATTATTATTTTTATGCTTTTCTTGAACCCCGAAATTTTCTTTTGCGCAAATGATCCCGGATCATTGCATTTGAACCCCGTTCTCCTGTTTGCCAACATAATGAACCCCGTTCTCCATTTGAACCTCAGTCGCCTGACGATAGCTCGCGATCGTCAATGTGAACCCCGTTCTCCAGAAAACACCTCGTGTCTCCTTTTCTCCATTCGAACCCCAATCTCCAGAAAATGCCTCAACACTTCCCTTTCTCCAGTTGAACCCCGCTCTCCCACTTCCCGTGATAATTCCGCTGGCAACGTCGGAAATAACACCAAACCACTCTGAGGGCGACATATCAGAGGGTACACCTTCACAAAAGGAAGGTAACATGTGCATCTCTTCCTCAGAAGACACCCATAACGACCTCCACTGGCCTCCGCCAAAGTCTTAGGTGACACATGAACAGAAGATACTCCTGAGGACTTCATCCTGGATATAATCTTCATCTCCAATCTCCATTTGAACCCCAGAAAATGCCTCAGCATTTCCTTCTCTTCGTTTGAACCCCGATCTCCAGAAAATGTATCAACATTTCCCTTTCTCCGGTTGAACCCCGATCTCCAGAAAATGTATCAACATTTCCTCTTCTCCATTTGGACCCCGATAGTCGCGCTGATCGCGTAACGTCCTTTGATTTCATTTCCATCTCCGGCCGACGGAAAAAGGTCCTCCAGTATCGCACTACTGGGGAATATTGCTGATCTGACATCATGATGCTAAACTCCTCAGAGTAACATCTTCACCATCCGGCGAAACCAAAACCTCCAAGCTGTAACCACGGCTTGAATTGCGCTGATCGCATAACATTTCCCATCTCCGCTCGACGGAAAAAATTTCTCCTCCAATATCGCACTACTGGGGAATACCTTTGAGTAAATCATGAGGCTAAACTCCTCGGAGTAACCTCTTCACCTTTGGGAAAAACCGCCTCTCAAATAGTAACCACGGTTTGAGACTAGCTTATGCCTGTAATGATGAATGACTTTTTCTGCGTAATGCTCCATGATTATGGAAATGCTACGCGATTTATTTTTTCTATGCAACATGCTATGCTTACGCTACATGATGAATGCATAAAAAGCATCCCCCTCAAGGGACTCTTCTGAGGAGCTCAAGACACTCTGCTGAGGAACTCGCCAATACTCCGATCTCCACCCAGCCGGGGAATGGCACTGCTGCTGGGAAAAGGCAACCCTTGCTGGGGAAGAACCTTCCTTTGCACCCAATCCGCTCGGGAAACTGCTGGGGATAACCACCAACGCACTCTGTGGGGATACAACAGTCTTTGACTTACTGGGGATATCAATCCCGACTCTGCTTGGAGAACCCTCACAAATACCTGGCGACTTCACTGGGGAAATGCTCACAGATAGCTTTGCTGGGGAAACAGCAACCTCCAGGCCTGGCGACTGGGGAAGCACCAATCTGACACCTGCTGGGGGATAACGATCCCGACCCTGCTAGGGGAACCACAGACCTTGGATCTGCTGGGGATTTGGTCCTCATGACTCTGCTTGGGGATATACATCCCGACTCGTCTGGACCTTTTCTGCTCCATCATCTTGTATTCCAAGTTGCGCCACGCTCGACGGAGAGCGAACTCCTGGGGACTATACGGACTTTTCAATTTTCCGACTTTGAAGAGTCTTCTTGATTAATTTCAAGGATCGTCGTACGTCTTGCCGTCTTTTCCACTGTTCTTCCATTCATTCGTCCCTGATTGGACTCCATGGGGATTCGTTTTGTCAAAAGCTTCCACATCACAACCTGCAAGTGAGTGAAAATACCTAACAGCACCTGCAAAAGAGATCGTTAGATAAAACCGTGCCCCAGGCGTGTCAAGATTTCAACACTTGGGTCACTCAACCTTCCGAATAAGATTTCAAGCTTTCAATCTTATAAACATGCATTGGAAGGGACCTGTTCGTCTTAAAATGCAAGATTCTTTATCAAAATAATTGGATGTTTTTGCAATCAAAGCGGTAATGAAAAACAAAAACAAAATTATTTGACTGAATATGCATTTTATTGATTGAAAAGTGTGTGGCTCAATATTGAGCGATACAAAGGAAGCAATTCCTGAAAAGAGGTAATTGCGCACAAAAGGAAAAATCTATCCTAATGGCAATGTGAAACCCGTGATCTCATCGAGTTCCAACTCGGTTACACCCCATATATCCTCAGACTCTCCGTGCTTTCTGCCTTCTGAACAAGACGATTCCGACTGACCCCTACCGGGTATTATCCATGATGCTTTAACCAAAGCGCAAACGATCATGCTAGACGCAGTTGTTCGTTTCAATCCCTCTTTTGCCTGGACCGCCCTTTCGGGTCTTCAGTCCACCGGGATACCCTTTTTTGCCCAAGTCGCCTTTTCAGGTTTTCGACTTGCCGAGTGTATAGATTTTTCATTTTTATCCCTAATTTTTGCCCGAAACTTTTCTTCCTTTTTTTTTCGGTTCGCCGGGATGCCCATTTTTGCCTGGACTATTTTATTCTTTTCGTCCAGCGGGTCTCTTTATACGAAGTATTTTTTAACTGCGTCCGCATTCACAGGGGATGGAAAATCCTCGCCATCCATGGTCGTTAGCAACAAGGCTCCGCCAGAGAAAACCTTCTTGACCACGAATGAACCTTCATAATTGGGTGTCCATTTGCCCCTACGATCGTTTTGAGGAGGAAGGATCCTTTTCAGCACCATATCACCTACGTGATACACCCGAGGTCGCACCTTTTTGTCAAAAGCACGCTTCATTCTCTGCTGGTATAACTGCCCATGACAGATGGCTGCTAGCCTCTTTTCCTCAATTAGGCTCAATTCTTCGTACTGGGTCCTTACCCATTCCGCCTCTTGCAATTTCACGTCCATCAGGACTCTCAAAGAGGGAATCTGAACCTCAACCGGTAGCACGGCTTCCATTCCATATACCAAGGAGAAAGGAGTTGCCCCAGTAGATGTACGCACCGACGTTCGATACCCATGCAATGCAAACGGCAACATCTCATGCCAGTCTTTGTAGGTTACCACCATTTTCTGCACAATCTTCTTTATGTTCTTGTTGGCTGCCTCAACTGCCCCATTCATCTTCGGACGATAGGGAGAAGAATTGTGATGTTCGATCTTGAATTCCCGGCATAGTTCTGCCATCATCTTATTGTTCAAATTAGAACCATTATCAGTAATGATTCTCTCGGGAACCCCATATCTGTAAATGATGTCTCTCTTGAGAAATCTGGCAACGACCTGCTTCGTCACATTCATATAAGAGGCTGCTTCAACCCACTTGGTGAAGTAATCAATAGCCACTAATATGAATCTGTGCCCATTCGAAGCTGTAGGCTCAATCTTCCCGATCATATCAATGCCCCACATAGCCAACGGCCATGGAGACGACATTAAGCTCAACGGATTTGGAGGCACGTGCACCTTGTCAGCATAAATCTGGCATTTATGACACTTCCGCACGAAATTGAAACATTGGGCCTCCATTGTCATCCAATAATAACCTGCCCTCAGCAGCTTCTTCACCATCGTATTCCCACTGGCATGGGTACCGAACGATCCCTCATGAACCTCTTTCATCAATTGGCTTGCTTCTTTATCATCAACACATCTGAGCAAGACCCAATCAAAATTCCTCTTATACAAAACCCCATCCTTATTCAGGTAAAACACCATGGCCAACCTCCGCAGAGTCTTTCGGTCCTTCTTAGATGCTCCCTTAGGATACTCTTGAGTTTCTAGATAGCGCTTGATATCGTAATACCACGGCTTCTCATCATCAGACGCTGTATCAACAGCAAACACATAAGTCGGTCTATCCAGACGACCTACTTCAACACTGGGGAACTGATTCCACCTCTGCACCTTAATCAAGGCGGCCAGAGTAGCCAAAGCATCTCCCAAAGGGTTCTCCTCTCTAGGCACATGATGCAACTTCACCTTGGTGAAAAACGTCAACAATCTCCTTGTATAATCCCGGTATGGAATTAAATGAGATTGATGCGTATACCATTTTCCGTTAACCTGATTCACAACCAGAGCTGAATCCCCATATATGACAAGGTTCTTGATCCTCAAATCAATCGCCTCTTCAATCCCCAATATGCAAGCTTCATATTCAGCCACGTTGTTGGTACACTCAAATGTTAGCCGGGCAGCAAAAGGAATGTGGGATCCTTTCGGCGTAACCAAAACAGCACCAACACCGCTTCCATTCACGTTAACGGCCCCATCAAACATCAGAATCCATTCGGATTCAGGGTCAGGCCCCTCCTCCGGGATTGGTTCCTCACAATCTTTCGATTTGAGAAACATGATGTCCTCATCAGGGAATTCAAACTTCATCGGTTGATAATCATCAATGGGTTGCTGGGCGAGGTAATCAGACAATACACTCCCCTTTATCGCCTTCTGAGAGGTATACTGAATATCATATTCTGTTAAAATCATTTGCCACCTCGCAACCCGTCCGGTCAATGCTGGCTTCTAAAAAATGTACTTGATTGGATCCATCTTGGAAATCAACAAAGTGGTATGAACCAGCATGTACTGCCTTAGTCGGCGAGCAGCCCAGACCAAAGCACAGCAAGTTTTCTCGAGCAGTGAATATCTTGTTTCACAGTCGGTAAACTTTTTGCTAAGGTAGTATATGGCATGCTCTTTTCGACCAGACTCGTCATGCTGCCCCAATACACACCCAATAGACCCCTCGAGGACCGTCAGGTACAGAATTAACGGTCTTCCTTCCACAGGAGGCATCAGAATCGGAGGCTCCTGCAAACACTCTTTTATTTTTTCAAATGCCGCTTGGCAATCATTATTCCACCTGACCGTTTGATCTTTTCTCAACAATTTGAATATCGGTTCACACGTGGCTGTTAGGTGAGATATGAACCGTGAAATGTAGTTCAATCTACCTAAGAAACCACGAACCTCCTTCTCCGTTCTCGGTTCAGGCATTTCTCTTATTGCTTTTACTTTAGCAGGATCAACCTCGATTCCTTTTTCACTTACAATGAACCCCAGCAATTTACCGGACCGCACTCCGAAAGTGCACTTATTCGGATTCAACCTCAGTCTGAACTGTCTCAACCGGTCGAACAACTTGGCCAGATCTACCAAATGCCCCTCTTCTGTTTGGGACTTTGCTATCATGTCATCAACATAGCATTCAATTTCATGATGAATCATATCATGAAACAAAGTCACCATGGCCCTCTGATAAGTAGCACCGGCGTTCTTGAGACCGAATGGCATCACCTTGTAACAAAAGGTGCCCCACGGTGTAATGAACGTTGTTTTCTCCATATCATCTGGCGACATTTTGATTTGATTATAGCCAGAAAAGCCATCCATGAAGGAAAACACCGAGAATTGAGTTGTATTGTCTACCAACACGTCAATGTGAGGTAATGGAAAATCATCCTTCGGACTAGCTCTATTCAGATCCCGGTAGTCCACACACATTCTCACTTTCCCATCTTTCTTCGGGACTGGCACAATGTTCGCAACCCATGGCGGATAATTAGTGACAGCAAGGAAACCAGCATCCCACTGCTTCTGCACCTCTTCTTTAATCTTCATCGCCATATCAGGTCGAGTTCTGCGCAACTTCTGCTTCACTGGAGGACAATCTGCTCTTAACGGTAGCTTGTGCATAACGATATCGGTATCCAACCCTGGCATATCTTGATATGACCAGGCAAAGATGTCGACATACTCTTTCAACAACACTACCAATCTGCTCTTTACACTTTCCTCCAAAGCAGCCCCGATTTTCACCTCTTTCTTGACCTCGTCGGTACCCAAATTCACAATCTCAATCTGCTCTTCATGCGGCTGAATCACCTTCTCCTCTTGTTTCAACAACCTGGCTAATTCCCCTGGCAGTTCACAATCTTCTTCGTCTTCTTCTTCAGCAAGATAGATTGGATTGTCGAAGTCATACAAGGGTGTAACAGGATTGTTATCAATGAGATCCGGAGAAGAATCGCATCTGCATGAATGTTGATTCATGCATTGCTTTAGAACCGGTGTGAGACAAATAAAAAGAAAAATGAAAACATTGCCATTTTTATTTGTTTTTATTTTTAAACTGCAAAAATAAATGAAAAACAGGGAACACCGCTTTTTACTGAAAAACATCCTTTCATTAATGATGCGAATTTGCAAATTTAAACATGAGGTGGCCCTTACAATGGACCATTACGTGTCAGGCAACACGTATGGCTTTCATGCATATAAAACTGAAACAGGAAAAATATTACTCTTCCAGCAGAGTGACCCGGATGATCTTTTCAGCCTTCCAGTTCTGGATTCCCATCCCTGGCGCGCACGGTTTTATCCACCGGTCCATCTCACAGTCGCTATCAGCGTCGTCACTCATCATGCAGATGTGATCCGGATCCAGCATTCCGGCACTAGTGAATGTTACTGACGCACGACGTCCTCTGCCTTGTCCTGATGAGCCTCTGTCAGGCTGATACCCCACTCTGAAGCGGTCTTTCTTCGCGGAGACATCCATCATCCTGCCCCAACCAGGAGCCTCTCCACTCTTTACCACCTCGGCAGCCTGTTTGTATGAAGCAATGGACGGTTTCTCTTCTTCCTTGGCAAAAAGAGCATTCTCCACCTTAACGGTTTCGAACGCTTGACTCGGCGTCTCCCAAATTTCGCCGTCCATCTCCACATATTTGAATGACGAAAGGTGGCTGACAAAGATGTCCTCTTCTCCGCACACAGTGACAACCTGTCCTTCCCAGATGTACTTCAACTTTTGGTGCAAAGTCGAAGTCACTGCCCCAGCAGCATGGATCCATGGGCGACCCAACAGGCAACTGTATGCCGGCTGAATGTCCATGACATAGAATGTCGACTTGAACACCTCTGGGCCTATCTTCACAGGAAGCTCAACCTCTCCAAACACAGCCCGCTTCGACCCATCAAATGCCCGCACAATCAAATCAGTCGGAGTCAGAATCAGCCCATCACAATTCAGCTTAGCCAGAGCCTTCTTTGGCAACACATTCAATGAGGAGCCGGTATCAACCAGCACATGCGAAAGCACGGCTCCTTTACACTCCATTGCGATGTGTAATGCCCAGTTATGATTTCTCCCATCCACAGTCAGGTCCATGTCCGTAAAACCCAGCCCATGGCTGGCATGCACATTAGACACGACCGTCTCCAACTGGTTAATCGTGATCTCCTGAGGAACATAGGCTTTCTTCAAAATCTTCAACAAAGCCTCCCTGTGCCCCTCAGAGCTTAACAACAACGATAAAATGGAGATTTTGGAGGGAGTTTGCTGCAGATGGTCTACCAACTTGTACTCAGACTTCTTGATGATTCTTAGGAATTCCTCTGCATCATCATCAAGCTTCTCTTCCGACCCCGCAGGCGCCGGTGTCTCCACTGGAGTACCATCACTCACCACTGCTTTTCCTTTTGCCCTGGCTAAAGCCTCGGCCTTTTCTTTTTTCTCTTTCTCTCCTCCTCCTCCCCTCAAGGCATCCGGTGCAAATAATCTTCCACTGCGAGTGAAACCGCTGGGACCGACATTATCCACCTTTGACACGGTGGTTTCACTTGCAGTCTGGTCTTCTACCCTTTCACCATTGCAGTACACCTCTCCACCATAATGCCAAGGCACGGCATCATCTTTGTCATACGGAATCGGTCCAGGTACCGTGATGGTAACTGGAGCCGCCTCAGCAAGAGTAGACAAATCCACCGGATCAAAATAAATTGTTATGGTGGAGACCTCATCCTTCCCCAAATCAGCCTTCTCGATCAGAATACTCCCCTCGTCCATCAGACCCTGGACAGTCCTCCTCAACAATTCACACCCATTGACAGAAAGAATGCACTCAGCACACTCACAACCACAGCCCGGGTAGACCCCATTCAACAACAATTGCCTCTTAACCTCAGTCAGAGGAGTCTTCAACTGATCAACAGTAGACAGCCCAACCCTACTCTCCCCAGAAATAGCATTCACCCCCCTTTGACCATGCGCGGGCATGGGATTAGCGTTAACGTTGGGAGATGGTGTGAAGTTGATTGCCTTCGAATCCACCAAGTCTTGAACTACGTGCTTAAAAGCTTTGCAGTTCTCTATGTTATGCCCGGGAGCACCTGAATGGAATTCGCATTTTGCATTTTCATCATAATTGGCTGGCCTCTGATCAGGTCTCAAAGGTGCCAAAGTTCTGAGTTGTACCAACCCCAGATCCATCAACTTCTTCAGCAAAAAGGAGTAAGTCATCAGAGGCCTGTCAAACTGCCTATCATTCATTCGGCCCCTGACCTGGTAACCAGCCCTCTGAGGCCTCTGTTGAAACGGTTGTCTCTGTTGTTGAGATTGTTGCTGTTGCTGCTGCGGTTGTTGATTCTCAGCAGGAATAGTTACCGCAACAGTGTGCAGGAAGTAACGGTCCCTACTGGGTCCTCTCTGTGCATAGACTGCGCTGGTATCTCCCTCCTTCTTCCTCTGACCATTACTGAAGGGCTTCTTTGACCCTGAAGAAGAAGCGTTACCCTGAATCTTTCCAAGCTTCAACCAGCTCTCAATCCTCTCACCAGCCACCACTATATCAGAAAAGTTGGTCACCGGACAACCAACCATCCTCTCAGCATATGCCCCTTGCAGGGTTCCCATAAAGAGATCAGACATCTCTCTGTCAACTAGTGGAGGTTGCACTCTGGCAGCCAATTCCCTCCACCTCTGGGCATATTCTTTAAACCCTTCGCTGTTCTTCTGAGACATACCCTGCAGCTGGGTACGACTCGGAGCCATATCAGCATTAAACTGATACTGTTTAAAGAATGCGTCCCCAAGATCTTGCCAATTCTTGATATCTGAGGACTTAAGCTTGGTGTACCATTCCAGTGAGCCTCCGGACAGGCTGTCCTGGAAGAAATACATCCACAGCTTTTGGTCCATGGTGTATGCTGAGATCTTACGGACGAATGCCTGAAGATGTGTCTCGGGGCAGGAACTCCCATTATACCGATCAAACGTGGGCGCTTTGAACTTTTGCGGGATCACAATCCCCTCCACTAGCCCCATATTTGACATATTTACCACCCCAGGAGTGGCATAACTCTCCAAAGCTCTGATCTTCTCAGCCAGCAGCTGAATCTCTTTGTTCTGTGGCGGAGCACCGTACTGACCAAAAGGTTCGTTGTGCATTGAAAACTGATCAGCCTCTCGGTCTTCCTCTCTGTCGTCATCAACACCGAAGAAAGGCGGGAACAGACTGTCTTTCAAGTTCTGACCCGGTTGACCACCAGCAGCACCAAAATCGGCAGCATTATTCACCATACCCACGGTTGCTCTCTTGCCACCGTCTCGGGAACCACCCAGCCCCTGGTTGGAGACACCATCCAGGTTCACACCACTGTTTGCCGCCGAAGCCCGCTCGAGCTTCTCAACTTTATCAGCTAGAGCTTTCTGACCAACTGCAAAACCTTGCATGATGTTGATCAGCTCATTCATCTTGTCCTTCAGCTCGAGGATATCAGAATTCGGGAGATCCATCAGTCTAGGAGTATTGCGTCTCGTGAAGTATCTGTGAGGACGGGTTGAGTGCAAAGGTACAACTCTGCGAGCACGAGCAATGATTCCTGAAACAATCAAGCACGTTAGCAACAGATACCTACAAAGTAAAACACAAGTTATTATGATCATGCATGAATGCAGTGTTTATCCACATGAGGAACACTTTTGTCTCTCGATCCTGGCTTCATTGAGACAAATAATAATCCGGCATCAATATTCTGACATTTAGCACTTGATTTCATCATACAGATCAGAGATATGTGATTTAGCAAAATACCCCCAACCATGTGTGTGTGCTGTGTGAGTGCATACGGTAAAGCAAATAAAGCTTGAAGATCAATCACTGAATGAAAATCACCATCACATAACAAAATTGCACAATAAGTGCCATAGTCATACATCAAATCGGATACAAATCTCCAGAACCGGGAAAGAAATACAAACAAATGAATTCCGTCAACAAGCCTGACGGTAATCCAACACAAATGAAAGATCTAGCCTGATGAGGGTCCCACAGATGGCCCTATCTCAGCTTCCATCTTCGCGAACTCTACGGCGAACCTGAGCTCGGTATTCTCCTGCTGTAATCTCCCCACTTCCTTCTGGTGAATCTTCATCTGCCTGAAGTAATGATCTCTCTCAGCCATGTAGTGATCCCTCTCAGCGATGATCTTCGCTTTCTCTGCTTCCCATTCTGCAGCAAGGCCCCTGGCTCTGGCGTCCCTCTGATCTCTCACAAGGATTTGCCTCCTCTTTTCATCTTCAATGACCTTTGTAGCTCTGGCTAGCCTCTCCTTAGTGATGTCGTGCTCCTTTGTTGAAGATGCCAAAGCCTGACCGACCTTCCCATAGTAGGCAGTATCCATCTCAAAGCGCTTTGCTTCCAGGGCATGCCGCTTGTCCTGATCCTCCATCTTCACTCTGATCTCCTGGTTAGCCATCTGAATCCGAGCAACACTCATCTCCAATTCCGCTTTCTCTGTAAGCAACTGATCTCTGGCTCTCTTCATCTCAAGGAACTCTTCCATACTAACAGTGGAAGTCGGACCCTCAATCATAGGACACCAAGGATCACCTCCCGGAAATGGTAGATGTGTAATCTCAATTCTCTTCCGCAACCAATCATCAAATAGAGGAAAATACTGACTGTTGACCTTGCCATAAGGGACTTTACCCTTCCTCTGGATATCACGCCACTCATCCAATACTTGCCTTAGCTTGGCCTGATTGCCATCAATCGGGAAGTAAAAAGACTCCTGGATCTCCCGCCCGAGAGGAGGACCCTCTACAGCAAACCCCATCTGTCTCCTGAGAAGCACCGGGTTGTAATTGATACAACCCTGAACTCCCACAAGAGGCACATTGGGAAGACTCCCACAACTGTATATAAAATCCCGTCCAGCCATACCATTATGAGTCCAAGCGATGTCAGCAGCCCGCAAACCCATCAACCTGAATGACCACCTGACAGTAGGATCAAGATGAGCAAAAGCACCTCGGGAAGGCAAATACCCCATAAACCACCTGAATAGCAACTGAGCACAACATCTGATCAAACCACCACGTCTCTTCTCGTTCCTGTTATGAACCGAGTAGTAAACATCTCCGATCAGAGTAGGAATAGGGTTTCTCTGCATGAACAATCTGATAGCATTATGGTCCACAAAGCTCTTCTGATTAGGAAACAAAATAATCCCATAAATGCTCATAGCAACCAAAGCACAAACCGTCTTCCAATTACCCACTGCAGCATGTTCCTTGGCATTAGCTTCCAAGAAACTCAAATGAAATCCAGGTAATTTTCCCTTCTCCTTCAAACCCTCCTTGATCATTTCCGGACTCAAATAAAGAGCACGGGAAATCCCAAGGACATCGGGCTCCACCCTAGTAGCATGGAAAGGAATCTGATCACGGATCTGCATACCCAGGATGCTAGCATAATCCTCCATCAGAGGCCCCAACAAATAATCTGGAAACACGAAACATCTCAGCCCCGGGTCATAGAACTGGAGAAGTGTATGAATGGCGCTTCTGCCACTATCAGTGAGTCTGAAAACCATCTTCAAAATACTACCGTATGCCTCCCTGAACATCCCCACATGGTCGGGTGTAATCAATGCTATCATCTCCTTCAGCACACCAATCTCTGGGTCGAAGAAACTGTAGGCAACATCATGCTTCAAACCGGTCCTCATATCTGAACAGAAAGTCTCTCAACCAGGATCTCGATCAAAAATGTCCCTGCATATGGATAAACATGTGTTAGATGCAGGTAAATGCGAATGTTAATGATGCTGATGAATGAATGCAATGCATTGCCATCCTCCAAGCCATCTGATCATCTGCACTCTGAATCATAGCCCTGACTTCTGAACTGATTACAACCATCTGAGGGAACATGTAACCATAAATCCAACTCAAAGGTTCCGAAATAAACGGAACTGACTGATACACCATCATCATCACCAAACAATCTCTGAACAGATAACCTCAATCCTCTGAATCGGCCCGGGGAATCCTGAAATAAACGGATCCCCACTAATAAATAACACGGACAACACTTCGGCGTCTCGGCAATAAATGACCATAAATCCGACTCATAAATAGGACCCTGATCAACGGAACCAAAAGTCACCATCTGAGTCACTAACAGAACATCTGAAAGAATCACCCTCCCCTCACAGGTAAATTCTAATCAGGTCATCCTAAGGCGGATAATAGTCTTGACAATCGGGCAGAGATACTCAATGGGTTTGCCCTTTCGGGTGTGCCATTGTAGCTCTCTTAAGATCGTCTAAACCAAAGATCCGGGAAATGATCGGTCACCAGAGTCAACAGCTCAAATGAAGTAACTCAACCAAAGTGGAGTACCCCACAGAGGAAAGCACTATCAAATGAACCTCGTCCGGCTTGTGGTACATCACGTTGCCAGGCACATGTTGACCTAACATGAAGGAGGCAACATGAGACCACACTAATCCTAGGTGTATACTCGGGCCTGGGTTTTAGCCCCACTCAGAACACCCACCCCAAAACAAAGGAACCACCTGCACAGAGGACGGCAACAACATGATAGTATCATGCATGCAAGTATTTATGCAAATATATACACAGTCAGAATAATAAATGCAATAAATAGCAGCACAAGCAACCTAAACTATCCTAGAGCGCTAGGAGAGACTCGCTTAGGGAAGATGGACCAACACAGGTCAACATCGTGCCAGTCCCCAGCAGAGTCGCCAGCTGTCGCATCCGCGAAAAACAACCGGCGGGCTAAAACAAAAAACACAGAGCCGCCACCGTGCGTTATTTATCCCAAAAGAGGGAAAGGAAACACTCAGAGTAAACCTGGGAAAAGCATGGTCTCGCGACCAAAGAGAAAGGGTAAGGGAGTCGGTTACGCAAGGGGAAGGTATTAGCACCCCTCACGTCCGTCGTACTCGACGGGATCCACGCTCTAAAAGAAAGAATAGGTTGCTAAAAACACCACACACACACACTGAAAACAACACAGGTGGGGTTAAGAGGAAGAGGGCTCGCTAGGACATCGCGTCCTATGCCTACGTATCTCGTCTGGAACGAGAATCAGAGCTGCCGTAGTTCGGCTCACGCACGCCAAACAGGACACACACAAACTCAGGCAAACTTGGAACCCGAATGCCAATCGCTGGGCTTACATCGGCTTCCGAACCAAATACACGCAAAAAGGCAAACGTGGAGCCCGAACGCCAATCACTGGACTTACATCGGCATCCAAACCAAACAAACACAATCAGGATACGGACAGCCAATCGCTGGGCTTACATCCATATCCTGACACACAAAAGGGTTAACAAGCAACAAGTCGCTAAGGAGTCGGGAACTCGAGCCTAGCGACTGTCAAGCAAACACACACAAAAAAGGCAAACGTGGAGCCCGAACGCCAATCACTGGACTTACATCGGCATCCGAACCAAACACATGCACACTGGAACCTGAATGCCACTCGATGGACTTACATCAGCTTCCAAGCACACAACAACCAAACAAGTTAATAGGGAGTCGGGAACTCGAGCCTATAACTGTCAAGCACACACACAAAAAGAAAACAAAGTGCCCGGAGAGACCTCGCACGGTCTCCTGCCTACGTACCTCATCTGGTATGAGGATCAAGGCGACGTAGTTCCCCCCAACGGGGGAGAAAGACTAGCCAGAAACCAAGGGGAGACACACTACCAGGGAGCTGTACTCGAGCCTAGTGTTATCATGCATCATTGTCCTATGTTATGGTTTCTACCTACTTGCACCACAGCAAGCTAATCCTATCCAGGAAGAAAGCAAGCATGCAAGCATAAACAAAGCAAACATTCACATTTCAGATAGCACATACTATATCCAGTCAAGTGAGGCTCAAACAAAGGGTTCGACTGCCAAGGCAAGTCATCTGTACAAGGGTAGTGTTAGCTCTTAACCCTGACATTGAGAGTCAGGGTGAAGCCAGATGAAAGGTGAGTGAAGATTAGACTTCACAGCTCTTATCCCTGTCCAGGGAGAGCTTCAAACAAAGGAGTGTGGGTTCAGAAAGGAGGAACCCTTCTACACTCATGACTCTGACACAACTGTACAATGTACAAGATCTTGGGTTTGTGTCCCAATGCATCAACACAGTGGTGTGAGCAGAGGGACGACTCAACAAGAATAGTGGGAGATAGACTGCATATCTCTATGATCCACCAATTGCCTTAATCAAGGTCTTTACCTGCTTGGGGACAAAGTTAAACAATCACAAACATCGCCTCTTAAGGAGGACTTCAGACAGTTGCCTGGCCAAGTAACAGGCCAGGTCTTCCAGACTACATGGAGAATAGAAATTCTACCTCAATTGGTTTAAAAACCAAGCAACAGCAAGCAAGTTCTCAAGGAACTGTAAGCGACTATGGTACCTGAAATCAATCAAGTATCATCAGTATTCAGACAAACCAACAGTAAACAGCAAATATTAATATGTACAGTCAAACACAAGTTAATGCACACAAGTGCAAGCCATGAGCTCAAACTCAAGCATAAAACCCTACAACACAAAGTCAATGTTAGTTTACAACATCAAACAAACTCAATTTACAACTTGCATTGTTCTCCTTAAGGCATTTGCAGCTCAAACCTGAAACACAATTCCAAAGGTGAGAAACAAGACCACTAGGCCAAGCCTAGGGTCCAAAAGAGATAAAAAATCCAAAACAGCAAGTGAAAATTATCCACAATCACAATCAACCAAATTAAAAGCAAATGCAATTGGTCCCATGCTCATATCAATCACCATTATCATTTTATGCACAAAATGGTATCAAACATGCAATATGCAACCTCAAATGACCAAACAGAATGACCTCAATCAAATCCATACCAAAACAATTCAATTAATTCCACAAAAATTCACACCTAAACAGGACACATCCAATGAATAGCATGTCAAATTTCAGCTCATTTGGACAAAAGGAAGTAGGTCAATGAAAATCAAGAAGTTCAGACAATTTCAAACAAGCCAACACATGGTATCCAAACAAGCATCAACTTCCAAAAATCATGAAACAGTGACACAACAAGATAAATGAATGGGATCAAAACCACAATGACCTATAATGTGTCTACATCTCACATGTCAAATTTCACATCCATCCAATTAATCATGAGAATTTCACAAATCAAATGCCAACATGTGTCACAAAATGTCACAAAAATGATCCAACAGAAGAGAAAATTCCAATCAAATAGGAAATGCCATCAATAACTCCAGAAAAATTCACATGTGATCTCAACATACATATGTTCATTCATGCACAATTTCAGCTCAATTCAACGTCCCTAAGCACATCAAATAAAATCATGAAGTTCATCAAGCTTGGTGTGACACAAATTGTCACACCTCTAATCAAAAATTCATATCTCATCAATCAAGTATCCAAAAATTACAAACTACACATCAAAATCACCATCAAAGTGTCCAGAATATGCATAAAGAATTTCATCCATTTCTTTGAAAGCATCAGCATTTTATGAATGATATAGAAAAGCATACACATATGTGACACTACCAAGCAAACCCTAGGCATTTCAATTTTTTACACGTGCACAAAAATCATGATTAAATTCTACACATTACAAGGAGCATCATGAAAAAAACCTCACTCAATTTGGATAAAAAATGAAGCTCCTATGAATTTTTGAAGTTATGGCATCAAAATAAAATAAAGAATGAAAAAGAAAAATGAAATAATGGAAATAATATCCTGAAAATGGCAAACTTGTAATATTTGGACCGAAGGCTAAAACGATGTCGCTTCAAATTAAAACGCTGGCACGTTTCTATTGGTTAAAAGGCGCGGCAAACAACTATTCAAACCAGGAAACGAAGAATGAAGATCAAACATGCGATTCACACGTTCTTCACCAACAGCAAACTCCAGAAAATCCAGAAATTGATGAACATCAAATTCTCACCAAATGCAACAAACTTATAATCATTAGAACCGTCTGAACATGTACATGATGAATATGTAAGTGATTTAACCTAATTCCTAACATGTTAACCAGATCGAGCGAAAAAAGAAATGAACACCAAACTTCAATTCGATATCTCTCTCTCAATACTTAATCAAATAAAAAACTACAAATCGCAGCGTGCTCAGCAATGAATGAACTACAGAAACCACATCACAATTTTGAGAATTATCGAATTTGATTTCTAACCTTGTTGTGATGGCAGACGCGAATTTGTGTTTTTCCAGCTGCAAAAGCCAAAAACAGATGAAGCTTAAGGTCCTGTAAGTTGATTGGAAGAAGTTCCTCAGCTCAAGGATGCTCCAATTGCAAGAATGATGAAGTTGCCATTGATGTGCAAGCTTTGAACAGTCGTGATTCCTGAAGCTTTTGTCGTGGATTCAGCAAAACAGTTCTTCCTCAAGGCTTTTGGAGAGTGAATAAAAAAGAATCATACAAATTGATGCAGATTTGGTGAAGAAATGTTGAAAAATAGTGATGAAGTTCTTGGAGAATTTGAGAGAATTGGAGGGAAATTCAGTTATGATTCTTGAGAAATGTGATGTGGTTTGCATTTCTGTTATGATTAACAATATATACCATCTCCTTAATCCACTTTGTTAATCTCAATTACCAAAAAATCAAGTGATTAGCACAAATGCACTTTAAGGGAAATCTCCAAAATGACCTTTGTGAATTGGCAATGTAACAGTAGGATAACAGCTCACACAAGTCATATTTTGCATTTGGAGTGTGTTGGCATTGGTCTCATGTGCATTGGCCTTGTAAATCTCAAATTCACTATCTCATGCCAAAAATGCTAAATAGTCCACTTGAAATTTGACTTTTTGCTATGACCATTTTTGATGAATTTTGATCATACATCATGAAAATACATGTGAAATGGGGTTTGCTCACAAAAAGATCACCCAAATTGGACATTCCATGTGAAAGTTATGCCACTTTGATTATAGGCATTTTTGGAAAATGAATGGATCATAACTTGTCAACCATACATGGGAAATTCAAGTTCTTTGACTTTTTGGAAAGGTGAGAGCAAGATCTACAACTTTCATGTTGAACAAAATTTCATTTGAAGCTTTTTTGGACATGTAATTTTGTGGTGAAAAACTTTCCATTTTTGGAAACTTTCATTACAAGTCACTTTCCATTTTTGGCAACTTTTCTCCTGATTTTATTTTCTTCATTCTTGACGTTTGAAATGTCAAATGAAACTTGTTTCAACATGCATGAAGTGTATCCAACTCTCTCCCACCTCCAAATCCACAAAATCAAGCACAGTTGACCACATTTGACTTTTCTGATTGATAGATGAATCTGGCAATGCACTGATCAAGCTGAGCCCCAAACTTCTGATGAAATGGCTCAATGATGAAACCCTAGCCTCCATAAGCTCAATATAATCATGAAATGATCCTCATATTCATTGTAGACCCCATCTCCATGCCATGCCCTGATTGGCCCAATGCAACTGATTAGGGTTGACCAGTGGTCAAAATCCTAATCTCAAGGTAGCTGATCAATCACTTGAATCTTCTAGATGATATCAATACCATGATGATGATGATGTACCATTTCAACCAAGATCAAGACCAATCTCCCTAGAGAATCAATACCCTAATTTGAATCACCAACCCTCAGATGATTAGTGATCAATCCAATGAAACCCTCAGGCTTGAATCTTAACCTCTTTATCTTCTGATCAAGACTTAGGAGGATGACTTGCTCAATGTAGCCACATGTTATGCAAATATGCAATGCCTAATGACCTAAAAAATGCAATGCAAATATGTTAAACTAGTCCCAAGAGAGGAGGGCAAATTTTGAGGTGTTACACCTTTGCC
Source organism: Lathyrus oleraceus (assembly GCF_024323335.1). Classification (NCBI taxonomy): domain Eukaryota; kingdom Viridiplantae; phylum Streptophyta; class Magnoliopsida; order Fabales; family Fabaceae; genus Lathyrus; species Lathyrus oleraceus. The sequence goes on along the minus strand of NC_066580.1, from coordinate 23,256,058 downwards.
CTAGTTGAAGGGGAGACTGCTGAGGGATGAAGTTTTTTCCTAAAAAATCTCTGATTACACGTTGCACCTCAGTCTAACTTATGTTTGATCTTTGACAGACACCCTTCAATCATCAGTGCATATAATAACATTGATAACGGCTGGCAAAATCCTCCTTTCGACGCATGTGTTCTGTATTAGACATATTGCTCAGAATTTCATGCGGGAAATCAAAGATAAGACATTGCGGAAGAAGGTTGTCAATGCAGGTTACGCATTATCATAACCTTCTTTCAAACACTACCGCGAGGAAATAAGATTGTCAAACGAAGATGCAGTACGGTGGATCGATATTATTCCATTGGAGAAATGGACTAGGGCATACGAAAACGGTCAGCATTAGGGCCACATGACAACAAATCTTGTGGAATCTATGAACTCTGTCTTCAAAGACATCTGTAACCTACCTATAACCGCTTTGGTGCAGGCGACATATTTCAGGCTAGGGGCGCTGTTTAAAACCAGGCGCTCAAAATGGAGTTCAGTATTCCAATCTGGACAGTTGTTCAGTGATGCTTCAATGAAATTCATCAGACATGAAGCTACCAAAGCAAACACACACGTGGTTACGGTCTTTGACCGCACTAAAGGTTGGTATAGTGTTGCCGAGTCCATGGATCACAATCAGGGCATGCCGATGGGACAATACAGAGTCGAGCTAGATAGAGGTTGGTGTGACTGCAGAAAGTTCCAAGCCTTTCGTACCCCCTGCTCCCATGTAATTGCGGTATGCTCTAAGGTTCTAAGAGATCCATCCTAGTTGCTACCCAAAGTTTACAAAGTCGTCAGCCTTTCAAATGTTTATAAAATTAGTTTTTCCGTAGTGGCAAAAGAGGATTATTGGCCAGAATATCAAGGGGACATCGTCTGGTACAACGAAGTTATACGAAGGAAGAAAAAGGATCGCCGAAACAGCACCGGGATTCGAACCGAAATGGATACGGCAAACAAAGTGGTTAGACTATGTAGTTCATGCCGTCAGCCAGGTCACAATCGTAATAATTGTCCTAGTGTTGGAACGAGCACAACCAGATAAATTCACATGTACCATTACATAAATAGTAACACAAATAATTATAACAAATACAATACAAGAACTATGCGATTACAACCATCAAAAAAATTTTGAACATGTAATGCATCATCCTACGAGCGTCTTGGTCGGTCTTAATATCCACCAATTCACACACTTCTCTGTTTTGGTTGAACGTGGACACAAGCCATTGTATTCTTCTAATCCTTTCACCCTCTCCAATTTCTCCCTCTAACCAACTGTACAACGTCCGATTAAGACGATCAAACGTATCTGTGTTCGAAAGTCGAATCTGTATCAGAGTCGCAACGACGGAATATATTAAATCAGTATTTCGTTTCTGAATGTATGCAGACATTGTTAAAACAGAGAAACCTGAAGGTGATGGTGGTTGAATTAGAGAAATTATGGTATTAGGAGATGATTTTGGTGAAAAATATTGGATCCAAGTCGTGGTATTTATGGAGAGTGAACATCAATTGTACAGGACATGCAAGCGCCTGAGGGATTGGCACCCACATGACAGGACATGCCGATGCCAGATAAGTTGGCGTCGACACCACAAGGAACACCTAGGCACCAGGAGCATTGGCGCCTCCTCATGAGGGCCAATGCATGCGCCAATAGAATTGACGCCTCCTCATGAGGAGACCAATGCATGCGCCAATGCTATTGGTGCCTCCTCTTAATGCTTAGGGGGTGCGCCAATTCATCTGGTGCATCCTCTTGTAAACTTGATTATTTTGGTATTCTTTTTGAATTATTGGTTATTTTCGAATTTTTTTTTTGAAAAAACTGATTATTTTAAAAAAAAAAAATTCTCTATTTTGTAATGGGTTTTTCTATGTTACTTTCATAAAAAATGGATAAACTACTCATTTTAATGTGGAGCAATTTATCATGATATATATTATTTTATAGATTGTTCTTGGTATTTTATTATTTTCATATTTAACTCTATTACATTAATTACATTTTATCTCTTCAAGAGAATTGTCTCTCGACTATATTTTTTTCATTCTTTTTCTTGAACTACATTTATAATTTAAAAATGACATTTTATTAATTATTTATAATTTAAAACTTAAACATAATAGATTTTAATACACTTTTAGCTCCCCTAATTTGAGTGTTTTAAACAATTGATTCTCCTATTAGAAAATAAATGATTATGGTCCCTTAGTTTTGATGACCTTTAGATTTTTATGGTCCCTCTCTACTTTTGCATATGTGTCAATGATGATTAGGATAAAAAAATATTTTTAATTATTTGTTATTGATGATTAGGATATTTTAAAATTTAATAATATTTTTAACTAATTTAATATTTTAAATATTTTTTTAGAGAATTAGTTATTAGAGAATTGATTATTTAAATTATTATTTAATTAATTAAAATTTTGAAAAAGCACTCAAGGTCTATTTTTATGCAACATAGATTTATTTCTCAAAGGTCCACTTCCATCACAACCCATTTATACAATATCTTATACAACCCATTTATACAATATCTTATACTTGATCAAACTTTATAAACTCTTCCATAATACTATGAGAAAACGATGTGGGACTTATGCAATACCTGATTATGAAAGAATTTCATTTTCTAAGGTGGAAAACCCTATTAGTATTAAAGCATGCATGCTGAATCATTTGCATGATGGAGTTTTCTTGGTGAAAAAATTTGTTTGTAAACTCACAGTTTATTTGTATGAGGAATCATTTGCAGGAATAAAGTGCAAAGAGCACATAAATGACAAACAAGTTCATCATGTACCTCAATCTCCATAACACTTTTCTTCATCCTCATCAAAATACATGTCTAAATCTCAAGGTCATAGTCGCCGTCTTCATCGTCGCCAACCATCTAGTATGATGGATTATTTTTCTTCCAACATGGTTAGCGTCAGTTATGGGTTGAAGAAGAGCAAGTCGATTGCTTTTGTTTCAACAAGCCAAATTGGAGAAAGGGAGGTTAATGGGAATTATAAGAAAATAAACTTTTGGCCAAAACTACTCAAATTGACAAGGAAGGATGTAAATGAAGTCTTAATGCATTCAAGAACAACGAGGGAGATAAAAAGTTGAATTTTCATTATGAGTTTAACTTAGATCACTTTCTTTTTATAATTTAAATAATGTAACTTACACATTATTAAATTGAAATAATTTTACTGTGATTATTTACAATACTTACTTTACTCTCTAAAGTGATATAGATCCAGCTAGAAGGGTCATTACGGTTGAGTTACTCATTTTTTTATAGAATATGAGCTAAATTCTTATGGTTCAAACAACTCTATCTAATGGTCTAAGCAACTCTTTCTAATGATTCAATGCTTAAAAAAAAATGGCATGTAGTTGCGGTAATATGAGATGATACAAATGATGCACTAGCATTAAAAGAATCTGATATTGGACTTTCAATGGAAATTCAAGATACAGAATATAGTAACAGTTTTAAATTGGGGAAGATGGTGTATACAACAATATCCAAAAATTCATTCAATTTTAATTAATAGTGTGGCTGCACTTCTTATCAATTTTGTAGCAGCAGTTTCATGTGAATTTGCAGAGTCCCACATCATTTTCTCCTAGTATTATGGAAGAGTTTATAAAGTTTGGTCAACTATAAGGTATTGCATAAGTGAGTTGGGATGGAAGTAGGTCTTTGAGAGCTAAAAGTATCTTGTAACGAAATGGGTTATAGGCCCTGAATGCTTTTCAAAATTTTAATTAATTAAATAACAATTTAAATTATTAATTCTCCAAAAAAATTAAAAATATTAAATTAGGTATAAACATTATTAAATATTAAAATATCCTAGTCATCAATGATATGTAATTAAAAATAATTTTTTTATCCTAATCATTATTATCACATATACAAAATTGGAGGGGGTCCATAAAAATTCAAAGGTCATCAAAATTAAGGGATCAAAATAGTTGATTTTGTAATAGAGGGACCAATTATTTAAAACGCCCAAACTAGGGGAACAAAAAGTGTATTTATGCCAACATAACAATATTATATAGATATTTGTAGGTTTGGTTGTATTTTGTTATAATATATAAAGAATTAAATAATTTAGTGTGAGTTTAAAAAAGTGTGCATTCATATAGAATATTTATAAGAATTTATTATTTTTAAAATTTAATGTTGTAAATCCTAGAATTCCCTGAAATCGAGTTGGTAAAAAAACTGAGTATGAGGAAGTAAGTAGGTCGGATGATTGTAATCATATATATAAGTAGGAGTTCGGTTAGGAGCCCTAAAACAAGTACGTCGGAGCCGACCTCATACATATAAGTCGGATCTGATGTCAATGATAGGATATCATGTGAAGAGTCACAAAAGACGGTTACAGAATGTTCCATGATGACATAAGAGTTATAGATATTGATTGTAAAGACGTTACCTGACAATTATAAGGGTGACATACGTTACTTGAGGTTGTCTTTATGAGGGACATGAGGAGGAAATAATTACTGGATGATGAATGAGTCGAGTCATATAAATAGGAGATTCCTTGGATGAAAGGGATAAGGAAGAATCACTTGAGAAAATACATAAACAGACACATAAACTTAATCATTTATGCCTCTCCCCGACGAATAACGGACCTTTAAGTGTTTTTTAGTAAGAACATTTGGCGCCCACCGTGGGGCCTCAGTAAAACTTGTCCATGCCACAGAAAAAACCATCACCAAAATCACTAATAGCCAGTAGTGAGATGTCTGGATCATCTTCTAGCCGAAGTGATCCACCTCCGCCACCAGATATAACTCAATTGCTTGCAGTGGTGGAGGCTATCCATCAACAAAATAAAACCTTGCAAGTTAGTGTTCATATTTTGCAAACACAAAGTCAACATGATGGGGACACAAAGGATGAGCCTCTAGATTCTGAATCTTTGTCTGAGGCTATCTAGGATGATCTAGTCCTGGAGAACTTCAAACCACCATCGCTGGTATCTTTTGATGGTAAAACCGACCCACTGAAGCATACTATTGTGATCAATAATCAGATGGAAATAGTAGGGACTTCTGACTCTCTTGAGTGTAAACTCATGGTTAGTACCTTTAAAAAATGAGTTTTGAGATGGTATATGTGCTTACCTCGACTCTTGATCGTTAGCTATCGCGACTTAACTAAAAAGATGGTACAACACTTTTTAGCAAGCAAACATAGAAAGGTGTCGACTATCAGTTTATTTAACATCCGGTAAGGACACTTGGAATCTCTCAGAGAGTATTTGGAAAAGTTCAATAAAGAAACAATTAAATTGTCTCATCTGAATCAGAAAATGTTCGTAGGGACATTTCAACATGGCCTCAAAGTCAGACAATTCAACGAATCATTAACATAAAAGTCAGTATCAAGCATGGATGACGTTATCACCAAAGTGAAATGCTACATTAAAGAGGAGGAAAGTAACATGGAAAATAGATCTCGAGATGCCAAATAAAAAATACGAGCTAAGGAAGAAGAGGTCGGGCATAAGAAGGAGTATTTTAGGACTGGATCCAGGAACCTGACAACGATGAGGCCATCCCGGCGCCCATTTGACAAACAGACCGAGTACACACCATTGAATAACATACGAGAGGACATCTTGAAAGAAGTATATCGTCTCAAATTACTCCTCATACTAGGGCGTCCAAAAGGGGTCTACGTTGTAATGGGAAGAGATGAGAGTGCATGGTGTACATGCCATAGATTTCGTGGGCACCACACAGAGAATTATCATCAACTAAAAAAGAAATCAAAATGTTAATTCAGAGAGGTCAGCTAGTGTCCTATGTTAAAGAACTTAGAGAACATCCAGGAAAGAAAAGTCCTCCGCGAGAAGATACGAGCTCGAAAAATCCTATACGAAAGAATGGGAAAAACATGAAAGAGGCCCGCGAAATTCGGGTGACCCACCACACATTGAACACCATTACTGGAGGATTCACAAAAAGAGGATAAAATAATTCATCCAAAAAAAGGTATGGCTGGACAGTGATGCATGTCAGACAGAAACCGTCTTCAGAGGAAGAGGAAAAATCAACCATAATTAGTTTCTCTAAAAGAGATGTCGAAAGAGTATTAGACCTCAAAAAATAAATAAATACTTTGAAATATTATTTAATTAATTGAATAACTTTTCCATATTTAATAAATAATAAACAATTATTTTAGTCATCTAATATTTTTTTCCTTATCAATTGATTGTATTAATGACTCACAAAAGATATTAGTGATGCATTTCTAGTTTCAAAATAAAAGGATTAAAGAGATAACGTCTCACAAAGATTAAAACAACTATTTTATCAAAATAAAAACAAAGATTCATTGCAAATATCTTCATTTTTATGATTGTATAATTATTTATATAGAATAATATTGTTTTTATTATTGTTTAATGACATATATCTATACATATAATGCTTCTCTACTCAGTATTTATGGCTCCGACCCTATCTCTGTTACTATTATGAACAAATATTCTATATTCATATTCATTAAATAAGAAATGTATTTAGTTCAAATATAAACTAAAATTTTAGTTATTCAATAAACTTAAAAATGAAATCATTTTTAATAATGATAAAAGACTAATGAATCTTTCAAAAAGATAAGAGTACAAAATTTTATTGGATTGATTTATGATAATTAAAGTACAGCTTTGCTATTCCTACACCACTTCTTACACCAAATACTTACACCATATACACTGTTCACCGTATTTATACGGTGAACAGTGTATTTTAAAAATAAAATAATATTTTTATGAACAGTATTTTTGAACAGTGCGTGAACAGTACATGAACAGTACGCGTGAACAGTGTCTATGAACAGTGACTTAAAATAGTGAAAAAAGTTGGTTAATTAAATGTAAAAAATTGGTTAATGAAGTGTCGAAGTTGGTTAATGAACGTCCAGACATTAAAAATAATTTTGAATAGCCATCAAAATTGGTTAATACAAGTTATAAAGTTGGTTAAAAATATTATGAAATTGGTTAATAAACATTTACATAATAAAAAATAATATTAAAAAATAATATTTTTTATATATTTTTTTAAAATAATATATTATTATAATATTCTACTGTTCACCGTACGGATGAACAGTAGAATATGGGTGTAGGTGTAGAACTAAGTGTAAGAATATCATTTTTCATTAAAGTAAGACTCTATAACCTTAAAAGTGAGTAGTGTGGTAATTTAATTTTACACTATAAAATGTATCTCTACCAAATAGTAAAATAGAAGCAAGCACAACAACTAAAAAAATAGGCTAGGTCTAAAAAACCAGAGTAAACCAAAATAATGGGGGAGAACCGCTTACCACAAATTAAAGTGATGATTTTACTTTACTAAATGATTAACGAAATTGAAAATTTGTGAAGAGGAATGACGAAATTCAATATCTTTAGCCTGAATAGTTGAATCTCATTTCGAATCTGAGAAGAAAACCTGAATATGTAAGCATAGATGAAAAAAGAGAATGAGCTAAACCGTAAAAACAAAAACAAACCAAAATCAAGTAAATAGTGTACGAAATTAGGTTACTCATAATCTATACTTTCCCCCAATCCATTTACCTAGGGTTTATGATTCCTTTTAAATTGTATGATACATTTCAAATCCCATACCCTAAACCGAAGATTCTTAATTTCATTAGTAACACAAGTTAAAACCTAACACTATAAGAGAAGAGAAGGAAGGAGGGGGGGAGAGAGAGAGAGAGAGAGAGAGAGAGAGAGAGAGAGAGAGAGAGAGAGAGAGAGAGAGAGAGAGAGAGAGAGAGAGAGAGAGAGAGAGAGAGAGAGAGAGAGAGAGAGAGAGAGAGAGAGAGAGAGAGTAGCACTAGAAAAGAAAATGAGACGTTGTGAAAGTAATCGATCGATGGCAGCAACAAGAAAGTGGCAGAAGTTGCAATGAGAGATAGAGAAAATGACACTTTGACGTGCGAAACCTAAATCCTGGAGAAGATTTTGATGTGTATAGGAATAGACTAATTAAAAACAAATCCCACTTAAAAATATATATTTCAAAAATATATATACCATATATTCAATTAAATACAATGATTGTTACCCAACTTAGTGGTAAGCTAAATTTTTTTTTGGGAGAACTAGGTCTTCGGTTCGAATCCTCATATCAACCTCATTAAATTGTAACAAGTTGGAATCGAACACAAATTTTGTTAGTGGTAAATAAAACTTCTTAGGTCGGATGTGAAAGAACTGAGTTTCTTGTTGCTCTCTATGTCGATAATCTTATCTTTTTGGGTAGTAATGATCGAATGATAGAAGAATTCAAATGCACAATGACACGGGAATTTGAGATGACAAATTTGGGCTTGATGAGATTTTTTCTTGATCTGGAGGTTAGACAAGTAGAAACATGAATTTTTATATCACATGAGACATATGCAAAGGAAATCTTGAAAAAATACAAAATGAAAGATCGTAACCCGGTCTCGACACCAATGGAACAACCAGGTGCAAAGCTGTCGAAGTTCGATGGAGGAGAACATGTCGAAGCAAGTAGATACATGAGTCTAGTAGTAAGTCTTTGCTATCTCACATGTACAAGGTCAGAGATTTCATCAAGTGTCGGTATTGTAAGTCGATTCATGGAGGAGTCAGTATATTCACATTGGAAGGCATTGAAGCAAATCCTAAGGTACATCCAAGGAACGATGTCATTTGGAATGTTCTACTCAAAAACAGAAGATTACAAATTGATTGATTACTCCGATAGCGATTGGTGCAGAGATATAGACGGTCGAAAAAACACCTCAGGATATGTGTTCTTAATAGGAAATACTGCGTTTACATGACTTTCTAAAAAGCAACTGATAGTAACACTTTCGATATGTGAAGCTGAATATGTGGCATTTGGGGTCTATATAAAGACTTGGTTGTATTCTCATTTCAAGAAACAAGAGAGCAATATACAAAATAGTATTTGTGTCAACAAAAACTCCCATACGAAGAAGTTAGAAACATTCCAATAGATTCAAAATCCATTGATTTAAGGAGTAGTTGAAACCATACAGCTTAGACTTTAACCATTTCCAAGCTAGCACTTGAATTTCTTCAAGCAAGCCGGTATTAGGATAATTTAATCTCTTACTTGATTCATAATATAATCAACCAAACTACCTAAATAAGTGTAGGAAAATCCTCTCTCTGATAAAGTCTTTCTACTCTTTTCACTCATTTCTTTCACTTTCTTTCGTAACTCTCCATCCTCGGACAACACACTCTTTATTCCTCTCTCAATCTTTTCTGCAGTTACAACATAGTTATGCTCACCATTGAATTGCACCCGATAGTCCAATGCTATCTCCACACCTAATTTCAGCTCACACACTAATTCAAAAGCATTCACCTGTTGTTCCGCATAAAGAGGCCATGCCGCAATCGGCACACCAAAATATATGCTTTCAAGTGTGGAATTCCATCCACAATGCGAGACAAATCCTCCGGTGGCAGGGTGGGCTAGTATTTGAGTCTGTGGAGCCCAACCAATAACCTTTCCAATTTCACTTGTCCGATCTAAAAATCCTTCGGGTAACAGAGAAACCAAATCTGAAAGTGGATAATCAGATGGCAAAGACATAATACCGTTTGGCGAGGGTTTACGTAGAGACCACAGAAAACGAACTCCACTATTTTCAATAGCATGTGCTATCTCTTGGATTTGGTCTGCATAGAAAAAACCCCGAGTCCCGAAACAGAGGAAAACTACAGAGGAAAGAGGTTGATTATCAAGCCATTTGATAATATCATCTGAATCACCAGTGTTCTTTGTTTTGGGCTCAGGGTTTAATAAAGGCCCAACTGGATATATAGGTAAAGCTGCTAGATCAGGATGAGAGAAAAAGGAGCGAACTGCGTGTGATTCAAGCTCTTCAAATGAATTTACTATAATGCCATCTGGTTTTTTGAGGCCTTCTACATAGCTCTTAAAAAACGACTCCCATTCTTTTTCTATCATAAAACTAGGAAACGAGTTTATAGGAACCGAGTTGGCGAAACTTGGAACTGCTAACTCATTCATCTGCAATAACTGAGTCGAATCGAAGTTGTCTCGTTCAAAAAGTGTGTGTAGATGAAGCATCAGACCAAGAGAAGCAACACCGGAAGTGAAGAAGATGAGCGCAGGGACAGAAAATTCTTTAGCAACATCAATCATGGTGGTGCAGAACATGTCAACGACGAAGGCAGCAAGTGGTCCATGTTGTTGTTCTTCAGCAGTGAGGTTCGAGACGGCTTGTTTAACGTGTGGTTTTTGAGCTTCGAGGAGAGCGTTCATTGCGGAACGTCGATCTGTGTTTGCAGGAAGAGAAGTTTCTGGAAGGTTTATGATGCGGAGAGAATCGGAGATGGGAAGGGAATCAATGCATGCGTCAGCTTCAGAGGTGTTTGGGAATTTCATAACTAAAACGGTTATTCGGAGACGGTTATCACGGTTGATTAAAAGCTTGGCAAACTCAAGGGTGGAAACTAGATGGCTCAAACCGGAAGAAGGGATAAACACAACTTGTGCTTTCTTCATCGTGGATATGCACTGAGCTGTGAGGTAGTGTGTTTTGAATTGTTGTTTGATTTTACTGTGACTCTTATTTATACACTAATAGGAATAGGAATTGTTGCGTGTCCTTGAAGGAAGTACAGCCCAAATTAGTGGAATTACAACGATGGCGCCACAAGATTTAGCAAAGACTACTTTTAATGAAATATTATATATGTACAAATTTTAGAATATTCCAAGAAGTAAAAACTAAAAGGAATGATCATGTGAGTGATGATGTCATGGCTTTGCTGGATGAGATGACTTAGTGGAGTGAAAGTGAAGTGAGATTTAAATGTTTTCTTCGTATCTTAGAATAAATAAATGATAGTAAATAGTTAGTGGGATTCATGTATACTTATATATATATATATATATATATATATATATATATATATATATATATATATATATATATATATATATATATATATATATATATATATATATATATATATATATATATATATATATATATATATATATATATATATATATATATATATATATATATATATATATATATATATATATATATATATATATATATATATATATATATATATATATATATATATATATATATATATATATATATATATATATATATATACTATTCCAAATTTACGAATCAGCTCCTAATAAAAATAAACAAAACTAATTTTTTTATTAATTTATATATGTTTTTTATAAACAAAAGTTATATATAAATAGATGATAATCAATAAACTGCATCACTATTCTTTTTACATTGTGAAAATAATATTTATAATTCTAAGAGACACAACATTTTTTTTCATGAATCTCTAATTTTTTTAAAAAAATACTTAGACCATATTAAGCTAGCTAAGTGTTAAATACAAATGGTGCAAAGACATGATGATTGTTAATAGAAGGTTTTTCATCTACTTGTATCAACTTTTAATATTTTTTGTTTAAATTTTTAATAATCAATCTTATAACTGAGAAAATTTAAGTAAAATTTCACACATGTATATTTCTCTTCTATCCACCATCATATCAGAACATCCGTCTTTCAAGAAGTTCATATGTGTCCTTTTTATTATTTGTTTGAATCGCAATAAATTTTAATATTATTTTTAATACTTGTTATATTTGGATCATGTTTTTTTTAGCATACTCTAACTCAATACATTAAAAATTTAATTTAATATTTTTTTAAATTATGCTTCATTATTTTGTTTTAATACCTTAATCAATGTATTGAATTAGAGAATACTGCATAAAAAGTAATTGTCAAGAATTCAATTCTACAAATAATAATGAATTATACTTCATCATAAAATAAATAAGTTAGTAGTATGATGCAGTTTTCAATATTTAACTATTATTTATAAATAATATCTAAAATTTCTTTAAAAAAATTAAAATAAATTTATGAGTTACAAGAACAAAACTTTCTTTAAGGTCAATTATAAATTTTAATTGATTATATGAAAGAAAAATCATTCTATGATTAAAAATTTAGTTGATATAATAGTACGTATGTATACTTATGAATTATAATTAGAGGTTCAAGGTTTAAAATCCTAATTTTGACCCTAAGATCCCTCATGACATCATATCATTGCACTTTGCATTTGTCTCAAGGATCATAGCATCTTGGCTCCTTAACCCTAGGATTGGGACTTGTGTGAGTTGGTTTGAGACCACTAAGCATGCTTGAATTGTATATTATTTCTTTTCTTATTTTGTTTACTAACCAAAAGCACAAAAATATGTCACTAACATATTTTATTTTGTAGCTTGAGCAATCATGTGATCCAAGGCTCCTAGGTGGCCCCTTGCTCATTGAAATGGCCAGATGAAGTTAAAAGCAAGCATGACAGTGGTGCCCAAAGCTCTCAATCATCATATATGCCTATCAAGCATCTCAATTTGTCAATTTGATCAAGATAAACCAAAGGGCTTGAGGCTTGTTTCCCAAGGAAACCCTAATTCAGCTGTGCATTGACTGTGCCTTGCTCATGAAGCAACCTCAACCCATGATCAAATACAACCAAGGTAAGTTCTTTCATTCATCATTTCATGCATATTTTAGCTTATTTGAATGTCCTCAATCATCAGTTCATCAATATTTGAAGTATGGACTTGAGAAGTTGATCAGTCAATTCATCTGACTATTTTGAAATCCACTAAGACCTAACTTTTGATGTGTTTGTCAGATGAAGATGACCCCAAGAGTAAAAATGTTCTTAAGAACCATATGAACAACTTTCATTTTCATCAAAAATTGATTTTAAGCTTTTAAGGCCATCATTCATTTCAAAACATTATAGGTCATTTTGACTGAAACCCTAATTTTAGGTCAACTTCCCAAGGATATAACTCCCTCATTTTTTATGATTTTGAGGTGGGATCAAATGAATTGGAAATTTTAGGATGTCTACGTCATTTGTTACGTTGAACAAATTCTCATAATCCTAAAATAAACAGATGTGATAATACAAAACATTGTAGGTCACTTTGGACCAAAGTCATTGAAATGTGAAAAAGTCCAACTTCAAGTGCCCATAACTTTCTCATCAAAAATCCAAATGATGCAAAATTTAAGTCCAAATTGAGTTTCTTGAAAATATATACAACTTTGATGTTGAAGGGTTTGTCATTTGAAGCTTTCATCATTAAAATAGAAGCGCTTGAAGTTGGTCCATTTTGGCAAAATTCACATGAACATGTTTTGTACATTGAACTTTATGATCAGTTTTCATTAATTTCCCAACTCCAAATGGATTTTTGTTCAACATAACAATTGTTCCTCATGTCAATACATTTCCAACCATTACCCACAAGGCCATGTTTCAATTTAGAAAAGTGCATTTTCGAAGAGTTGAAAGTTTATGTGCATTTATGGAAACAATGATGAAACTTCATGCACAATCCAATTCCATCATATCTGCACGTCCAAAATCATTTTGCTGATGTTAAGCTTGCATTTCCAATTGCATTTGGACCTCCCATGCGCCTGTACAGGCCCATGCATGGAGGCCCTCATCACACATGCACATGAATTTTCCAAGAAATGTTGGATCAGGGTGTAATTGAGATACTTCAGAATCGTGATGAGGATGATGAAGTTAATGTGATATCCCCTGTATTCAGGATACCTGAGCCTGTTGTCGTCTGGTACGATGGCAGCAAGCAGAAGGCCTCTCCCTCTCTCATAATTAAGCCAGCTGGCCCTGTGCCATACTCTTCCAACAAAGCTGTTCCCTATCGTTATAATGATGTGGCATTGGAAGATGGGAAGGAGGTGCCCCTACCCTCCACATCTGTTGTGAATATTGATGATGTCAGCTGTTTGACCCGTAGTGGTCGTGTTTTCTTGGCGCCGCCGAAACCTTAGGCTGACACCAAAAGGGCTGATACTGCTGATAGTGCTACCCGTCTGGTTGGAAATTCTTCCAATTCTCCGAATCTGGTACTTGCTGTTAATAGACCTGCCGCTGCTGTTAGAACTCTTGTCCTTGCCGGCCAGAATGGCATGATGAAAGAGGACTGTGATGAGATGATGAGGCTCATCAAGAGGAGTGAGTACAATGTTGTAGATCAGCTTCTACAAACGCCTTCAAAGATATTTGTGTTGTCTTTGTTAATGAACTCTGAGCCACACCGTGAAGCTCTGTAGAAGGTGTTGGACGTGGCGTATGTAGATCATGACGTCACAATAGAGCAGTTTGATAACATTGTTGCAAACATTACTGCTTGTAACAATTTGAGTTTCTGTGATGCTGATCTCCTCGAGGAGGGAAGAGACCACAATTTGGCACTTTACATTTCAATGAGCTGCAAGGATGATGCCATGTCTAATGTGCTGGTAGATACTGGATCATCACTGAATGTGTTGCCAAAATCCACTCTGGCCAGACTTTCATACCAGGGGCCTCCCATGAGGCAGAGTGGAGTGGTCGTCAAAGCTTTTGATGGATCCCGCAAGACAGTGATTGGCGAGGTTGAGCTCCCAATCAAGATAGGACCTAGTGATTTCCAGATCACCTTTCAGGTCATGGATATCCACCCATCATATAGTTGTTTGTTGGGCAGACCATGGATTCACGAGGCAGGCGCCGTGACATCCACCCTACACCAAAAGTTGAAGTTCGTAAAGAACAAAAAGTTAGTGGTGGTAGGGGAGAGAAGGATCTATTGGTTAGCCATTTGTCTTCCTTTTCTTATATTGATACTGAGGATGAGGTTGGAACTCCGTTCCAAGCCTTATCTATTGCTGAGCCTTCTAAGAAAGGAACTTCTTCATTTGCATCCTACAATGATGCAAAGTTGGCCATTGAGCATGGCGTAACTACTGGTTTAGGACAAATGATCAAGCTGGAAGACAATAAATCCCGGGCAGACATAGGGTACTCTTCGGGAACTTTCAACGAGCACTGTCTGTTTCAGAGTGGTGGTTTCATCCACACGGTTGAGGACCAGGAAGTTGTTGCTGTTGTGGAAGATGATACAGAGGAAGATTCTGGCAACTTTGTCATCCCTGGAGGGGTTTGCAATAACTGGATCGCTGTTGATGTTCCAACGGTTGTCCATAAGTCAACGTAATGTTCATTTTTGTTTAAAAACCCTTCTCCCATGCCAAAAGGAGAAGTGATGAAATTGTTGGCACATAAATACAATGATATTCATTCAATAAATTCATGTTAAATGTTTGTTTTTTCCAACTTATTTTCACTTTTTTCTTTTTTGCATGAAATTTGTGATCACATAAAACTCTAAAAATAAAATAAAATCAATCTTTTCATCTGCATAATGATTTGCCTTGTTTGAATTCTAAAATCTCTTTTATATCCAAAATCATTATACAGGTTGATCAAACCCATTGAACATAATGATCCAACATCATCTCCCAACTTTGAGTTCCCTGTATTTGAGGCCGAAGAAGATATTGTTGAAGAGATTCCTGATGAGATTACCTGTCTGCTTGAGCACGAAGAGAAGATCATTCAGCCACATCTTGAGAATCTGGAAACGGTCAACTTGGGGTCCGAGGATTGTGTTCGAGAAGTGAAGATTGGGGCACTCCTTGAAGAGTCTGTAAAGAAGGGGTTGATTGAGTTGCTACGAGAATACGTCGACGTATTTTCCTGGTCATATGAAGACATGCCTGGTCTGGATACTGATATCGTGCAACATTTCCTGCCTTTGAAGCCTGAGTGTGTGCCTGTGAAGTAGAAGCTCAGAAGAACTCATCCTGATATGGCAGTGAAGATCAAAGAAGAAGTTCAGAAGCATATTGATACGGAGTTTCTGGTGACTTCTACATATCCTCAATGGGTGGCCAATATTGTGCCCGTGCCTAAGAAAGATGGAAAAGTCCGAATGTGTGTGGACTATAGAGACTTGAACAAAGCTAGTCCGAAAGATGATTTTCCTTTACCACACATTGATATGTTGGTAGATAATACAACTAAATTCAATGTCTTCTCATTTATGGATGAATTTTCTAGATATAATCAGATCAAAATGGCACCCGAGGATATGGAGAAGACAACATTCATCACACCTTCGGGAACATTCTGTTATCGAGTGATGCCCTTCGGTTTGAAGAATGCCGGAGCCACGTATCAACACGCTATGACTACCTTATTTCACGATATGATGCACAAGGAAATCGAGGTATATGTTGATGATATGATTGCAAAGTCAAGAACGTAAGTTGAACATGTAGAGCACTTGTTGAAGCTTTTTCAGCGTTTAAGGAAGTATAAGCTTCGTCTGAATCCTAACAAGTGTACATTTGGAGTCCATTCCGGCAAGTTAGCGGGCTTTATTGTCAGCGAAAGAGGTATTGAAGTTGATCCTGCCAAGGTCAAAGCAATACAAGAGATGCCTGCGCCCAAAACTGAGAAGCAAGTCCGAGGTTTTCTTGGCCGCTTGAATTATATTTCCAGATTTATATCTCACATGACTGCCACATGTGCGCCAATATTCAAGCTCCTCCGGAAAGATCAGCGTCATGATTGGACCGAGGATTGCCAGAAGGCCTTCGACAGTATCAAAGAGTATCTGTCCAAGCCTTCGATTCTGTCTCCGCCTGTGGAAGGGAGACCCTTGATTATGTACCTGACAGTTCTTGAAGACTCTATGGGATGTGTCATTGGTCAACAGGATGAATCCGGGAAGAAAGAATATGACATCTACTATCTGAGTAAGAAGTTCACTAATTGTGAGTCTCGATACTCAATGCTTGAGAAAACATGCTGTGTTTTGGCTTGGGCTACTAAGCGCTTACGCCAGTATATGTTAAATCATACGACTTGGTTGATATCCAAAATGGATCCAATCAAATACATCTTTGAGAAGCCTGCTTTAACTAGGAGGATTGCCCGGTGGCAGATGCTGTTATCTGAGTATGATATTGATTATCGAGCTCAGAAGGCTATTAAAGGTAGTATCTTGGCTGACCACTTGGCACATCAACCAATTGAGGATTATCAGTTTGTTCAATACGACTTCCCAGATAAGGAGATTCTTTATTTGAAAATGAAAGATTGCGATGAGCCTACACTCGATGAAGGGCCAGAGCCTTGTTCCCGATGGAGCATGGTGTTTGATGGCGCTGTAAATCAACATGGAAATGGTATTGGGGCATTGATCATTACTCCTCAGGGCACACATTTTCCTTTTACAGGAAGGCTAACTTTCAAATGCACGAATAATATGGCGGAATATGAGGCATGTATTATGGGTTTAGAAGAGTGTATTGATCTTAGGATCAAGCGTCTTGATGTTTATGGTGATTCGGCCCTTGTTGTTAATCAGATTAAGGGTGAATGGGAGACGAATCAGCCTGGCCTCATCCCATATAGAGATTATGCGAGGAGGATTTCAACTTTCTTTACTGAGGTTGACTTCCATCATATTCCTCGAGATGAGAATCGGATGGCAGATGCGCTTGCTACGCTTGCTTCGATGATTGTGGTGAAATTCTGGAATGAAGTCCCCAATATTACTGTGATGCGCTTGGATAGACCAACTTATGTATTTGCAGTAGAAGAATGAAAGATGATAAGCCATGATATTTTGACATCAAATGTTTCCTTCAAAGTCAGATTTACCCGCCTGGGGCATCTGTTAAAGATAAGAAGACTTTGAGGAGATTATTTGGCAGTTTCTACCTCAATGGAGATGTGCTTTATAAGAGGAATTTTGACATGGTTTTGCTCAGATGCATGGATAGACACGAAGCAGACCTGTTGATGACTGAAGTCCATGAGGGTTCATTTGGTACTCATTCCAATGGACATGCCATGGCTAAGAAGATGTTGAGAGCAAGCTACTATTGGCTGACAATGGAGTTTGACTGCTGCAAGTATGTGGAGAAATGTCATAAGTGTCAGATTTATGCGGATAAGATTCATATTCCCCCAACACTTCTGAATGTGATTTCATCACCATGGCTTTTCTCTATGTGGGGAATTGACATGATTGGCATGATAAAGCCAAAGGCGTCCAACAGTCACAGGTTTATTCTCGTAGCAATTGATTACTTCACCAAGTGGGTTGAAGCAGCGTCATATGCAAATGTGACCAGGCAAGTGGTTGTGAAGTTTATCAAGAATCAACTCATATGCCGTTATGGTGTGCCAGATAAGATCATTACTGATAATGGATCTAACTTGAACAACAAGATGATGAAAGAGTTATGTAGCGAGTTCAAGATTGCACATCATAATTCGTTTCCCCATAGACCCAAGATGAATGGGGTTGTTGAAGCTGCTAATAAGAACATCAAGAAGATTATCCAGAAGATGGTTGTTACGTACAAAGATTGGCATGAGATGCTGCCATTTTCTTTGCATGGTTATCGTACATCTGTCCGCACTTCAACATGGGCAACCCCTTTCTCTCTTGTTTACGGAATGGAGGTTGTGCTCCCAGTAGAGGTGGAGATCCCATCAATAAGAGTCTTGAGGAAGCCAAGTTAACTAAGGCTGAATGGGTTCAGAGTCGTTATGACCAGTTGAACTTAATTGAAGAGAAGAGATCAACTGCCATGTGCCATGGTCAGTTATATCAGCAGAGGATGAAGAAATCCTTTGATAGGAAGGTCAAGCATCGTGTGTTTCGAGAAGGTGACCTCGTGCTCAAGAAAGTCTTGTCGTTCGCGCCCGATTCCAGGGGCAAGTGGACTCCAAACTATGAAGGTCCATATGTTGTTAAGAGAGCCTTTTCAGGCGGTGCTTTGATACTTAGAACTATGGATGGGGAGGATTTCACTCGTCTTGTGAATTCAGATGCAGTTAAGAAATACTTCGCCTAAAATAAAAACAGAATAGCTCGCTAAGTTGAAAACTCGAAAGGGCGACTTAGGCAAAAATGAGCGTCTCGGTGGATTGAAAACTTGAAAGGGCGATCCAGGAAAAAGTTAGAGACATAAAAAAACGAATATATATATCCCGCTAGATTGAGTACCTCACCCTGGGGAAATCTAGGCAAAAATTAGGGATTTGGCAAGTAACTGCATCCTGACAAGACTTTGTTCTACAACCGTCATCTGTCAGAGACTCTCGCTTAGTCATCGTCAACTGAAGCTTCAGATACATTGGATTCAGAGTTGATGGAGAAATGGTCATTATGTTCAATGTAGCCTTTTTCCAATATATATCACCAATTTCAAATCTGTAAAGATCCATGGAGTCTTGCCATTTGTAGACTACCATTCCATCAAATAAATTTGAGCCTTTATCCAATTCTTTGCACTCTTATTTGTTTCTGTTCAACAAATGTTTGCATGTTTTAATTGATAAATATCATTGTTTTAAATAAATTTTTCATAAATTGTTTTTAAACAAAATGAACATTCACAAAAGACTGAAAAAGATAATTGGGACGTCTTCAGTGCTCTCCCAAGGATAGTATGATCTCCAAAAGGGTAAGACATTTGTTCATATTCCTAGCATACTTGTATCCTCTTCATCATCTATCAGGTTGTCTCCTCCGCCAGCGCAAAAGAAGATTATGCATCACCAAATTCCCCAGAGCGTCTGGAGCTTTGGTCCTGAGTTGTTTAGAGAAGTATATCTATAACACCGCCCAGATCCCCTGAAAAATCTGGAACTTGGTCTCAATCATCTGATTCCCCATAGAGTCTGGAGTCTGGTCCTAATCTTCTAGCTCCCCAGTGAGGTTGGATCTAGCATCTGTGTTATCAATTATATGGTTGTCATCCCTTGCGTGGATTGACCTAAAATCCCTTATAGATTGATAAATTGGTATGCTATCTTTTCAAGGAAGTTGGTGTTCCCTCATCCAAATTGGAAATCCCCCGCAGATTGAGCAGGAATTCCCTTTATGAGCATTTGGTTTGTAGCTTATCTCTTGTGGATTCGCCTATATTAATCTCCGGCAAGCTTGCCTCGGATTCATTCCTCGGCATGGTTGTTTATCTTAGACTTCCCCAGTCTGATCGTTAGCAGGTTATCTCCAGCCAAGCGCCTACAGGTTGTTCCTGGTTCAGTCCTCAATAACTGTTCCCTAGTGGAGTTGCTTGATCAGGAGTCTGATTGTTGTTGCTTCCTCCTTCTTGGATAGTTCTCCCCTTAACAGAGCAGGTGATGAAAATGTTTATTTTCCTACCCCTAGTGGAGCAGTGTTTCCCTTTTCCTCGGTAGAGATTTGTTTCAACAGCAGTTTGAGGAAATGTGATGGTTATTGGAACTTTTGTTTGGTGGTTATTCCCCACAGAGTTTCATCTTTCTCCTTGATAATTTCCCCAATAGAGTTGCTTCTACGACGAATCTTATCCGTGCTTAGCTTCCCTAGCTAAAGCTTTGCCTGATTTTTAGTTTGGCGTTGGAACTTCGTGGAAGATGTGTTGATTCCTTCTCCAGCGTAGTGACCGGTTCTCCTTCTCCGTAGCAGAGATGTTTCCTTCCGTGGTTAGAAGTGAATGTTGTTTGGTGTGCTTCTGTTTGGTGGTTGTTCCCCACAGATTTCCACATCATACCTTGATAGGATCCTAGTGGAGTTCTTTTCTGGATGATCTTATCCTCGTCTCTACATACTGTTGGAAGATCCCCAACTTTGGTGATTGTGATCCCTTGCTTATTCCCAGCAGCAGTCTTTATTCCCGGCAGTGACTTCGCTAGATCCTCAACATTGGCTTTTATCCTTTGCAAAAATTGGTGTTTCCTGGTATCCGTGGCCCCCACCAGATTGGATGCTCTCCTGTGGGCCTGACTTTCTCTTTTGAGACGTATTACCGGATGTCCTGTCCTTCGATTCCTGGACCTGTTTGTGTTAGATATGTATGTTTGTCAGCATTAATCATACATAAACCACGCATATACATGCATAATTATAACATTAAGATATTCATGTTGCATTCTTTTCCATATATCTTTGTTTTTTACCTCCTGCTATTTGGCGATATATTTTCCCCAAAGCAGATGTTTGTGTCTGATCTCTCCATATAGAGTCAGCCCCATAGGCAGAAAGTGTTTATCCTTTCTTACATGTTCCCCACTGAGTTATATCCTCGTGGATGATTATTATTTCTGTTTCCTCCCAAAATATGTATTGGGACGGAATTACTCCCCTGAGTTATATCCTCATTGGGTTGAGTCTTGTTTCATTGTGTCTCTCTAGTTTATTCCTAGATTGACTACTCTTGTTGTCTCCCCTGCACTGCCCCGTAGTTTAGATGAATGATTGCTCAGTAACCGACAATTGTCCATCTTTTCCCTGACGGAGTTTTGTGGCCTTCTACCCAGTAACCGGAAGTTATAAGTCTTATTTCTGTGATTTTCTACCCAGTAGCCGATAGTTGTAAACCCCATTTTATCCCCTTGCAGAGTTAACCTTTGATTTTGTTCATTCTAACCGATGACAGTCGCTCTCTTTTATGGTTTTCTGCCCAGTAGCCGGTAGATGTAATCCCCTCTTTGTTGGTTATCTTTATCCAATATTCAGTATTGATATTCCTTCATTTTGAGTATATCTCCCAGTAACCGGTGATATATGTAACAACCCAATTTTAGTAATTATTTCTTATGTTAGTGTTACTATATTTTATTTTATTTATTTAGAGTGTTAATTAATTAATTAGTTGTTAGGTAGTATAATAATCGATTATATTAATTAATTTGGTGTGTTAATTAATTATTTAGTTGATATGAGATATAATGAATAATTGAATTAATTAACTTGGTGTATATTGTGTTAGTTTAATTTAATTGAACTAATTAGAGATATTTAAATATTAGGTCTTATTGGGCCTATTAATTAAATTAGAGATATCACTCTTTAAGCCCAAATAGAATACTAGTATATAAGAGGTAGGAGAGTGAGAATTAGGATTCATTTGATCAATTGAGGCAATAGAGAAAAAGAAGAGGAAAAGTAAGGAGAAGAGGGGAAGAACAAGAGAGGAGCTAGGGTTTCCAGAAAATTGAAGAGGTAAGGGGGAAATCCTTATTATTATGGGTTAGTATGATCGGGTAAATGGGTAGAAGTATGTTAGGTTAAAATCCCTAATTTTGTATGGTTGTTTGAAATTGTTAGATTTGATGAGTGTTCTTGATTATGGTGACTTGATTGTGTTAAAACTGAAAATTAATGTTATATACTTAGAGTATTGTATGAGTTATAATTTTCTGAACGTGTGGCTTTTTACGGAATCGAAATCGGAGGTCCGAAAGTCCTCCAACGATGAAAAACGCGAAAAATTCTGCATTTTGTTTTATGTTAACGCATGAATAGCATTCTGTTTTTGCGTTAACCGGTTAACCAAAGGCGTTAACCGGTTAACACTATTGAAAATCTGTTAGAAATTTGTATTCTGTCCTGCGTTAATAGGTTAACCAAATGCGTTAACAGGTTAACACTATTGAAATCTGCCAGGAAGTGCATTCTGTTTTGCGTTAACCGATTAACCATATGCGTTAACCGGTTAACACTGTTTGAAAAGTGAAAAATTGATATTTAAATGCTGTATTCGTTTTGGAATGAAGTCTATGTGTGTGCATTTGATAATTAGTTTATATTGTGAATGATATATTGTTATGGATGTGTATATGTACCATTGATGGATAATTCATCTAGTTGAATTATGGTGATATGTGGAATGTTAAGATGGTAGAGATGATCTTAATTGCATATGTGTTGGTATTTGTACATTCATTCATGGCATGGTCGGCTTCACGGTGGAAGCGGTGAAACTGTGGGTTCACATGGTAGCACACGTTGATCCTTAACTGGAAATAGGCGTGGTAGATGTAGCACACATTGATCCTTAATTGGAAATAGGCGTGGTAGATGTAGCACACGTTGATCCTTAATTGGAAATTGGTGTGGTAGATGCAGCATACGTTGATCCTTAATTGGAAACAGGCGTAGTAGATGTAGCACACGTTGATCCTTAATTGGAAATAGGCGTGGTAGACAGGCGTTGATCCTTAATTGGAAATAGGCGTAGCATACGTTGATCCTTAATTGGAAATAGGCGTAGTAGTGGCTTTGATCTTGTCCGGATCGGAAGCGTGGCTTGGATTCTAGATATTGAATCGGAAAGCGGTGAAACGTTGGGTTCACATTACGGTACCACATGCATAAAGTCACATGTCTTGCATTGAGTCACATTAGAGTCATGTGATAATTGAGTGTACACATTGTTGTGATTGTGATGTGTGTATGAGATATGGTAATTGAATTTGGTGATGTTTGAGTACATAACTTGATGTGATTGTGATGTGTGTATGAGATATGGTAATTGAATTTGGTGATGTTTGGATACATAACTTGGAAAAATATGTGATTATGTGATAATTGTAGTTATGTGTAATTTTGGGAATATAGTATTGGATTTTAATATTGTACTCCTTGAGTTTTGATGGATGTTTGAAACATGTGAAATAAATGTTGATTAATATTATTTACATGGTCATACGAAGTGTGATGAATTCCTTTAATTATTGATTTAATCATTGTGCCTTATTATACTTCTTCATAATGATTTGAATTCTCACCCTTTCTGTTTGAATGTTACCTTTACATGGGTATCGTGCAGATACTCAGGAGTAGTATCGCTGAAGTAAGTGGAAGGTAGCTCATTCAAGATTTAGCCGGAGAGCTTCCGTATTCTAGTTTGGAGACTAGGTAGTGAGTCAATGCTCTGGTCATGTAACACGGGGTAGATTGGTAGTATTGAACTCGTATCCTATTTGGATAAGTATTATGTTATTACTTGTGAACATGCTTATTTGCATTTTGCTATTTGAGAGGCCATAGTGCCAAATATTCTGGATATGGTTTTATTTTATCTTGAGGAGATTATTGAGAGATGATCATGGTATGAGACATGGATCATTTTATGAAATGCATGAGTATTCATTCTTTTCCGCTGTAAACGCATATTCTTGAATATTCATGATAAGTGAAATGTGTTATTTTAAATGACCAGGTGTATTGTGTATTGGTGATGAATGCTGTTGGTTTTTGAAAGCTTTTAGTTTTTGAAAAAGTCGATGTGACGCCCTTTTGTTTATATGCGTGCTTATTTACTCTGATTATATGTTAAGTATTTTGGGATAGAAAAATGGGTGTTACAATATATCTCTTGGATAATTGCTCTGATTAAGCAATTTATCCCCAACAAGTCATCTTTCATTTACCCTTGTTTGGTAATGATTGTTTCTCCCCCCTTTTGATTGGTCATCATTTTATACCCAGTAGCTGGTATCCCGATGTCCTTTCTTTTCGGTTGATTTATCCTTTATTAACCCAGTAACCGGTTGTGGATAATCTTCCATGCGAGTATGTTATCTATGTTTTGACGGTAATAGATAATATATCTCATGCGCTCTTCAGTCGAAGTCTTTTTTCTTCCCCAGTTGAGTAAGATTCGTATTTCCTTATGGAATGGAATGTCCATACTGTAATCGAGTTCGCTTTTTCAGCCCTCCCTTCGGATGATGAGTTTCTTGGAAATATTCCCCAATTCACGCCTGGTTGGTCACCTATTATATGCACAGTAACCGGTATCCCTGGTGTTCCTTCCTTCTGCTCCCTATTATGACTTTTGTCCCTTGTGGAGTCAGATTTTCCTGAGTTGAAATATACCTTTTTAGGTCTTCCTCAGATGTTTGGATGATTGATATCTCTCACCCTTATACCGGTCTTAGATATTCATTATCCCTGAGCGTGTTGTTCTCTAACCCTTATACCGGTGATTTGATCACATGTCTCTTTGAGCTTATTACCCAGTAACCGGTAATACCTCTTTTTTCCTTTCCGCAGCTGAGTCATTTGTGGATCTTCCCAGCTTGAGTCCCTTGGTGGGTTTTCCCCATCTGAGTCCGGATTTTTATCCGTAGTATCCTTTGTGGATAGTTTTGCTGTATTGGCATATTCCTCAATACATGCATCTTTGCGCCAGCTCGAGACTTTCCATTGATTTATTTTCGCGGAATCCCTTCGTGTCTCCAACAAGTTTCAAGTCGTGACCTGCTCACGCATTTTATTCCCCTTTACTCCCCAGTAAAGTTCCCCAGAGTCTATGTCTCCCTAGTGAGTGTATTAATCCTTTGGATTCTCAATTTCTCCTGATTTCTGTTTCCTTTGTGGACATATATCCCCACAGAGTATTAACTTTTGCATACATACATTTGCATCATGAGGTCTCTTAGGGACCAAAATTCGTCTTTTTGTTATTATTTAAGCCCATTCTACCTCGTCGAACGAAGATTTTCAATTTCATATCTCCGGCTAGAATGACCTTAAATAGGGGCATCTGTAAGACCCTAATTTTTACCCTAAGATCCCTCATGACATCATATCATTGCACTTTGCATTTGCCTTAAGGATCATAGCATCTTGGCTCCTTAACCCTAGGATTGGACTTGTGTGAGTTGGTTTGAGACCACCAAGTATGCTTGAATTGTATATTATTTCTTTTCTTATTTTGTTTACTAACCAAAAGCACAAAAATATGTCACTAACATCTTTTGTTTTGTACCTTGAGCAATCATGTGATCCAAGGCTCCTAGGTGGCCCCATGCTCATTGAAATAGCCATATGAAGTTGAAAGCAAGCATGACAATAGTTCCCAAAGCTCTCAATCATCATATATGCCTCCCAAGTATCTCAATTTGTCAATTTGATCAAGATAAACCAAAGGGCTTGAGGCTTGTTTCCCAAGGAAACCCTAATTCAGATGTGCATTGATTGTGCCTTGCTCATGAAGCAACCTCTACCCATGATCAAATACAATCAAGGGAAGTTATTTAATTCATCATTTCATGCATATTTGAGCTTATTTTAGTGTCCTCAATCATTAATTCATCAATATTTGAAGTATGGACTTGAGAAGTTGATCAGTCAATTCATCTGACTATTTTGAAATCCACTGAGACCTAACTTTTGATGTGTTTGTCAGATGAAGATGAACCCAAGAGAAAAAATGTTCTTAAGAACCATATGAACAACTTTCATGTTCATCATAAATTTATTTGAATCTTGGAAGGTCATCATTCATTTCAAAACATTATAGGTCATTATGACTGAAACCCTAATTTTGGGTCAACTTCCCAAGGACATAACTCCCTCATTGTTTATGATTTTGAGGTGGGATCAAATTAATTGGAAAGTTTAAGATGTCTAATTAATTGGTTATGTTGAACAAATTCTCATAATCCTAAAAGAAACACATGTGATAATACAAAACATTATAGGTCATTTTTGGACCAAAGTAATTGAAATGTGAAAAAGTCCAACTTCAAGTGCCCATAACTTTCTCATCAAAAATCTGAATGATTCAAAATACAAGTCCAAATTGAGTTTATTGAAAAGATATACAACTTTGATGTTTAAGGTTTTGTCATTTGAAGCTTGCATCATTAAAATAGAAGGGCTTGAAGTTGGTCCATTTTGGCAAAATTCACATGAACATGTTTTGTATATTGAACTTTATGATCAGTTTTCATTAATTTCCCAACTCCAAATGGATTTTTGTTCAACATAACAATTGTTCCTCATGTCAACACCTTTCCAACCATTACCTACAAGGCCATGTTTCAATTTGGAAAAGTGCATTTTCAAAGAGTTGAAAGTTCATGTGCATTTATGGAAACAATGATGAAACTTCATGCACAATCCAATTCCATCATATCTGCACGTCCAAAATCATTTTGATGATGTTAAGCTTGCATTTCCAATTGCATTTGGGCCTCCCATGCGCCTGTACAGGCCCATGCATGGAGGCCCTCATCACACATGCACATGAATTTTCCATGCCTTGCATCATGCTTCACTATAAATACAAGTGCTCAGCCTCATTCATGAGAAACCTTAAGGCGTCTTACATGATGCAGAAGTGAATCCCCACACTCACCCAAAGGAATTTTGCAATTTCATTTCATTTTTTTCAGTTCCAATTTTCAACTTCCTTGGTTAATTATTGGACTATAAGTTCTTAGCCTAGTTCTGTTTCCACCTCAAGAGCACATTGCTATCAAGAATTGGGAAGGACCGCGCTTCATAAATCTGCACTTCAAAGGTCGTTGTTCAAACTTTTTCAATTCGAAACTCACTGATTCTAGCTCATTTCTTGTGTTTGTTGGCTCCTCTGAAGTCCTCTCATAAGAGGCAATTGAATTGTGTATTTAATTTTGTGAATCCATCAAGTTCAGTTTGAACTCCATAATTTTCCATCTCTGATTTCTCTTGCTATGAGAGTCTCGAGTGAAAATCAATGGCACAGGGGTGATGTACATCACCCTAGCTTTCCAATGATATGAGGATCGTCCATTTTGGTTAAGATTTCATGACCTGCAACTTCCATCGGAGCTAGCATGCTCGCCGAAGAAGACGGTGGTGTACACCACCGTCCCCATTGCCAGATTTAATTTGGGCCGTTGATGATGATTTCCAGATTGAATCAGGGCCTTTCAATGTTATGACCATTTTAAATGCATTATGTTTCTCAGTTGACTTGAGACCATGGTGAGTGCGCACATGAGGATCCTTGGATGTGCCACCTCATTTAATGAGGTTGATCCAACGTGCCAGGCTTTTTCCATTTTCTGATTTAATTCATTTTATTTTCTTAATTTCATTTTATTTCAAAAATTCATATCTCTTTCATTTTAAATCCAAAAAATATGGGACCAATTGCATTATTTCCCTTTTTAATTCTAGTTTCTGAAAATGATTTTTAATATTTTTTATTTTGCCATTTGATATTTTTTGTCAATTTTCTCTTTTCTGGTTATTTTTAATTCATTTTAAATAGTTTCCAATATTCAAAAAATGCAAAAAATATTTTCTTAACCTCTTTGAATGATGATGGATCTATGAAAAATATTCTCATCAATTTATTAATTGATTTGAGATTTATTTGAGATTTTAGTTCAATTAGGTTATTTTTTATTCATTTTTAATTGTTTAAAAATAGTTCCTGGTTTCTAAAAATGCTGAAATTTTTTGTCAAACTTTGTTTGACCTTGTTAAACTTAGGATGATCCATTTGGACTTTTTCAAGTTGATTTGAAATGGATTTGAAGTTTGACCTTTAATTGTTTATTTTAATTCAAGTATTATTTAATTTTCAAAAATACCAAAAATATTTTATTTGTTTCTTGGCCTTTAAGCTTCATTTTGCTTCTGTTTACCATTGATTGACTTTGATTCTATTCATGTTTGATCAATGTGTGTTGAATATTGGATTTTAATTTCAATGTATGTACATTCTTATTCATCTTCTTCTTCATCTTTTTCTTTTTGATCAATGAGTTAAAGATTGGTGGTTAGCCTTGACATATGGGAGGCTTAACCTTTCTTGATTCAAATCTAATTCATCTTGATCAAAGATCAAGTGAATGACTTTGCATTAAGGATAGGTTGCTTCTTGGTCAAGCAAAAAACCTAAGTCAATACAAGATCATTCTTCTTTCTTTTGGCATGGCAAGTTGTAGGAGCTTGGCTTACTAGTCATGGTCTCTAACTTGTGTTTGTTGCCTATAGTTTTATTGATCGGCCTCAGATAGGTGTGACTACTACATTAGTCCACTTACGATTGCTTAACATAGCGCTAAATTGCCTTATGGCACACTAACGCTAACTACTAATCATTAACTTTTAATTCAAGTCATTTAATTCTTGCAATTTACTTTAATGTAATTTAATATTCTTGTTCATTATTCATTTGCTTTTTTCCCTTTGCTCACTTGAGCTCATTTTTATGTTAATGCAATTTGCCTTTTGCTCACTTGAGCACATAATTGTGTATATACTATTGTGCTTGTTTTGTTTTGATTGTGTGGACCAAATGCAAATGGACAAAAGGACTTAGACTTTAGGACCTCACCTATGTAAAAATGGAGTCAAAAAGCAACTAGGCCTCATGCCTTTAGAATGCTATAAAAGAAGAAAAAATGTCAAAGAGCAACTAGGCCTCATGCCTTTAGAATGCTTAATCTTGAAGAAGACTTGGAAAGGACTTAATTCTAAACTCCCTCTTGTCCATTCTTTCTATTGCATTATGGAACTTTTTGATGTGTGCGTTCTTGTGTGTTAGGGATCCCAAACTTGCCAAGTAGAAAAACCATTGTCATGAGCATCCAAAGTGAGAGATACAAAAGCCAATTGGAATATTCCTAGGAGCTTGGCTGATTGTGTGCTTGATTGCTTGAGTTATTTTCTTATTGCTTTCTAATTCCAAAGGAAAGGGAACAACTTGGATCATCACTATGATCTCAAGAAGGGAACTCCATTGTGGTTTTATTTCTCATCCTTCATCTTTGCATGTTTAGGACCTTAGCCATTCTTCTTCTTCCCCCCCCCCCCCCACTCTAACCCAAGCCAAACTTTTATGCAAACATTAACATTGCTTTTCAAAACTAGAAACCTAAGCACTATGCTTTTGATTTTTCAAACTTCTTTTCATAACACTTATTTTGAATTGAATTCTTAAGTCAACTTTGACCTTTTTGTGAATACTTTTCATTGGTAAATACCA
The DNA here is from genome assembly GCF_024323335.1 of Lathyrus oleraceus. NCBI lineage: Eukaryota > Viridiplantae > Streptophyta > Magnoliopsida > Fabales > Fabaceae > Lathyrus > Lathyrus oleraceus. The sequence goes on along the minus strand of NC_066580.1, from coordinate 23,226,422 downwards.
CTCGCTCAATTGTTTTTGTGGTTTCAATGGCCACTTTTGCCAAAGCTTTTCATAAACATTAGCTATTAGGTTTGAGTTATCTTTGAGGATGATATAATACTCACCTATATCCTTAGTGATGGACTATAAGTCTTCCATGCTTATTATAGGGTTAACCCCTCACTAGCATGTTGAAGCTCTCCTCACATGGTGGATTCGTGGTTTTAGGTTGAGTTTTCTCCCTTTGATAACAAAAGACCTTTAAGGCTTTTGACCAATCAATTCACCAACTTGTTTTGAGATTTTTACCCCGAACTACGAGGTTTTGTGTAACACCCTTCTAAAATACCCCAAATATTTAATTAAAATAACAACATATATAAATCAGAGTAATTATGCATCCAAGGGTGTCACACAACATTTCACACTATTCATCAAAGTAGCTTGTCATGCTCATTTATTTATCAAAGAAAACAGTTGCATAATACGCAGCGGATAGAGATCAAATTATCATTCAAACATGTAACATATTACATGTAAAATGGTTCACAACCAATCAATAAAATATTCAAAACATCCCATCCCGATGTTACATCTATCAGAGCATGACCCACTAAGGAGACTACACTAGACTCCAAGTATTAGCTTCTACTCAACTCATTGCTCGTTACCTGAAAAATAGTTGTAAGGGTGAGTTCCTCAATCGATATAATAAGCATTATAGAATATAATGTCATGTTAAGTAATTTAAACATTAATCACCCTAATCGTATTCACACATTCAGTAATGGCACACCAACTCAAACATCATACTCAACACCAATACAACTCATATTCATACTCACTAGCAACACCACACACGTATAACATTGGAATACATCCATTCATATTATACGCCATACATAATTTATGCAATGAGACTCCACACATGCGGTACCGACTATTCTTGAACATATAGTTCAAGCTCACCGATCAAATCCAGATACGGCTACTAAGCTCACTAGTCCCACTCATTTGAGATCTAATGACTCACTCACTAATTCCTCACCATGGGAATTAGCTACAGCCCCGAAGGCTATGCTATGCATACTAATCATCTAGCATGCAAACATCAACAACAAATCCACAATGATTCACTCACTAATTCCTCACCATGGGAATTAGCTACAGCCCCGAAGGCTATGCTATGCACGCTAATCATCTAGCAATGCAACATCAACAACAATCCACAATGGACATATGCTCACACTCTAAGCCATACAACAGTCCATTCACAAATACATGCATAATATATATATTCACAGCATTATGCATATCATCATACATCATCAACACATGTATCAACACATCATATCATGTCAAATAATTAAACACAGTATTAGCACACTCTACTAATACCTATACTGCTCAAAACAGCGGGAAATAATCCCTACTATATCACACACCGATATAGGCAACCACAAATTAGGCACACAACATTTTAATTAACAATTTTTCCACTCTGCAACAGTGTTAACCGGTTAATGCCCTGGGTTAACCGGTTAACGCAGCACAACACGCTTCCTGTCCCTAAACTTAACAGTGTTAACCGGTTAACGCCCTGGGTTAACCGGTTAACGCAGCACAAACAACAATATTTTCAGCAATCACAACAGTGTTAACCGGTTAACACCCTGGGTTAACCGGTTAACGCAGACAAAACAGCAAATTTTCACAATTCAAAACAGTGTTAACCGGTTAACACCCTGGGTTAACCGGTTAACGCAAGACAGAAGCTGTTCCTGCGCTAACTCAAGGCAGAATGCAGAATTCTCCGCATTTTCCGCCATTGGAGGACTTCCGGACCTCCGATTCCAATTCCGTAAAAAGCTACACTTTCGGAAATTTACAACTAACCCAAACACAGATTCAATTACAGTCTAACCCAACTTATTCATCAAAATTTCTCAGCATTTCAAAATCCCAATTAGGGTCAAATCACGGTTTATCACTACCCATTACATGCTAACCCATAATACCCATTAAACGACGATAAACCCCCTTACCTGAGTTAATCCGGCAAATCTTTGAGCTCCAAGCTCTTCTCTTCTTCAACCTTCTTCCTCTTGCTCTGCCTCTTGCCCTTTTCCTCTTTCAGCCGCTTCTCTGAGTTTCACGTGAAACCTTATTTTCCAAATGAAACTCTTTTTACTTATTCCAACTTATATATTTTCCAAATTATATTATTATTCCAATAATAATAATAATTCAATAATTCCAAGATAATAATAATAATAATAATCCAATTATCTAATTAAATTAATAAATATATTATTAACTTAATTTAAATAAATAATCATATTATTATCGGGGTGTTACAACTCTCCCCCACTAAAAGAGTTTTCGTCCTCGAAAACATACCTCAAGCGAACAACTCTGGGTAAGACTCCTTCATCTTACTCTCAAGTTCCCAAGTCACATTGCCACCTGCTGGTCCTCCCCAAGCTACCTTCACCAAGGCAATCTCTTTACCCCGCAACTGCTTCAACTCTCGATCCTCGATCCTCATAGGTGATGTTTCAACAGTCAGGTTATCTCTCACCTGTACATTGTCGCATCCTGCGAAAAATCAACCGGCGAGACTCGAATAAAATACACACACAGAGCCGCCACTGCGCGTTATTTATCCCAAAATAGGGAAAGGAAACGCTCAGAGAAACCAAGAAAGGAAATGGTCTTGCGACCAGAGAGAAAGGGTAAGGGAGTCGGTTACGCGAGGGGAAGGTATTAGCACCCCTCACGTCCGTCGTACTCGACGGGATCCACGTCCTAGAATAAAGAATAGGTTGCTAAACATCACACACACACACGGGGAACGCAGGTGGGGTTAGGAGAAACGGGCTCGATAAGGTATCGCACCTTATGCCTACATATCTTGTCTGGAACAAGAATCAGAGCCACTGTAGTTCGGCTTACGCACGCCAAACAACACAAAACAGTTAAACACACAAGGGTGGCAAACATGGAGCCCAACGACCACTTGATGGAATTACGTCAGCATCCGAACCAAAACACGCACAAAACGGCAAACGTGGAGCCCGACTGCCAATCACTGGGCTTACGTCGGCATCCGAACCAAAACACGCACAAAACGGCAAACGTGGAGCCCGACAGCCAATCACTGGGCTTACGTCGGCATCCGAACCAAAACACAATCAGATAACAAACAAACACACGCAAAAAAAGAAAAAGGTTGCCCGGAGAGGTCTCGCACGACCCCCTGCCTACATACCTCGTCTGGAACGAGGATCAGGGCGATGTAGTTCCCCTGAAAGGGACTAAATTGCTAACCAGAAACAGAGGGGAAAACACGACACTAGGGAGCTGAGACTCGAGCCTAATGTTGTCATGCATCGTTAACCCTAAGTTCAGTTTTCTATCCTACTTGCATAAACAAGCCTATCCTAACCAGGAAAGAAGCTAGCACACAAGCATACAATCATATCATACATCAAATGAGAACAGGCATCTCAAACAAGCATGTCAATCAGATATCCATATAGCACGCACTATAACCAAACAAGAGGCTCAATCAAAGGGGTTTGACCGCCTAAGCAATCGTCTGTACAGGCTGTGTTTGCTCTTAACCTTGCCATTACGAGGCTAAGGTGAAGCAGATGATGGGATGAAGTGAGGATCAGACCTCACAGCTCTTATCCCTAACCAGGGAGAGCTTCTGACAAATGAGCATGGGTCCAGAATGGGGGGACCCTTCTATACTCGATGACTCTGACACAATGTGCACTGCACAGGATCTTGGGCTTTTGATCTCAATGCTACAACCATGTAATGGGAGCAAGGAGAAGACTCAACTGAATAGTGGGGGGTAGGCTGCATACCCCTACCTTCCACCAATTGCCTTATTTAAAGGACTTTCACCTGCTTGGGCTTAAAAATAAACAACCACAATCATTGCCTCTTAAGGAGGACTTCAGACATTTATTTGCCCGGCCCGGTAACAGCCGGGTCTCCAGACTACATGAAGTCAAGAGGACCTACCTCAATGCAAGTTGCTTAAGCAAAGCAAAGCAATAGTTCACAAGGAACTGAGCAACTAAGGTACCTGGAAACAATCCAACACAGTTAGTACTCAGACAGACAAAACTAAACAGCAAGTTCAATCAATTAATCTATACAACTCAATACACAACACAAGGCAAGCTCAAAGCTTAAGCCCAAGCTTCACCACCTACAAAACAATGTTATGTTAGTGTACAAACATTAACAACATCAATTAAAATTGATTTGGATCATTCTCCATAAGCATTGCCTTTCTTATCCTGAAAAATCAAGCAAACATTAGCAACTAGACCACTAGGCCAAGCCTAGGGTCCAAAACAAGAAAAAATCCTTAAACAGCAAGGCCTTCACAAACCAATCTCAAATTAAAGTCAAACAAGAGCAAACATCATTGGTCTCATGTTTATATCATCCATCATGCTCATATTATGCTCAAAACAATTCACATTAAGTCAAATGGAGCATCAAACATACAAACAGAAGTACTGCATTCAAATCCATACCAAGACACATCCAAAAATTCTCAAATAAATTACACCTAAACAGGGGGTATTCAAGGTCTACCATGTCAAATTTGAGCTCATTTGGGCAAATGGAACCATGTCAATGAAAATCAACAAAAACAGACACAATTATAAGCTCCAAATCACAACATCAACACATGCTTCCACTTCAAAAATTCATAACTCAATGAAAACAAAATAGAAATGGATGAGACCAAAACAGGGAGGTCCTAACATGTGTCTACTACAAGCATATTAAATTTCATGATCATACAGTACCACATGAGCATTTCACATTGATTCTACCAACCTATGTCACATGAGCTTGCATATTTGACCAACAGAAATGAAAAATCATGATCAATTAGAAAATGCAGTGAAAAATTCTACAAAAATTCACCAAGCATCCTAACATGTCAACAATTTACCATGCAAAATTTCAAATTAATCCAACAAGTATAGGTCACTCAAAAAAATCCAGCAAGTTGACATAATGAGGTGTGACACAAATTGTCACACCTAAGTTCCAGAATTTGCTGCTCATTGACCAGGTATCAAAAATGCATGAAATTTACATATAAATGAGCATCAATGAGTCCACAATCATCACAAAAATTTTCAAGAATTTATTTTATGTCATGTGCATTTCATGAAACAATTGGCAAAGTGTATCAAAAATGAACACATGTGAGAAAACCATAAGCCAAACAACATATTTGCCATGCACAACTTTGACCAATAGGTCAAAAAAATTCTACACAAGTCAACAAAGTCAAGGAAAAAATTTCCATATTTTTGTGATTTTTTTACTATTTTTTATGAATTATTTAAGGTCATATGAATTTTGGTGAATTAATTAAAATTTAATTAAAATCAGAATGGCATTATTGTAAATACATTATGGCGCTGGCGGTAAACATCAGATTTAAAAATTCAAACGCAAATGAAGATCTGGCACACGAATTTCATCTCTTCCAACTCAAATATTTTCCAGAAAACGCACGAAATCGAAGAACAACAAACTACCACCAAAATCCATAAATGAGCATCCGTTGGAAAGGTCTTCTAACCTAGAATCCAAATATCCATCTAGTTTCTTCCAATTCTCCCTAGATTCTATGGATCGAGCATGTTAGGGTTTGACATTGAAACTTTAAATCACGATTTCGTAACCTACGATTCACCATTCTATAAACCACAAGCACCATTGGATTCTACATGAAACGCACTACACAAAGCACCTATCAATCGAACAAAATAGGAGATTCGAATTTTCGACATACCGGTAATGGCAGCGCTGCAATCGGTGTTCTTCACACGTTTAAGTCCAAAACAGATGTGAAACAAGCTTCAATGAGTTGAATTCCAGGTTCAGGTTCAATTGATTCCACCTCTAGCGCGCGAAAACTCAACTTGCCATTGATGGAACTCGTATGTGCAGTCGTGATTCAAGGCCTTTTCCACTCCAAATACCACAAACAGTTCTAGAGGATGATGCAAGGAGTTCAAACCAAAAAGAATTTCGAGATTTGGTGTAGAATTGATGAATAATTTTGGAAATGAAGGTGTTTGTGTTCTTGAGGGTTTGGAGAGAATGTGAGAGATTTCAGATCCAACTTGGGGAATTGTGAGAGTCTGTTATGATTAGGAAGTGTTTTTGTTTATATACCTTGCACTAATCCATCACTAATCATATTAATTAGTAAAAATGAATTTGTTCATGAAAGTGTAATTTTGCAAATGAAGGGTAAAATTGTCAATTCCTTTAGACAGCTCATGCCACCTCAGTGACAGCACATACACCTTCTAAATGTCATATGTGGACTGTAGAAACTTGTTTCATTCCAATTGGTGGAGTATTTCTCAATTTCACCTTGTATTTGCAAAATGTCCAATTTTAGCATTTCATTTTCCAAGCCAAAATCCAATTTACATGCCTTATCCATGAAATGAATATTCAAACACACTTAAAATGCCATTCCTGAGGTGTTGGAAAAAGTCCCATTCAAAAATTCCAATTATTTTGAAAGTTGGACAATTTTGCCCCTGGTCCAATTCAGCTGTCCAGTTGAAAAGTGACTTTTTGCCTTGGCCATTTTTTGGGAAAATCCAATGATGCACCCTCAAAGTACATGTCAAATGGAGTTTGTGCATATAAAGAACTTGCAATTTGGACAAAGTATGTGGTAGTTATGGCCTCCTGATTACGGGTCATTTTTGAAATTCACTGAGCCATAACTCGCAAACCATACATTGGATTTTCAAGTTCTTGGACTTTTTGGAAAGGTGAGAACAAGATCTACAACTTTCATGTTGAACAATTTTTCATTTGAAGCTTCCTTGGACATCTGTTTTTGAGGTCAAAAACTTTCCATTTTTGGAAACTTCAGCTACAAGTCACTTTCTATTTTTGGCAGTTTTTGTCCTGACTTGATTTTCTTCATTTTTAAGCTTTGAGATGTCATTCAACACTTGTTCCAACATGAATGAAGTGCCTTCAACTCATTTCCACCTCCAAATCCATCAGATCATGTACAGTTGACCACAGTTGACTTTTCATCTGACAGATGAATTTGTCAATGCACAGATCAATTTGAACCCCAATCTTCAACTGAAATGGCTCAAGGGTAAAACCCTAGCCTCAATAAGCACAATATAATCAAAGAATGAACCCCATATCCTCCATAAACCCCATCTCCTGATCCAGCCCTGATTGGCCCAATGCAACTGATTAGGGTTGACCAGTGGTCAAAACCCTAATCTCAAGGAATCTTCTTCAATCTTCTGATGACATCTAACCATGATGATGATGATGTATCATTGCAATCAAAGTGAAGACCAATACCCTTGGGAATCATACAACCCTAATTCACAGCCCAATCCTCAGATGGCCCAATGATCAGTCAATAAACCCTAGGCTTGCACTTTGACTTCCTCATCTTCTGATCAAGACTTGAGAGGATAGCTTGCACAATGTAACCACATGATATGCAATATGCAATGCCTAATGACCTAAAATGTATGCAATATGTTAATGCTAGTCCCAAGAGAGAGAGAGGGCAAATTTTGAGGTGTTACATACATCATCTACTTGGACTACATGCGACGGATCATGAATGTACCTCCTCAACTGAGACACATGAAAAACCTCATGCAAATTCGCAAGCGACGGCGGTAAAGCGATACGATAGGCTACCTCCCCTATCCTCTCCAAAATCTGATAAGGACCAATAAATCGAGGTGTCAACTTCCTCGACTTCAAAGCTCGACCAACACCAGTTATCGGAGTAACACGAAGAAACACATGATCTCCCTCTTGAAACTCAAGTGACTTTCTCCTCTTGTCGTGATAACTCTTCTGACGACTCTGAGCAATCCTCATCTTCTCCTGAATCATCTTAATCTTTTCCGTAGTTTGTTGAACAATCTCCGGTCCAACCACAGCACTCTCACCGGACTCATACCAACATAAAGGTGTCCGACATCTCCTACCATACAAAGCTTCAAACGGTGCCATACCAATACTCGAATGAAAACTATTGTTGTAGGTAAACTCAATCAAAGGTAAATAACAATCCCAAGCACCTCCTTTTTCCAAAACACAAGCCCTCAAAAGATCCTCTAGTGACTGAATCGTCCTCTCAGTCTGACCATCAGTCTGCGGATGATATGCAGAACTCAATCTCAGCTTAGTTCCCAAAGCCCTCTGCAAACCTTCCCAGAACTTCGATGTAAATCTAGGATCTCTGTCCGAAACAATACTAGATGGAATACCATGCAAACTTACAATCTTCTCAATATACAACTCGGTTAATCTCTCTAACGGATAATCCATTCTGATCGGAATGAAATGAGTCGACTTTGTCAATCTGTCAACAATCACCCAAATAGCTTCAAAATTCTTACTTGTCCTCGGCAAACCAGAAACAAAATCCATACTGATACTATCCCACTTCCACTCTGGAATAGCCAACGGTTGCATTAGCCCAGACGGCTTCTGATGCTCAATCTTTGACTTCTGACAAGTCAAACAGGAATAAACAAAACTCGCAATTTCTTTCTTCATTCCCGGCCACCAAAATAACTTTTTCAAATCATGATACATCTTCGTAGCTCCAGGATGAATACTCAGGCCACTACGATGTCCTTCTTCTAGAATACTCTTCTTAAGTTCGGTAACATCCGGAATACACACCCGATTACTAAATTTCAAAATGCCATTCTCATCAACTCTGAATTCACCACCTTGACCTTGATTCACTAGAGTCAACTTATCAACCAAAAGCATATCGGATTTCTGACCCTCTCTAATCTCATCCAGAATACCACTCGTTAATTTCAACATTCCCAATTTAACACTATTGTGAGTACTCTCACACACCAAACTCAAGTCTCTAAACTGCTCAATCAAATCCAATTCCTTAACCATTAACATAGACATATGTAACGATTTCCGGCTCAGCGCATCAGCTACTACATTTGCTTTACCCGGATGGTAATTCAAACCAAAGTCATAATCCTTCAGAAATTCTAACCATCTCCTCTGTCTCATATTCAGCTCTTTCTGATCAAACAAATACTTTAAACTTTTATGGTCACTGAAAACCTCAAATCTTGACCCATACAAGTAATGCCTCCATAACTTCAGAACAAACACTACAGCTGCTAACTCTAAATCGTGCGTCGGATAGTTCCTCTCATGAACTCTCAGTTGTCTCGAAGCATAAGCTATAACCTGCTTATTCTGCATCAACACACCACCTAAACCCAACAATGAAGCATCACAGTAAACCTCAAATGGTTCCGACGAACTCGGTAATATCAGAATAGGAGCAGTAGTCAACCTTCTCTTTAACTCTTGGAAACCTTCTTCACATTTCGAGTCCCAAACAAACGCTTGTCCCTTTCTAGTCAACATCGTCAACGGTAACACCAACTTAGAAAATCCCTCAATGAACTTCCTATAATAACCTGCAAGTCCAAGAAAACTCCTTATCTCAGAAACTGACTTCGGAGCTTCCCACTTAGATACCGCTTCTATCTTAGAAGGATCAACAGCAACACCGCATCTTGAAATCACATGACCAAGAAAACTAACCTCTTCTAACCAAAATTCACACTTGGATAATTTAGCAAATAACTTCTTTTCTCGTAGAACTTCTAAAACCACTCTCAAATGCTCAGCATGCTCTTCTTCAGATTTCGAATACACCAAAATATCGTCAATAAACACCACAACAAACTTGTCTAGGTACGGATGGAAAATCCTATTCATATACTCCATAAATACTCCAGGCGCATTAGTCACACCAAAAGGCATTACAGAATACTCATAATGTCCATACCTCGTTCTGAAAGCGGTCTTCTGAATATCCTCAGTTTTCACACGTATCTGATGATACCCAGATCTCAAATCTATCTTGTTGAACACACTCGCACCAACCAACTGGTCCATCAGATCATTAATCCTCGGTAAAGGATACCGATTCTTGATCGTTACTTTGTTCAGTTGCCTGTAGTCCACACACAACCTCATAGTACCTTCTTTCTTCTTAACCAATAACACTGGTGCACCCCACGGTGACACACTCGGACGAATAAACTTCTTATCCAACAGATCTTCCAACTGACTCTTCAATTCAGTTAACTCAACAGCAGACATACGGTACGGAGCCATCGATATCGGTCTAGTACCAGGTACCAAATCAATCGAGAACTCAACTTCACGCTCTGGCGGCAATTCATTCACTTCTTCGGGAAACACATCAGGAAAATCACACACCACTGCTAGATCGCCAATCACCAGTTTATCTTTAGCCTCCAGAGTCGCTAACAGCATAAACAACTCCGCCCCATCTGCTACTTCCTCATTCACCTGCCTGGCTGATAGAAACAAACTCTTTCCTTCTTCAATCTCAGGAAATATCACAGTCTTATCAAAACAGTTGATAGAAACTCGGTTAAACACCAACCAGTTCATACCCAAGATAACATCAATCTGCACTAATGGAAGACACACAAGGTCTATCCCAAAGTCTCTACCAAAAATACTCAAAGGACAACTCAAACAAACTGAAGTAGTAGTCACTGAACCCTTTGCAGGAGTATCAATCACCATACTACCATACATCTCAGATATCTCTAACTTAAGTTTCACAGCACAATCCAAAGATATAAAGGAATGAGTAGCACCGGTGTCAATAATAGCTACAAGAGGAAAGCCATTAATATAACACGTACCTAGGATCAAACGATCATCTGCAGAAGTCTCAGAACCCGATAAAGCAAAGACCTTGCCTCCCGACTGATTCTCTCTCTTTGGCTTAGGACACTGTGGACTGATATGACCCACTTCTCCACAGTTGAAACAAGTTACAGTCTTCAACCGGCACTCTGCAGCCAAATGACCACCTTTTCCACACTTGAAACACTTCATCTCAGCACTGGTACACTCATGGACACGATGTCCAGCCCGACCACATCTATAACACTTAGCAGGGGCACTGGAGTCTCCCCCACTAGGCCTCTTCGTCCCACTCTGCCTCTGGAAACCTTTGCCAGCTGCATACGGTTTTCCACGATCATTCTGATTCTTGCCTCTTCTATCAACCCTTTGCTGATAGCTCTCTGCTCTGGCTTTGGAATCCTGTTCAAAAATCCTGCAACAGTCAACCAAGTCAGAAAACACTCTGATCCGCTGATATCCAATAGCCTGTTTGATCTCAGGACGCAACCCGTTCTCAAACTTCACACATTTCGAAAATTCTCCAGCCGCCTCATTATAGGGAGTATAATACTTTGACAGCTCTGTGAACTTAGCAGCATACTCCGTAACAGACCTGTTACCCTGTTTCAATTCCAAGAACTCTATCTCTTTCTTCCCTCTAACATCCTCTGGAAAATACTTCCTCAGGAATCTCTCTCTGAACACAGCCCAAGTGATCTCAGCATTTCCAGCAGATTCCAACTCAGTGCGGGTAGCAACCCACCAATCATCAGCTTCCTTTGACAGCATATGCGTACCGAACCTGACCTTCTGGTTATCGGCACACTCAGTCACTCGGAAGATCCTCTCGATCTCCTTCAACCACTTCTGAGCACCATCTGGATCGTATGCTCCCTTGAACATTGGAGGATTGTTCTTCTGGAACTCACTCAATTGACGAGCAACTCCCATTCCCACAACATTCGGATTCCCTCCAAGTACTCCAGCTAGCATACCCAGAGCCTCAGCAATCGCAGCATCGTCTCTACCTCTTCCAGCCATCTCTATTCTGAAAACCCAACAAGCCAAACAATAAGTACTGATAGGGTTACACAACACCTATCCCGTACAGGGGAAACAGAATAATTACGACTCGACTCGACCGACTATGCTCTGATACCACTAATGTAACACCCTTCTAAAATACCCCAAATATTTAATTAAAATAACAACATATATAAATCAGAGTAATTATGCATCCAAGGGTGTCACACAACATTTCACACTATTCATCAAAGTAGCTTGTCATGCTCATTTATTTATCAAAGAAAACAGTTGCATAATACGCAGCGGATAGAGATCAAATTATCATTCAAACATGTAACATATTACATGTAAAATGGTTCACAACCAATCAATAAAATATTCAAAACATCCCATCCCGATGTTACATCTATCAGAGCATGACCCACTAAGGAGACTACACTAGACTCCAAGTATTAGCTTCTACTCAACTCATTGCTCGTTACCTGAAAAATAGTTGTAAGGGTGAGTTCCTCAATCGATATAATAAGCATTATAGAATATAATGTCATGTTAAGTAATTTAACACATTAATCACCCTAATCGTATTCACACATTCAGTAACGGCACACCAACTCAAACATCATACTCAACACCAATACAACTCATATTCATACTCACTAGCAACACCACACACGTATAACATTGGAATACATCCATTCATATTATACGCCATACATAATTTATGCAATGAGACTCCACACATGCGGTACCGACTATTCTTGAACATATATTTCAAGCTCACCGATCAAATCCAGATACGGCTACTAAGCTCACTAGTCCCACTCATTTGAGATCTGATGACTCACTCACTAATTCCTCACCATGGGAATTAGCTACAGCCCCGAAGGCTATGCTATGCATACTAATCATCTAGCATGCAAACATCAACAACAAATCCACAATGATTCACTCACTAATTCCTCACCATGGGAATTAGCTACAGCCCCGAAGGCTATGCTATGCACGCTAATCATCTAGCAATGCAACATCAACAACAATCCACAATGGACATATGCTCACACTCTAAGCCATACAACAGTCCATTCACAAATACATGCATAATATATATATTCACAGCATTATGCATATCATCATACATCATCAACACATGTATCAACACATCATATCATGTCAAATAATTAAACACAGTATTAGCACACTCTACTAATACCTATACTGCTCAAAACAGCGGGAAATAATCCCTACTATATCACACACCGATATAGGCAACCACAAATTAGGCACACAACATTTTAATTAACAATTTTTCCACTCTGCAACAGTGTTAACCGGTTAACGCCCTGGGTTAACCGGTTAACGCAGCACAACACGCTTCCTGTCCCTAAACTTAACAGTGTTAACCGGTTAACGCCCTGGGTTAACCGGTTAACGCAGCACAAACAGCAATATTTTCAGCAATCACAACAGTGTTAACCGGTTAACACCCTGGGTTAACCGGTTAACGCAGACAAAACAGCAAATTTTCACAATTCAAAACAGTGTTAACCGGTTAACACCCTGGGTTAACCGGTTAACGCAAGACAGAAGCTGTTCCTGCGCTAACTCAAGGCAGAATGCAGAATTCTCCGCATTTTCCGCCATTGGAGGACTTCCGGACCTCCGATTCCAATTCCGTAAAAAGCTACACTTTCGGAAATTTACAACTAACCCAAACACAGATTCAATTACAGTCTAACCCAACTTATTCATCAAAATTTCTCAGCATTTCAAAATCCCAATTAGGGTCAAATCACGGTTTATCACTACCCATTACATGCTAACCCATAATACCCATTAAACGACGATAAACCCCCCTTACCTGAGTTAATCCGGCAAATCTTTGAGCTCCAAGCTCTTCTCTTCTTCAACCTTCTTCCTCTTGCTCTGCCTCTTGCCCTTTTCCTCTTTCAGCCGCTTCTCTGAGTTTCACGTGAAACCTTATTTTCCAAATGAAACTCTTTTTACTTATTCCAACTTATATATTTTCCAAATTATATTATTATTCCAATAATAATAATAATTCAATAATTCCAAGATAATAATAATAATAATAATCCAATTATCTAATTAAATTAATAAATATATTATTAACTTAATTTAAATAAATAATCATATTATTATCGGGGTGTTACATTTTGATCCTAATATTTTTTAAAGATGGTATGCAGGCAATGAGTTTATCCATTCAAACACAAAATTGTAAATAACTTGTACATTCTTCTCTCATCTCCCCAATCATGTTTGCACAAATATTTTTTTCAAATACCAACCTACCTTACAACATTAGTGAAAAGGTCTCCCTTAGAGTACTAAGGAGGTTTTTGGTGCTTAAAACCTTCCCATTGCATAACCAACCCCCTTACCCAGATCTCTGACATTTTTATTAGTTTTTGATTTGATAAAACTTCTCGGTTTTTGTTCGCTTTCTAACCTTTCCTTTGGATAAATAGAAGTGTGGTGGCGACTCGAATTGTATGATTTACTTTTGATTTAGTCAATAAATCTAAAAGTAATGAATACTCCGCTACACAAGGTAGTGCATTGTTAGTATAAAGAAGTATTACACTGACATCCAATCAAAATATTTTATATTGCTAAATCATACGATTTTTTTTAAATAACCAACTTTTTGAAAAATAATTCCAAAATAACAAAATTTTCATTTTTTTCTCCAAAATAACCACATTTAAAAGAGGATGCGTCAGATGAACCAAAAAGAGGATGTGCCAGATGAACCAGCGCACCCCATATGGATGAAGAGGAGGCGCCAAGATATTGACGCCTGCATTGGTAGTCTCATGAGGAGGCGCCAATGCCTCTGGCGCCTGCATGGTGCCTTAAGAGGAGGCGCTAAAGCCTCTGGCGCCTGCATGTGTTGACATGTTGTGCGCCTAGCCTCTTGGAGCATGCATTTTATCCCTCATCTATATAAATATCCCGCCTTGGATGCAATATTTTTCATACAAAATCATCCCCTACTACCATATTTTCTCTCATTCAACTCCACTCTCCTTCAAGTTTTTGTGTTTTAACCATGTCTGCATACATTCAGAAGCGAAATGCCGATGTAATATTTTCCGTCGTTGCGTCTCTGATAAAGATTCGTCTCTAGAACACATATACATTTGAACGTCTTAATCGGACGTTGAATAGTTGGTTAGATGGAGAAATTGGAGATGGTGAAAGGAGTAGAAGAATATAATTGTTTGTGTCCACGTTCAACCAAAATGGAGAAGTGCGCGAATGGGTGAATATTAAGACCGAACAAGACGCTCGTAGGATGATGCATTACATGTTCAAAATTGTTTTGATGGTTGTAATCGCATAGTTCTTGTATTCTAGTTGTTATAATACTCTATGTTATTGTTTATGTAATGGTATTTTCGTCACAAACATCTAATATAAAATAAATTTAGTTTTTCATATATTGCAACAGAGGCACGTATGAATTTATCTGGTTGTGCTCGTTCCAACACTAGGACAATTATTACGATTGTGACCTGGCTGATGGCATGAACTACATAATCTAACAATTTTGTTCGCCGTATCCATTTCGGTTTGAATGTGGGTGCTGTTTGGGCGACCCTTTTTCTTCCTTCGCATAACTTCGTTGTGACAGACGATGTCCCCTTGATATTATGGCCAGTAACCCTCTTTTGCTACTACGGAAAAACTAATTTTATAAACATTTGGTAGGCTGGTGACTTTGTAAACGTCAGATAACAAGTATGATGGATCCATTCGAACCTTTGAACATGCCGCAATGACATGGGAGCAGGGTGTTCGAAAGGCTTGGAACTTTTCGTAGTCGCACCAACCTCTATCTAGTTCGACTCTATACCGTCCCATCGACATGCCCTCATTGTGATCCATGGACTCGGCAACACTATACCAACCTTTAGTGCGGTCAAACACCGTGACTACATGTGTGTTTACTTTGGCAGCTTCATGTCTAATGAATTTCATTGAAGAATCAATGAACAACTGCCCAGATTGCAACACTGAACTCCATTAGGAACGTCTGCTCTTAAATAGCGCGCCTAGCCTGAAATATGTTGCCTGCACCAAAGCGGTTATAGGTAGGTTACGGATGCCTTTGAAGACAAAGTTCATTGATTCCACAAGATTCGTTGTCATGTGGCCCTAACTTTGACCGTTGTCATATGCCCTAGTCCACTTCTCCAATGGAATACTATCGATCCACCGTACTGCATCTTTGTTTGACAATCTTATTTCTTCGCGGTAGTGTTTGAAAGAAGGTTCTGATAATGCATAACCTGCATTGACAACCTCTTCCGCAACGTCTTATCTTTGATTTCCCGCATGAAATTCTGAGCAATATGTCTAATACAGAAGACATGCGTCGAAGGAGGATTTTGCCAGCCATTATCAATGTTATTATATGCACTGATGATTGAAGGATGTCTGTCGGAGATCAAACATAAGTTAGGCTAAGGTGCAACGTGCAATCGTAGATTTCTTAGGAAAAAACTCCATCCCTCAGTAGTCTCCCCTTCAACAATGGCAAAGGCGATTGGAAAAATGTTATTGTTGCCATCTTGTGCCACTGCCATCAGTAGCGTTCCTTTGTATTTCTCGTACAACCATGTACCATCAATTTGTATAATTGGTTTACAAAAAGAAAAACCTATGATGCATGGTTGATACGCCCAGAAGAGACGGTGAAATATTCCATTTCTAACAGCACATGTCCCGTCTGGTGTATACGCGGACAACGTTTCCAACTTGACAATAGTCCCTGGAGCATACTATTTTAGAGCCAATAAGTATTTTGGAAGTTGTTTGTAAGACTTCTCCCAATTGCGAAACACTTTTTCAACAACCTTTGTCCTAGCTATCCATGCATTCCTATATGATGGAGTGTACTCGTACTCTGCCCTAGTATGCGAGATTATTGTACTCACCTTTAAGGACAGATTGTCGCCAATGACAAACAATATTTCATCGCATATTAGCTGAGAGCTTAATTTTCGATGATCATGCATTGGGTTTATCAGCATGCATGTATGAACTGGACCCATGGATCCAATCTCCCAAGACTCGCTCCTCTTCCGGTACGAAGCTGGAAACCTAAAAAGGCAGTGCTCATTCAGACAATAAATTTTGTACCTCAATGCGTTAGTTCTGTCAACTCTGAAATCAGCTGATAGTTGTATGTGAAATTTTTTAATGGCTTTTACACATTCCTCTTTTGTGCAAAATGTGTCTCCTTGTTTCAAAGATCCTCGCATTTGCACATAAGGATTGTACCATATATCTGATGAAGGTTCATCGGAACCCAAATTCAACCTTGTCATGTGTTGAGGTGGAAAATATACATGACTAGCTGGTATTGGCTCCTCTTCCTCATCAACATTCACCATTGAATCAACCATGATCTCGGCTTCTTCTTCTTCGTCATCTGGAACATTCACCCCAACTTGTTTGTCATCAGTTTCATAAAACACTTGTGACTGATCAATGAACGGAGACACTTGTTGTTGTTGTGGTAATATATACAACTCTATATCTGTGTACCCAGATTGTTCGTGACTGACAAACATATGCTGAACATCGTCATCATCTCAAATCTTCCTCTGATAAAACTTCACCTGGTTTTCTACAAACCAAATCGGATTTTTATATATGATTTGGTCCACATTACTGCACTGCAATTTCTTTTCTATTCTTTGTTTCAGATGTGAAATATTTGATCGTCGATTTATTATAAACCGATTTACCTCTGTGTTACAAAAACAAAAACCGAATAATTGATGATCAAATATTTCACCTTTGATATGGGCACTGATCATGTAATGTTGTGAGTCCGACATTTTTTTAAATCTAACTTTCTTTTCTATATTGAAATTGAATGCATTGCTAAGTTGTTTGTCATACGGTGAACTGGACTTTTTTGTGGTTTTAATCGCAATGTCGCGGTTAGCAAGAGTCGCCACCGACTTTTCTTTTATCCAATAAGGAAAGGTGGAAAAGAACAGGAAAGACCTTAATTTAGATTTTGGGTTCGGGAGGTACATTATACAAAGGGAAGGTGTTAGCACCCTTTGTATCCATGGTTATCCATGGGCTCTTAATTGCTCGATCACTTATATTATTTTTAAAAAAAAAGTGTTTGTGAATTGTTTAGAAAAATTGTTTTGAAAAGAGAATTTAACTTTGTAATGATTCTTGTATGAATATATACAAAGTAGTTATCTCGTTTAGTTTTGGAAATTGTTTAGAAAAATATAACTCGGTAATGATTCTAGTATGAATATATACCAAGTGGTGATTTTCTAAAGATATTTTGAAAGGTGTGAGGTGTGAAAATTGTTTTTAGATTGTGAGCCAACAATTAAGAGTTATACCGACCCAAGGTCTTTATGAGCATTTCCTATCCTTATGAGGGTAAAACTGTCCTTATTATTGAGAAATAAGTAGTTTTATCCTTTGGATGTTTAAGGGTCATCGTAGGGTCATCGATTGGTCATTGAAGGCAACAGTTATGAGGATACCTTAGCATTCGAAGGGACTATCATCATTTAACCGTAGGCAACATCGGAGGGTCATCGAGGGACAAAGTTGTATATTCGAAGGCAACATCCGAGGGACTATAATTTATTTTATGATGATTTAACCGAAGGGTCTTTGCTAAGGGTATCCCCACGTTCGCGGGACATGACCGTAATATCGTAATCGTAAGGCAACAAAGAGAGGTCCAAGATCACTTATTCAAAGGCAAAGTTTTACAATTAATTATATAGTTAGGATGAAACTCCACATTAAAATTATTAAAAATAATATATTAAAAAATTAATACATTAGAAATTAATACATTAAAAAATTAATTTAGGGTGAAACTCCACAAGGGTATCCCACAAATAAAGTGGAATACCTAGCCAATAACCTTTTCCTGGGATATGTGAACCTTTACGAAACTCAAAAAAAAGAAACATGTCAGAACACCAAATCAGGGTGCAATCGAAGATTACACCGGAGAAATATCACAACAATAAATAGGATAGGATGAATAATGCATGGCTATGATAAAAACATAAAAAAAAACAGACTAGAAGAATCAGGTACTATCTCGTTCGCCTCTGCCTCGCCTAGCGAAGGCCACGGATTTTGAATTTGAAAACAGCCCCATGTTAGGAACTTTGAATTTTATGGCATTTTATCACAGGAATAACATGGTCAAACATTCAGGGTATTCAGGCATATTTAAATTCCCATACGAAAGCAAATTATATATCAACATTTAATCATGATGCATTATATATGTAGATATGGCCAATTGAAAGTATAAACAATAGAGATACGCAAACCTGTTTGCCAATTCAAGGTTGAAGGGATTGACCACTTGTAGTATCGGAATAAGTTAGGCAGCGGGAATTGGACGGCGATGGCTTCGGTGCAGATGGGCTGCCTTCAGGGTTTCTTTACTCTGAATTCTCCGGGTAGGCAGGGTTCCTATGCCAAAGTTTCTATCCGTCCTTCTCTATTCTCTCTCTTTCTTTTTCCTCAAGGTTTTGTTCCAAGGAAACCTCAGAGTGTTTTGCTTCTCTTCCTTCTTTCTCCAGTGAATCTCCCAGTGTAAACTCCAAGTCTAACTCCCCCTACTGAAACTTCAGTATTTATAGACTAATTTCGTGGGTAATGGGCTTGGAATGAGGGAGACCAAAGTCCAAAATAATTTGTTATATTTTATTTATTTATTTTAATTATTTAATTAATTAATTAATTAATTAATTAAAAAAAAAATTTCTCTTTTTTTTCTTTTTTTTTTTCTTTTTTTTTTTTGTTTTTTTTTTCGTTTTTTTTTTTTTTTTTTTTTTTTTTTTTTTTAGGAAAAATGATGGGTAATTTTTGGGGTATGACAGCTGCCCCTGTTCAATATTCTTGAACCGAGAGAGTTAGGATGGCGTGTATGCCATTCGTGGTCTGGAGGTGGAAGATTATTGAACACTAGAATGCCCCAAAAATTTGCACTTGAGAATCGACAGTTGGTCTTGATGGAGATGGGCTTAAAGATGCCATCCGGGAGGTTTGATGACGAAAGCTTCAGATCGCGCCGTATATTAGGCCAATTTGAAGACATGGGTGCCACACTGGGTCGTACGTTAGACCGTATAATGAGTCATCCATTAGGCTGCCGACTTCGCTGGGGAGTCGGAGTGTGTCATATGCTGTTGGGGATAAAGGATCAGAATGGACCATACGCTAGATCGTATCTGAGTTGCAGAATGAGCCGTACGTTAGGCTGAATCTGATGACGAAAGGGGTAGTCGTACGTTAGACTACACTTCAGAAATGTACCGTATGTTAGGTAGCATCTGAGGGGATGGACATCCGAACGGGTCGTACGTTAGACCGTCGCAGAATGAGTCGTCTGTTAGGCCGCATCTGATGATGAAAGCGGTAGTCGTACGCCAGACTACACTTCAGAAATGTACCGTACGTTAGGTAGCATCTGAGGGTTGTAAGATCCAAACGGGTCGTACGTTAGACCGCGTTGGGGTTGTTGAAGTTCAGAATGGATCGTACGTTAGATCGTATCCGAGTTGTAGAATGAGCCGTCCGTTAGGCTGCATCTGAAAAAGAAAGTAGTCGTACGCTAGACTACACCCCTGAATGTACCGTACGCTAGGCAGCATCTGAGGATTTGAAGGTCCAAATGGGTCGTACGTTAGACCGCATTGGAGTTGCTGAAGAAGTCATATGTTGGGCTGAATCAGAATGAACCGTACGTTAGGCTGTATCTGATAACCTGTATATGTTGTACTTGCAATAAATGTCTGGGATGGGCTTAGAGATGCCATCGTTAGGAGGATATCGAAGTGTTGTCAGAATGAATGTTCCCATGAACTGTATTTGAAATATGTATCTGAATCTTGAATGTGATTGATAAAGGTGTCTGTCTGAATGAACCTTCTACTTTGACTATATCAGGAGGATAATTAACCTGCAAAGAAAAAGTTAGCTTCATGCTATGTCATGATGCATGAGATGTTTCGTGTTATGCTAAAATAAATGTGAATGTTGTATGCATGCGTATGCTGTGAAAGGATGTAATGAATGAGTTATGCGTATGAGAAGTTCTGCTTGGGGACTCTACTGGGGAAAATAAATCCCCATCTACTGATTTGAGACATTTGTGTCGATGACCCTTTCTCGGCTGGGGATGCTTGATTTCTGTCTGATGGTGGAAATATTCAACAGAGCCTGGCTGGGGATGGATGAGATGATCAATCTGTCTGGTGACGCCGACCTCTGTTGGGGAGAAACTGGCTGTGCCTGGGGATACTGCCATTTTCTGAGGAAAAAAAAACAGGCTTGCTGGGGAAGAGAATTGGTAGCGGATTCATTGGAAGCATGATTAGACCTTTTCCTTGATCCTGAAGTCGGGTAGTAATTGCTATTGCTATTCTATGCATGTATTTTGGTAAACATCAGTCATATTCAAATGCACATATTAATTCAAATTAAATCAATGGACATTTACGCAACCAAAACAGAAAAGTAAAAACAAAAGCATCTTTTTTTTGAAAGAGGGTTGTATTGATTTTGAAAGGAGGCCTATAAACAGGCAATTTGTGTACAAGGAGACAGAAATCCTAGTAAGAGGAAATTGTCGAAAACAAAGAGAAAGCTATGTGGAAGAAGTCCTATTGATTTTAAGCCTACTACTGTCATTATGTCTTCGAGCATCTCATCCCTTGCTGTCGGATAGAAGTGATTGGCTTGGTCAGTCCCTCGAACTTGGATGAAAGTTGACTGAGAACGGGACATAGTCATACGCTTTAATCCCTAATTTTTGCCTGGACCGCCTTTTCAGGTTTTCAGTCCACCAGGATACCCTTTTTTGCCCAAGCCGCCTTTTCAGGTTTTCGACTTGCCGGGTGTACATTTTTTTTTATATATCCCTAATTTTTGCCCGAACCCTTTTGGTTCGCCGGGATGCCCTTACTTTTGCCTAGATACGTCGATCTAGCGGGTCTCTTTTATGCGTAGTATTTTTTAACTATGTCCGCGTTCACGGGATGTGGGAAGTCTTCACCATCCATTGTAGCGAGTATCATGGCTCCACCTGAGAATACCTTCTTAACTACAAATGGCCCTTCGTATGTGGGAGTCCATTTGCCTCTGGGGTCAGTTTGTGGTAGGATGATGCGTTTGATTACCAAGTCGCCAATTTGATACACTTGTCTCTTGACCTTTTTGTTGAATGCCCTGGTCATGCGCTTCTGATATATCTGCCCGTGACATACAGCCGCAAGTCTCTTCTCATCCATCAAATTTATCTGATCGAGTCGAGTCTGAATCCATTCGTCCTCGTCTAAGCCCGCCTCTTTCATGATCCTTAGAGAGGGAATCTGAACTTCCACTGGTAAAACGGCTTCCATTCCGTAGACTAAAGAGAAAGGAGTTGCCCCTGTCGAAGTTCGCACGGAAGTACGATAACCATGAAGAGCAAATGGTAACATCTCATGCCAGTCTTTGTATGTTACCGTCATCTTTTGTATAATCTTCTTGATACTCTTATTAGCAGCCTCCACGGCGCCGTTCATCTTTGGCCGGTACGGAGAAGAGTTATGGTGTTTTATTTTGAACTGCGTGCAGAGTTCAGTAATCAGCTTGTTGTTCAAATTAGTACCATTGTCAGTGATAACTCTTTCAGGAGACAGCGGGTTTCTCAAATAGATATTTGATAGAATCCATCTTAGAAGTCAATAAAGTGGTATGATTCAACATATACTGTCTTAGTCGGCGAGCAGCCCAAACCAAAGCACAGCAAGCTTTCTCGAGCTGTGAGTATCTTGTTTCACAGCCGGTACCTTTTGCTAAGGCAGTATATGGCATGCTCTTTTCGACCAGACTCGTCATGTTGCCCCAACACACACCTCATTGAATTTTCTAACACGGTCAAATACATGATGAAGGTCTTTCTTCAACTGGTGGTATCAGAATTGGAGGTTCTCGGAGATACTTCTTGATTTTGTCAAAGCTTCTTGGCATTCATCATTCCATACCATCTCTTGATTTTTTCTCAGTAATTTGAAGATGGGTTTGCAGATAGCAGTCAAGTGTGGAGTGAATCGGGCAATGTAATTCGAGTGCCCCAAGAAACCTCTGACTTCTTTCTTGTTTATTTCAGTACCCAGATTTACAATTTCAATTGATTCCTCATGCGGCTGTATAGTCTTTTCTTCTTGCAGTAGTCGGGCAAGTTCTCCAGGGACTTCACAATCTTCCTCGCTTCCATCCTCGGCTTGGTAGATCGGATTTTCAAAGTCATAATGAACAGTAGCAGAGTCATTACCAACAGGATCCAGAGTGGATATGGATCGGCAAATTGTTACGTGAGTGTGTGCAAGAAAACATAGCTTGTTTGAAAAATGACAGGAAAGATAAAGAGCGCAATATTTGAATGCAAAAAGTCCATTGATTTATTGAATATGAATATGCTTATGAAAATGACAAACCCTTAAAAATTAGCTATTGTGCCTCGGGCATAGACACAATGCTTTAAGAAGTTTGATTGTAAAAGAAAATTAAAATTTGCAATTCTAGAATAAACAATAACAATTACTCCTGACTAAAGGAAATCGGGATAATGTCTTCAGTCTTCCAATTGTTGAGTCCGTCACCAATTGTTGGGAAAATCCAGCTATCCAAGTCGCAATCACTATCAGCATCTTCCATAGCATTAATCTGATTTTTGACTATCTTTCCAGAGTTAAACCCCAGGCCAGCTTTATCAGACTTGTACGGTACATTGATCAGTTGACCCCAACCAGCACGATCACCATTTTCAATCGCGGCTTGAGCATCTTTCAGAGAGATCATGACAGGGGGAGCACGAACAACCTTGGGCACAAGGGGAGTTGGCTTAAGGACAGGACTGGGTGGAGGAACCACTTCAAATGACTGAGAAGGAGTCTCAAAGAATTCACCATCCATCTCGACGTATTTGAAGGCTTGCACACTACTGACAATATACTCTTCTTCTCCACATACAGTGACAACCATGCCTGCTATTGGATACTTCAGCTTTTGATGAAGCGACGAAGCTACCGCACCTGCCCCATGGATCCAAGGGCGCCCCAACAAGCAGGAGTAGGCGGGACGAATGTCCATCACGTGAAAGGTAGTGTTGAAGACTTGAGGTCCTATCTTGATAGGGAGAACCACTTCACCATAGACAACACTCTTCGCACCATCGTAAGCACGCACCACAACATCACTAGGTTTCAGTTCAATGCCTTTGTAGTCAAATTTATCGAGTACAGCTTTCGGGAGCACATTCAAGGAAGAGCCGTTGTCGATCAACACGTGAGCCAGGGTGATCCCCTCACACTCGATGGAGATATGCAGAGCTTTATTGTGATTCTTTCCTGCTGGCGTCAGGTCAGCATCGGAAAAGCCTAGGCCATTGTCAACAGTCAAATTAGCAACATAATGTTCGAATTGATCGACGGATGTTTCTTGAGGCACATGAGCGGTCTTCAAGAATTTCATCAATGCATTGGCATGGGATTCAGAGGATAATAACAAGGACAACATTGAGATTTTAGACGGAGTATGCCCCAATTGTTCCACTACATCAAAATCGCTCTTACGGATGATTTTCAGCATCTCTTCCATTTCCTGTTTGGCAACATCTTCAGAAGTAACTTCGACCGATGTCTCTGACTGAGGAGGATTGACTGGTCTTTTTCCTCGAATTTCGGGAGCGGGAGGTGAGATTTCTGGGGAGTAGATCCTTCCACTTCGAGTAACTTTACTAGTCCCCACAATATCATTAGGATTAGCAGAACTACCAACTGCTTTATGCCATGGATGTAAACGTCGCCTCCATAGTTCCACGGAATAGCTTTGCTGGAGGAATATGGCACGGGGCCAGGTGCGGTAATAATCAGGGGAGCCACTTTGGGCTCAGCGGTAATCTTCACAGGCACTCTAGTAGCGGTAATCTTCACTGGAGCTTTGGACCTAGCAATCACAGATACCTCTTCAATAGAGTTGTCCACCTTAGGAACCCTTTCAAATAGAATTGTACGATCATCCATCAGCCGTTGAATGCCGTTCTTCAACTTCAAACAATCATTGGGTCGGAGTACACAGAGATCGCAATCTTCAGCACAACCTGGAAATAAACCAGCTTGCAATAAATTCTTCTTAACGATCAGGAGAGGAGATGCTAAATCAGCAACGTCAGTAACGTGAGAATTGTCGTCCACAACATTAACATTCTGGTCATGATTAGGCATAGGTGCTGTGATGACATTGGGGGTCGCCGGAGGATCAAATTCAATTTCTCCAGCGTCGATCATATCCTGAATCTTGTTCTTCAACAACCAGCAATCATTCGTATCATGCCCGGGGCTATCGGAGTGATAGGCACACCTGGCGTTGGGATTATAACGAGGAGAAGTAGTGTTGGGATTTGCAGGAGGGCCTCTGAGGGTAATCAAATTGGCCTTTAACATACTCTGCAGTGCTTGGGTTAAAGTCATATTGATCTTGGTAAACTGTCTTCTCGACCTGTCTTGTCTGTGTTGGAAGTTCTGAGATGGCGGTGCGGCAATTGTAACTGCCCCAACAGTATGGTCACGATTCTTCTTGTTATGCTTCCTCTCACTGTACACAGCATTTGATTCATTCTTTCCCTGATAGGACTTTTTGGTGCTTGCAGAAGTAGCTGCCTGTATCTTTCCACTTCGAATGCCGCTTTCAACCCGTTCACCTGTCAAGATAAGTTCAGTGAAACCTGACGAGGAACTTCCCAGTAGATGGCTGTAGAATGGGCCAGTCAGTGTACCCATGAACATGTCCACTAACTCTCGATCAGTCATAGGGGGTTTGACTCTGCCAGCCAAATCTCTCCACTTTTGAGCATATTCTTTGAAACTTTCTTTAGAGCCCATAGTCATATTTTGTAGCTGTAGCCGAGTAGGCGCTAACTCAGAATTATACTGGTAGTGCTTGTAGAAAGCTGTTGCTAAATCAGTCCATGTGCGGATGTTAGAGCTCTCAAGCTGATAATACCACTCTAACTGTGTGCCAGACAGACTCTCTTGGAAGAAATGGATCCACAGTTTCTTATCAGTAGTGTGCGGCTGAATCTTTCTCACATAAGCCCTTAGATGCATCTGAGGACAAGAGGCACCATCATACTTAGTGAAAATGGGAACCTTGAATTTGCGGGGAATGACCACATCAGAGACCAGACCCAAGTTTTCGAAATCCAGACCGGGCACTTTCTGCCCCTCCATAGCTAGCATACGTTCTTCCAGCAACTTGTACTTATCATCCTTCGGAGAGTACTGTTCATGTTCATAATCTTCATCGTCGTCCTCAGAATTGACGAGATTAGGATTCTCATCTTCCGAATCATTCTCGGTCTCTTCTTCTGAATCCTTCGGAATTCTAATCTTGACTCCTGTAACCTGTCCCTTAAGCCTTCTCCCCGGGTTGATGTAACCCACAGGTTTCTGGTCCTTCTTCTTCTCCATCAAAAGAGCTTTCAGTTCTTCCTGCCCCTTAGATAAGCTCAGCATCATTTCCTGGAATTGAGCATTCTGGGCCTGGAGATCTTTGACAGTTTGTTCGAGAGCCATTGTTCAATCTGTTTGAATCTGCTGGAATCTGTTTGATAGGAAAATCGTGAGAACACTGATCCTTTAGAATACCTGTTATGCGATGCAATGCAATGTATGAAATGTTTTCAAGGACTTTCGGGATTTAACTTTGCATAAACTAACAAAAAGAGCTTTTTTTTTCTTTTCTCTTTTGTTTTTGCTTTTGTTTTTGTTTTTTCTGTTTTTTTTAGCAGAGTTAAATCCCTAAATCCTTGAAATGGTTAGTACAATGCCATGATGTTATGATGTTATGTTGTTATGATGTCATGTTGTTAGATAAATAACAAGCACAAGCAAGTCACACAACAATCATTCCTAGGTTTTAAGGCTTGCGTGAGTTCCATAGGTAAATACCCTCCCCACTGAAGTTTGGTTGGTTCAACCTGTCTTAGAATAGTAACCGGGTTCTAGAAGGATCTCAAATCATTGACCTTTCCTTAAGTCCACTTCAGTGCAACACCAAGTGGTTGACCGAAGCTTCCCTAAAGTCCAATCTCAAAGAGTGTAGTATCGAGTCTCAACCAACTCCAGTCGGAACCGAAGCCAGTTATCTCACTACTTTCTAATGGCCAGGATGAGTCAATTAGGGTTCTAAAGGTCTGGTTAATGCTTTTATGACACCACGCGAATGCCAAATATTTCCTCAACTAACATGAGGAACATCAGGACATCCAAAGTGCCACATTAACCGTAGCCATCATTTTGACCATTCCAGTATACGCCGGACAGTCGCGATGATCTCTTGCTACTTACCTAAGGTACACTAGATCCGGGTGTAGGATCTTTCACTCAAGCATAACATACCCAAGCAATCCCTTAAAAATAAATCAGACAAATTGAATAAGTGATCTTGTTTTTAAGGTAACCTCTCTTTTTAAGGTCCCCAGCAGAGTCGCCAGTTCTGTCATACGGTGAACTGGACTTTTTTGTGGTTTTAATCGCAATGTCGCGGTTAGCAAGAGTCGCCACCGACTTTTCTTTTATCCAATAAGGAAAGGTGGAAAAGAACAGGAAAGACCTTAATTTAGATTTTGGGTTCGGGAGGTACATTATACAAAGGGAAGGTGTTAGCACCCTTTGTATCCATGGTTATCCATGGGCTCTTAATTGCTCGATCACTTATATTATTTTTAAAAAAAAAGTGTTTGTGAATTGTTTAGAAAAATTGTTTTGAAAAGAGAATTTAACTTTGTAATGATTCTTGTATGAATATATACAAAGTAGTTATCTCGTTTAGTTTTGGAAATTGTTTAGAAAAATATAACTCGGTAATGATTCTAGTATGAATATATACCAAGTGGTGATTTTCTAAAGATATTTTGAAAGGTGTGAGGTGTGAAAATTGTTTTTAGATTGTGAGCCAACAATTAAGAGTTATACCGACCCAAGGTCTTTATGAGCATTTCCTATCCTTATGAGGGTAAAACTGTCCTTATTATTGAGAAATAAGTAGTTTTATCCTTTGGATGTTTAAGGGTCATCGTAGGGTCATCGATTGGTCATTGAAGGCAACAATTATGAGGATACCTTAGCATTCGAAGGGACTATCATCATTTAACCGTAGGCAACATCGGAGGGTCATCGAGGGACAAAGTTGTATATTCGAAGGCAACATCCGAGGGACTATAATTTATTTTATGATGATTTAACCGAAGGGTCTTTGCTAAGGGTATCCCCACGTTCGCGGGACATGACCGTAATATCGTAATCGTAAGGCAACAAAGAGAGGTCCAAGATCACTTATTCAAAGGCAAAGTTTTACAATTAATTATATAATTAGGATGAAACTCCACATTAAAATTATTAAAAATAATATATTAAAAAATTAATACATTAAAAAATTAATTTAGGGTGAAACTCCACAAGGGTATCCCACAAATAAAGTGGAATACCTAGCCAATAACCTTTTCCTGGGATATGTGAACCTTTACGAAACTCAAAAAAAGAAACATGTCAGAACACCAAATCAGGGTGCAATCGAAGATTACACCGGAGAAATATCACAACAATAAATAGGATAGGATGAATAATGCATGGCTATGATAAAAACATAAAAAAAAACAGACTAGAAGAATCAGGTACTGTCTCGTTCGCCTCTGCCTCGCCTAGCGAAGGCCACGGATTTTGAATTTGAAAACAGCCCCATGTTAGGAACTTTGAATTTTATGGCATTTTATCACAGGAATAACATGGTCAAACATTCAGGGTATTCAGGCATATTTAAATTCCCATACGAAAGCAAATTATATATCAACATTTAATCATGATGCATTATATATGTAGATATGACCAATTGAAAGTATAAACAATAGAGATACGCAAACCTGTTTGCCAATTCAAGGTTGAAGGGATTGACCACTTGTAGTATCGGAATAAGTTAGGCAGCGGGAATTGGACGGCGATGGCTTCGGTGCAGATGGGCTGCCTTCAGGGTTTCTTTACTCTGAATTCTCCGGGTAGGCAGGGTTCCTATGCCAAAGTTTCTATCCGTCCTTCTCTGTTCTCTCTCTTTCTTTTTCCTCAAGGTTTTGTTCCAAGAAAACCTCAGAGTGTTTTGCTTCTCTTCCTTCTTTCTCCAGTGAATCTCCCAGTGTAAACTCCAAGTCTAACTCCCCCTACTGAAACTTCAGTATTTATAGACTAATTTCGTGGGTAATGGGCTTGGAATGAGGGAGACCCAAGTCCAAAATAATTTGTTATATTTTATTTATTTATTTAATTAATTAATTAAAAAAAAAAATTTCTCTTTTTTTTTCTTTTATTTTTTTTTTTTTTCGTTTTTTTTTTCGTTTTTTTTTTTTTTTTTTTTTTTTTTTTTTTTTTTTTTTTTTAGGAAAAATGATGGGTAATTTTTGGGGTATGACATTGTTCATCTGCACAAACTTAAATAGCGTAAACGTTGAATGCATTGATCACTCGGTTCATCTGCACAGACTTGACCATGCATGCAGTGACATGAATACACATGGAGTGATAAGAATGATAAGAACACACAATGCATGTGCCCAAGGAATCTCTGTGGCAAGGAATCTCACAAGAGAATCTTTGTCCTAATAGTCTAAACAGACGCCCATTTCCTAGGTGCATAAAGAAACCTAGGCGCCAAGAGCTAGGGCGCCTCTTCTCTACAAGTACTCCTAGGCGCCAAGAGGAAGGGCGCCTCTTCCTTGCATGTGAATATTCAGATGCATGCGCCTAAGACTATGGCTACTCTACTTTTGTCATTGCATGCAACCAATCACATGTTTCGTAGGTTGCAAACCTAGTAAGACTCCCTCATCTATAAATAGGCTTCAAATCACAAAATCAAATCATCTCCAACATTAATCATCTATACTCTTTCTTTACCATACTCTTTCTCTGCCACACTCAAGCTCTACAACATCAAATTATGTCTCTATTGACTATGGGTGATGAACACAGAGGAACACTCGAGAATATTTCGACATTTATATGTTATCACTCTCTTTTTACTTATTCCATTTTTAAGTCGTATACCTTTGTTATATATGTTTGTATTATCTATTACTTCTTCTTATTGTATTTCTTACTTATGTGCTATTAGGACCCAAAGCGTTTTCGATGCTGTGTACATGAATATGTACCCCACGATCCTTTGATAGAACCATATATTAGAGGACATGGACTTGGAAATCTCTTTAACATTGTCTCGTACTCGGTGGACTACAAGTTCATTCTTGCTTTGTTGGAGAGGTGGAGACCCGAGACCCACATATTCCACCTTCCTATCGGTGAGTGTACTATCACATTTGAGGACATATACATGTTGTTGGGTCTCCGTATAGATGGTAAGGCCGTGAATGGTAGAGTAAACCAGGATAACTCTATCTGCAACAAATTATTGGGTTCCCTTTTGTGTGACGACCAAACCGAGGGAGAGTCATCCGGTCAAGCAAGGGGACAAGGTATAAATTTAAAATACCTTAAACAATATTATGTGAGTATAATATTGTCCGAAGAATCAACCGAGTACGAGAAAATAATTAAAGCTCGATGTTATATTATGATTTTATTTGGTAATTTTTTATTTCCAGGAAATACAGATGATTCAGTAAATGTTATGTATTTACCGTTGTTACGCAACATTAATAAGGTAATCACATATAGTTGGGGTTCAACTATGTTGGCCCATCTATATAGTGCAATGTGTAAAACTGCAAAAAAGAATACTTGTACGTTTTTTTCATGTGCGTATTGTTGGTGTAAGCCCTAGATGCCAATACTTTTGGTACTTGTATCGAATTATTTATTAATAATAAAAGGCTTTTTCTTTATTATGTTTGTTTAATAAAGTTCCTAGAATAGCTAGTCCGTTCAATGTATCAAGTATGACTTAATCATGAGATCACATTAAACATAAGGACACTATTCTTAAAGTATCCGTAGTCAAGCTTTATTGTGAAGTGGGATAACATTAAAGCATGAAGACTATTATGTTTATAGACTGATGATCACATCTCATGGATCATGGATAAAGAGTTATCAAGTCTTAAGCATAGGTATGAATATTAAGAGTAATATTTATACTGGATTGACCCGCTATGAGAATGCTATATAGAATGTTATGCAAAATGTCATAAGTTATTCTCATGGTGATAATGGTGTATACCACCCTTCGACCTGAAACCACTATGGACCCTAGATGTAGAGTCGAGTGCCTTATTGCTGATCAAACGTTGTTCGTAATTGGATGACCATAAAGACAGTTAATGGGTACTCCACGAAGCATGCTAAGGGACATGAGTGAACTAGATGGAATTTACCCATCCTGCGTAACAGGATAAATGTCTATGGGCCCAATATTGAACTGGACAAGGATGACACGGTCTATGCCTTGTGTTCAATATAGACATAAGGGCAAAAAGGTAATTATACACATAATTATTATCACAGAAGGATTTGTCAGATCACATGACATTTTCGTGTCTTGGGTAGCAGTGATATGTTGCTAGATACCGCTCACTGTTTATTATGTTAAATACGTGATTTAATATAATTGTCAATGTCACGAAAACCTATAGGGTCACACACAAAGGACGGATTGATGAGAGATAAAGTAATTAAGGAATACCGTAATGTACGGGGCCCTTAAGTGAATTATAGAACATCGTAAGGTACGGTGTACTTGAGTAGAATACGAAATATGGTAAGGTACCACGCGCTTAAGTGATTTTGGCATATTATAAGATATGAGCCATATACACTTGAGTGGGCTTTTTAGCTTGCAGCCCACACAAGTGGTTCTATAAATAGAACCCTTGCGTAGAAGCATTGTTGCAGTTGCAATTTTGTTTCTCTCTCTCTCTCTCTCTCTCTCTCTCTCTCTCTCTCACTCAATGCCTTCATTCGTAGCAGCTAGCACTGAGATTGAAGGAATCCGTTTGTGTGGACTGAGTAGAGGCGTTGTCATCGTTCAACGTTCGTGATCGCTCTGTAGATCTGCATCAAAGGTTACAATCGCCACAAGAGGTAACGATTCTATCACTGATCATGCTCATTCATAAGGATCATTAAAGGAGAAATTTTAAATTCCGTTGCGTTTTGGATCGCCCTTCTCCTTCACGTATTTGCTACAAGCATAAGGTTGCTCAAGAATGCCGTCACTCACCCCGATAAACGAGAACCCATTCATGTTCCCTTTTGCAACAAAGTAAGTGTAACACTTTACCATTTAATTAATTATATTTTATATTATAATTAACTGTAAATAATATTTTTCAATTTTTTTAATCTAAGGTGGTCAGTAAGGGGGATGAACTATAATAGGTGTCTGAAACACGCTATTGTAGTCTATCGCAATCTATTGGACCATATTGGACCTGGCAATGTAATACTCCTACACAACTATATTTTAATTTAAAAATACTTATCAAATTATTTATCATCTAATCGTTTGGTATTGTTTTACAGTTTATCTGGAGGCCATATTTGGGTCTTGATCATGATGTGAACCATGACGATGTTGCAGTTTGGACAACAAAAATACTGATTATCCGGTTCACTACTGTGGAAATGCACCAGAGTGACCGGGTCAAACTGTAGTTCGACATGCAACAACAGAATCCAGAACCTCCCACGTGTTTGGGGAACTGGCATCAAAAAAGAGTTGACGCACAATGGAATTATTCAGACTAGAGAGACTTTGCAAAAGAGATGTGCCGTCAATGGAGGAATCGATGACAATACATCTTAAACAATATATGACATGGTTTAGGTCGGTAACAACTCAACGATTTATGTCAGAGCCGCGGTATTTGATGGATCCACGCCAACTAGCTTCGTCATCGTACGCCCCAAAACAATTCCCCATCCAACACCAATGTCAAACCACCCAAACCCAACAACCAACCTCACAACATCAACCTATCACATACACATAACAACCAAACACCCAACCTCGCAACTCGTTCATGCCATCCATCCAATAACCAACCACCCAACGTCGCAATCCATTCTTGCCACCCACCCAACCACAAAACCAAGAATCAAACCCTACCCACCAACAACCATACACTGCAACCACAAACGTCTATAGCCTAGATAATTCATATGGGTCACTTCATCGTAGCCCCCCATCAATGACCACTCAAACATCCCATCACCAAAACACACAACCATTGTTTAACTATAGTACGCCCCATGAACCATTGCTTCATTTCCAAAACGATTCAATTTCCCAATTTGGGCAACTATATCGTTCGCAATCCACCCAACCCCATCGACCTAACTACGATGACATGGGCACCGAACTCCATTACGGAAGCACCGTTGGCCAGAGCCCATCCGGATATTGGGAACAAATGATGACGCATCTGTCAAATACCACTGGAACTTCCGCCGAACCTTCACACCGGCCATCATTCGATCAGGTCAGCACACAAAGACCTCAAATACCTTAGAAAAATCGTGGGAAACCTCGGAGACAAACTAACGCACCTGGATGTGGAACAATGAGACGTTTCGATCAAGCCGATCATTATTTTTTTGTCAATCCCATGTAACATTTATTATATCATGAATAATTTTTTTTTATATTATTTGATAAATAAAAAAAAACTATTAAAAAAAATACAAGGGTGTATGCGCCAGATGAATTGGCGTATACACCACACGCACCATGCAGGCGCCAGAGGCATTGGCGCCTCTTCATGATGGCCAATGCAGGCGCCATTGGCATTTGTGCCTCCTCATGAGCCTATCAATACAGGCGCCAATGCCTTGGGCGTGTCCTCTTTGTCTATTAGGGGTTCGCCGTCTGGCGCATCCTCTTTTAAATACGGTTATTTTGGATTTTTTTTTAAAATTTGTTATTTTGGAATTATTTTTGAAAAAGTT
Organism: Lathyrus oleraceus; assembly: GCF_024323335.1. Lineage (NCBI taxonomy): Eukaryota > Viridiplantae > Streptophyta > Magnoliopsida > Fabales > Fabaceae > Lathyrus > Lathyrus oleraceus. The sequence continues at coordinate 23,192,589 of NC_066580.1, read as the reverse complement.
GGTTATTTTAAAAAAAATCTCAATCATAACGATATTTTAAAAATAAAAGTGTGATGGGGCGGGATACACGGGTCTCATTGGTTGACAGTGTAAAAATATTTTACACTGTGAGTGCATATTCCTTTTTCTCTTATAATTATTATAAATAGATTTTGTAAATTAATAAAATAAAATTAATACATTAGAAAGAAAGAAAATTAAAATATAAAACTGCATACCAACCATGATCTATAGTTGCGTGCTAGAAAGCAATAAAATTAAAATATAAAACTAAAAAACACGCTACCTTTGGCATGTATATTTAGGACACAACCGCTCGGTCCAAAATTTTAAGGCCCTCGATTTTTTGAGGCCCTATATAACGGGTCAGATTGCATATGCTCAAATCTGGCGTTGTATAGATATATATATATTTTGATATCTTTTTGGACCAAGTACGAATTTGAGTATGAAGCAATTGAGCCGATAATGAAGCCGAATATGGATTGATTTTAATGTTAATGGGGAAAAGTGAGCATATTGATCCAAGATAGGTACATCCAATTGATGGCCGATACACCTTAATACGAGAACATGGATTAAAAACACGTTAACAATCATAAATGGTCAGTCTCAAACAAAGAAACAAGGGGCTTGATGCTCGTTCATTATCCCTAACTAGACAAAGAGACTCAGAGTCTGAGAAACCTTATATCACTACTACAAATAATATATTTCATGACTAAACTTTCACCTCACCCAACCAAAAATCGAGGTAAAAGGTTAAGGCGCGCCATCAGGGCCCTCTCCGAGATTTTGAGTGCCCTATCGAAATTATGAATTTGATGTCCGTTTTCTTAATTCATAATTTTGTTTACCTGATTTATAAGTCATATAATTATAAATATATAATTTTTAAAAAAAGTAAAAAAATTACATTAATATTGAAAAGTTTACAACAAATTAAAACTACAATAAAAGTATGATAAAAATAGTTATAATGGATCTATCAATCCAAACATGTATGAGTAACATTTCAATTCCCACACTAGCTGCAACCTCCAACTATTAATCTTTGAATATCATCCTCCAGGCATTTTTTGCTGCAAAATCACCAATAATCTGATCAAAATCAAGATTTTTTAAAAATCATTTTCAATTGAAATCAAAGCAAGACTATTTAATCTAATACGCAACATTGTCTGTCGCAAATAAGTTTTAGCAATTTTAATTTTGAAAAACTCATCTCAGTAACATAAATAGTTAATATTATTCTATAAGATATGCATGCATTAGAAAAACAATTGAATGTCTTAAGAGAACTCAATATCATAAAACTATATTTTGATTCAACTGTTAAAATCTCTGATAACTTTTAATTCTTCATATAAAATTTCACCATCAAGATCATAAAAATTGTCATGTTTCAAATAAGTTATAAGATTTTATGCAAGACAATTTCAAGTTCTCATCAAAAAATGACTTAAGTTTTTCAATATTAAACAAAAATCCAAAAATATTCTCATAAAAATTTATCTAGAGCGTCCTTTTGAGATTTAATAACGATTTCAATTTGTTTCTTTCTTTTCCACTTTTGATGACTGGAAAGTTGTTTTCTGGGCAACATTTCAACAACTCAAAAGACGCAAACAATGAGCATATAAATATCATGAATAAATAATAGCAATAAGTTCGTAAACAATAACAACTGATTTTTTATTGTTGACTTATCTCTAAACCTCTACTAGATGCCCCAGCGACCAAAAAGAACTAGATGCCCCAGCGACCAAAAAGAAACCCATGTTTGTACCGTAGACCCAAAAAAGCATCAATATGAAGTATGGATTAATAAAGAAACAAACAAACTAACTAGACTACAAAACGTGTAAATAACATAATGTAACGAATTGATAGAACTACAATCAACGAGATCGATAAAGAAAATATACTCACATAGCTAATAATACATCTCCTCAAATGTAGATAGAAAAAATGGAACGGAAGAGGCAAGTATTGCAAAGGGTTTTTCTGCCAAAATGTTAAAAGTTTAAATGTCATTTTCACTATCTTTAGATTTTCTATTTTTATAGTGAATTACATTTATGTGAAGTTTTTTTTAACACAATTTATGCGAATGTTTTTTTTTACAAAATTAGAATGATTTTAATATATTAATAATTTATTATTATTGTTATATATAATAGGTCAAATGTGATTCAATCTAAGATTGATTTTTTATTAGATTTAAACTTATAAATAAAATATTAATATTAATTATATATATATATATATATATATATATATATATATATATATATATATATATATATATATATTTAAAAAAATGGTGCCCCTAAAAAGCCAATGTCATGTGCCACCTTTCCTCCTGAACACCCTCCGGGAACCCCCTGCGTGCCATGCTTTATTTTATTGTTTAATAAGTACCACATATTTTTTCGGTTTCTATAAAAAATTGAGGGGAAGAAATTCAAGACATCTTCGAATTCTAACATCAGCAATTTATGTTTTTATTTCTTTAAAAGTGACATCTTTCTTTTTATTTTAATTTTAATTTTTAAATTAATAATTTATTCCTTCGGTTATATTTAATAACCGATGGATTAGATTATCATATTTTACTATAAAAACGCTTGTTAATCTGATTTTACCATAAACCTAACTTATATTTAGCCGCTCCAAAGTCTTACGCGTCATTCTTTGACATGGATGACAAGACACAATTTTTTTTTTCAAAGTTCTTCAATATTGAACAAAATATTTTTTCCCTTGAAATCTATCTCACATAATAATGTTGATGTTGTTGTTGTATTTTTGTAATAACATTCATTTGTTGTCAATCAAAGAAAATATTGAGAAATTTATTGATTTCCTCGATTGACAACATTAAGAAATTTATTCCTAAACACAATTATTCATTTCTCTTTCACATTCTCTTTCATGTGAAAGCATTTTCTATAAAAACATTTGCTCAAGATAATTAAATCTCTTTGGGATGGATTACAAGTACAGAAAAAAATTCTCTTAGTTGGAACAGATAACTTATCAAAAATTTGAAAAGATAGGGTTGTTGACTTAGAATCCATTTTCAAACTCTTTCATGTGAAAGCATTTTCCTGTATAATTTTAATTTGAATGTGAAATTTTTTAGAGAAACACTTGAGCAATTAAATGTTTATATCATATTGATTTGTTAATTGAAGGAGAAGATTAAACTTTCATACATCAGAAAAACATCATAGTATCAATTTCATCATAATTGCTGCAAAGTTTGTGTATAATATATTTCATACAAATTGTTGTATTTTTCACCAAGTGTGTGGTGATTTTTTGTCTATTATAAAAAAGTTTTTATTTCTATAGGGGTTTCAAATAGGAAGGGTTGTCTTTCTATTTGTTCGAAAGGTCCTTTAAATCAGGGTGATTCAAAGTCCACCATTGTTGTTGGTGTTTGTGAAATCAAAGAAGTTGTGTGCTTCTTTGTTATCATTAGAAGATTGTAGGAGAAGTCTTGATGTGAGGCTTGTACAAGGATCTAGCAATAGTGAAATCTCTCAAAAGGTGTGAGGGGACTAAATTTACCCTTGGTTGATAAGGGGAGCTAGTATAATTCTATTTGTTCATTTAATTTACTGTATTTATTTTTTTGCATATCACTTTTATATCTTAAACCAGAAAAATTAAATTCATCACTTAATTACTCATAAAAGCAGTAAAAGTAAACCAGGAAATTCTTAATACAAAAGTTTGTTACTTTCTCTCTAAAAATCATTAATCTTAATTCACCCCCTCCTTCTTAGGTTGCACACTCTAATACTTACAATTAACATCATAGTAGGTTGAGGTAACCTGTTCCAAAAAGATCCATAATGGATTTTTCAAATCCAGTTTTTAGAGACAGTGGTAGCAACAACAAGCCTCCATTTTTTATGGTGAATACTTTGATATTTGGAAAATTCGTATGAAGGCACATCTCGAAGCACAAGGAGAAGAAATTTGGGATGCTGTAGAAAATGGTTTGTTTGTTCCTACAAGTTTCTTCAATGGTGTTGGTACAACCAAGATCAAAAGTTCTTGGAATAAAGATGATACAAAAAAGGTTCTCTATAACAAGAAAGCAATGAACTTAATTCAAGCGGCCCCAAAGATGGATGAATTATTCAGTGTCTCTTAATGCACAACATCGAAAGAAATATGGGATATGTTAGTGGTCACTCATGAAGGTACCGTTGAAGTAAAAAGATCAAGATTAAACACTCTTTGCCAAGAGTATAAATTATTCAGAATGAAGCCCCGAGAATCAATATTTGACTTGCAGAAAATATTTGTGCATTTGACTAATCACTTGATCACTCTTGGAAAGACTTTTTCTAACGATGAACTTAATCTTAAAGTAATTAGATCTTTGACCAGGGAATGACAACCAAAAGTGATAGCGATATCAGAAAAGAAGAGTCTATTGAACATGACTTCCGTAACATTATTTGGAAAACTCTGAGAGCATGAAATAGAACTTGGAAGATTGGAGAAACATGAAATTCAATTAAAATATTCAAAAGAAATTTCCTTAAAGACGAAAGTAAAAAGTCATTTTAGCAACCAAGTGGATGAGTCCACTAGTGATGAAGATGATGATCTTATCAATAAGTTTGAAAGCAAGGCATTGATGGCATCACATCTTTCAAATGATGAAGAACATGAGGTTAGTGATTTTGAAATTGATGATAGACCTTCATATGATGAATTACAAGTGACTTTAATGAATTACACAATGAATGTTTGAAATTTTCTATAAAAAAATCAAAACAAAAGAAAACTATTTTAAATCTAGAAAGTGATGCTAATATCACAAAAGTGGAGTTAGACTTAATCAAAAATTCAGCATGCAATAACTGTTCTTTTTTTGAGTCAAAAATTGTGGAATTAAACCAAGTCATTGCCAAATATGAAAAAGGGAAAATTGGCTTGAATAATGTGTTAATTAGTAAAATATTTTCAAATAATAAATGTGGACTTAGATTTTCTAATTTTGATAAACCTAGTACAAGTCCAACTAACTTTGTAAAGGCTACTAGAAAATCCAACTATAAGGAATCAAAGAAAGAACATATTGTAAGTCATCATAAGAGGCCTTATGATATAAATAAAGTTTCTGTCAATAGAAAGAATCATGTTATTGGACCTATTTGTTTTTATTGTAATGAAAAAGGCCAAACTTCTAATGCTTCCTACATACGAAATTATGGTATTCCTTATTGTGATACTCCGTGTTTGTTTTAATACTCCAATTTATATCAGTTGAGATCAACTGAGTTCCTATGTGCTCTGAAGGTTATCAGTTGGGATAAATAGAGTAACTAGTGAGCTCAGGTTGGGTTAATTTATATTATTTGGAATTGACCTTTTATTAATTGAGACATTTTTATAACATTAATAATGGATCAATTACTCTAGTATAATGAATATTAAGTATTGTACCACTTAAGACATTTGTTACTACCATTCTCATTCATTGATATCCCCACAACCCTTTTGTGTTTTGTGACCACGTGCTCTACCACGCAGGCCATACCAACTTATCATGTATGCCTCCTTGTACCAATTCATTTTCTATGTATCAGTAAATAGAAAAAGAGGAAAGGAAACACTGGGAGAGAAATATAAAGAGGAACATAGAGAGAAAGAAGAACTTGGAGGAACTTAACAAACTTGGAGTCATCTTCATGATCTCATCTCAGCATCTTCCATCAAACTCTTCATCTAATTTTCAAGGTGGGTTATAGGTAGAAACTATGTTATTGTAGAATTTAGGGTTTGTAGAAACATAGGATAGAAATCGATGATTCTTGACATGTTGTTATGTTTTCTTCCATTATTCATGTGAAATTGCCATGGTTGTTGTTGTTGAATATGATTGAGTGTTGTTATTGTTGTTGTTAGAATGATTGATTTTGGTGTATTATACCATGAAAATATTGTTTCTTATAGATGGTTGTTGTTAGATGAACTTATGGATGGTTTGGAATGGATAGAAACGTGTTTCAGCAGGTATATTTTATAGAATTCACTGTGACAATCGATTGTCATTGTCTTACAATCGATTGCACCTTCATAAAAAAGCTAAAAATCATGTTTTAGGAGCAGTGCAACCGATTGCACTGTGTTGATAATAAATTATTCTTTTCAAAATAAAAAATAGAGAGTTTTAGAATTAGGTGCAATCGATTGTGGGTTTTGTACAAACGATTGTAGCCTTTGGTTTTTGAAAAAAAACATGTTTTCTATGGCTCCTAAAATATCCTAAGGGTCATATAACTTGTCCTATGATATGTGGGCATGGAATTATCATTGATTCAACTATAATTCATATATGATAGCATGATGAATGTGTTATTACTTAATTGATGTTTGAATGAGACAAAATGATTCGAAATTCATAATGATTGGTGAGGAAGCCTTAGAAGCAAGACTAATTGAATGAATTAGAAGGATAATTAGGATATGATGAATGACTTAGATGGTAATGCTTGTACTCAATGATACCTATGTGTGTTTCATGAACAAGTAGTTGTTTAACTAGGAATGATAGGCATTGTATGGAACATATGTTGTTGTTGTGAATGTCATGGTGAACGTGATCACCTTGTGATTATCAAATACAATCATGTTGTCTTTTATCTAATCACGTAGTTGGAAGCAACCCCTTGATTTGGTTGTCCCAAGTTGTAATGCGTATGTAGAGTAAGAATTGGGATGTATGCACCGATACTTGATTGAGCTAGGTTTTAATCCCAAAAGCGGTGGATCTCATGGTAGGTGGAAATCCCATATGGGTAAAAGGCTTGAAATAGGTTTAGAGTCCCAAAGGAAGTGATGATTCTTAAGGTGGATGTTATCCCTTAGAATCTGAAATCCATGTGTATGTCAAAGTATGTGATAGGATTCGTGACCTGTGTCAATAACCCTAGATATAGGGCTTTCCGAGGAAAGATGCCTATGTTACAAGGATCTGTGGCCCGTTTCGATAACCTTAGACGTAGGTTACTTTTAGTTTCTATTAGTTTGGCAGGTTACTTTTAGTTGGAATTCAAAGTGTGGTCAAAGTTTCATGAGTTTGAAGGAAAGGTTGACAAATGCTAATGTTTTAACTATTCCTGATCCTAGTAAGCCTTACAAAGTTTTTTGTGATGCCTCTAAGAAGGGATTAGGAGGATTGCTAATGCAGGGTGGTCAACTTGTAGCATATGTCTCTCGCTAGTTGAAGACTCATGAAGAGAACTATCCAACTCATGATCTTGAGTTAACAGGTGTTGTCTTTACCTTGAAGGTGTGGCATCACTATTTACATGGAGTACATTTGAGATGTTTAGTGACCACAAAAAGTTTGAAGTATTTGTTTGATCGGAAGGAGTTGAACAAAGCTGAGATGCATGATATTTTTCATGTATCTCAACTCTGAAAGTTAATTCCTGGTTATTTTCAGCCTATTCATCCAGATTCAGTGGAAGTAGAAGCAGACTTAACTTTAAACCTCAACCAAGTCGTATTGTGTGGAAGGGAAACTAAGGTGATGAAAAACAAGGATATTCCTCTTATTAAGGTTCAGTGGGATGAATTACATCCGGGCGATGCTACTTGGGAGCTTGAGTCCGAAATGCGAGAAGCTTCTTATTTTTTCCAGGTAAACATTAAATTCAAGGACACATTTTTATCTAAAGGGGGGAGGATGTAATACCCCGTGTTTATTTAAATACTCCAATTTATATCAATTGAGATTAACTCAGTTCCTATGTGCTCTAGAGGTTATCAATTGTGATAAATAAAGTAACTAGTGAGCTCAGGTTGACTTAATTTATATTATTTGGAACTGAGCTTTTATTAATTGGGAAATTTTGATAACATTAAAAATTGGTCAATTACTCTAGTAGAAAAAATATTAAGTATTGTACCACTTAAGCTATTTGTTACTACCATTCTCATTCATTGCTACCCACACAATCCTTCCTTGTTTTGTGACCACATATTCTACCACACATGCCTTACCAACTATCTCATTTATTCCTCCTTGTACCAATTCATTTTCTATGTATCAAGAAATAGAAAAAAAGGAAAGGAAACATTGGGAGAGAAATAGCAAGAGGAACATATAGAGAAAGAAGAACTTGAAGGAACTTAGAAAACTTGGAGTCATCTTCATCATATCATCTCAGCATCTTCCATCAAACTCAATATCTTACAATTGATTGCACCTTCACAAAAAATATGAAAGTCACATTTTAGGAGTATTGCAATCGATTACACTGTGTTGACAATCGATTATTCTTTTCAAAATCAGAAACAAAAAGTTTTGGAACTTGGTGCAATCGATTGTGGGTTTTGTACAATCGATTGTAGCCTTTGTTTTTTTTGCAAAAATCATGTTTTATATTATTCCTAAGCTATCCTAAGGGTCATATAACTTGTCCTATGATATGTGGGAATGAAACTATCATTGATTCAACTATAATTCATATATGATAGCATGATGATTGTGTTATGACTTAATTGATGTTTGAATGAGATAAAATGATTGGATATTCATAATGATTGGTGAGGAAACCTTAGGAGGAAGACTAATTGAATGAATTAGAAGGATAATTAGGGTATGAGATGACTTAGATGGTAATGGTTGTACACAGTGAACCTAGGTGTGTGAAATTCTGGCTTAGTCAGAATTCAGATGTTCTACTCCAAGTCATGACATCTGATTTAACCTTGTAATTAATACAACAAGACAGTTATTAACCCCTGTACTAATGTGCACACGTTCACAGATGTCACGACATCTCATTCTATGTCACCCTAGAATGGATGAACACCTGGTTCTGTGCATCAGGAAGAAGGACTCAACAGGGATCTATCCTAGCCCTCACTTCTGTTGTTTTCTTACACAGTTATCAGCATGATGTCTTACTGTTGATTTTGGACATCATCTATTACATTGTTCCAGTGTGTTTGTCTTTTACATGTATTTCCTGAATGAACACGTTAATCTAATTACCACTTATTAGATTGCTAACAACTAGGCTATTTGTTAGGTTCATTAATTGTAGGTTAGTAGTTCGTTTCCTGGATTTCAGCTCAGCTGTTGAATCCCTGAAGAATAGCCTGAGAAAAATACTGAAACAGAAAACCCAATCAACCTACACTTTAGCACATGCTGTTGGGAATGAATGTCACAACATTCAGTTCAACAGCCAGAACATATGCTGGTTCTGTTATGTTCCTGGAAACGTACTGTGCTAAGTTTGCAGTACTGTAAACGACCAACTAGTCTCTACTTCAGTATCAACTTTCAGTATCAACTGTCAACACATCCAGTTTGACAGTTTCACAATGATCCTTCGGCCAGGTCTGTTATCCTTGAAAAGAACAGACTTAAATAAATACTGAACTGACATCAACCTGCTTATTATTCAGTATACGCTGTCACTGATGAATGTTACACCATGCTGATTGATATTCAAACAGAAGGCTATATACCAGATCTGTTATCATCTTGATAAGCTGACTGGAATACCAGCTGAGTTATGACAGTAATAAACACATGCAGAAGGAAAACAAATACAGGAAATTGTTAACCCAGTTCAGTCCAACATGACCTACATCTGGGGGCTACCAAGCCAGGAAGAAGATCCACTATTAGCAGTATTAATTCAGAGTTAAACTCACCCGTTTACAACTCTTCACTTAATCCCTACCCAATGCAATCTATACCTAGGAACTCCTAGATAGAAACCTCCAGTTTCCATTCCTATCACTACAACTACAATGTAATGTTAACGCACCTTGAACTTGCTTCACAGCTTCATTCAAGAACAAAATCACTCTTGCCTACAGGCTTTGAGTTACAAACACTCTCAGCTTTGACCACTGAGAAACACATGGTAACCTTCCCACAGATTGGGAGGTTTACCTCACACACACCCCTAAAAATTCATTCTAGGAAGCTTACAAAGACTAGATTACAATCAGCTATTTATAACCTAATCACCCAACTGGATTTGGGCCTTCAGAAGTCGCAACAGACTTGTTCTTTGCTGTTACAACTTCAGCAGAAAAATTCTGCTACAAACAAGGTCTTCAAGTTCCTAAACTCTCTCCATATATATCTCCCTATTTATAGCCTATATATATTCTGATTGAGTCTTCAAGACCTCCACATGGGAGTTAGGATATTCACCAGATATCCTTGCTGATCCCAGAATATATACTGAATTAATTAATTCAGTTTTCTACACAAGTGCGATGTCACAGACCTGATGTCGTGACATCGTACAAGACATGTTGGTCCAGATGTTGAATTTCTTCAACCCAACATATTAAAACAACAGAGGTGATTACATTATTTGTTTTACTAAAATTAATGTCAATCCTAAGGTATTAACAATCTCCCCCTTTGGCAAATTTTAGCTAAAACAAATAAGCCTCTGTCATTCTCTCCACCACCACAAACACCTATGTTGGTGTACATGAGGAAGTAGAGGAACACGACTCAGTTGTACCAGAACCCTTCCCCTCAACAGGAGAGCTACCTGAAGAGTATGTAATGCTGAGTACATAGACAATGTAACTCAGATCACAAGGCACAACTGTCTTCTTAACTCAGATCACAAGACACAAGTGGTAAACCCAGTTGGTGGATTTTGTGCCTGACCCCAACTTCTGTTTGCTACCACACCCACAGTTGGTTTGCTTCTGGTACATTCTCAACCTCAGGACTATATTTTTCTCCCCCTTTTTAGCTAAACATTTGTAAAGGCACCCCTCACAAAACCAGATCCAGGCGCAGCTTGCCCAAACCTTAACATACCCCATGATTCTGAGAGAATGGAGTGTTTCACTTGTGAGAAGAAGAGGGCTATTACATCCTTTAAATAGTCCAGCCCGTGCTTAGGAATTAACGGTAGGAATGAATGCTTGGTCAAGATTAATTAATTTTTGCTGAGAAACAGTCAGAGAATCACCAACAAAATCTCAGACTATCTTTGAATACCTTTTATAGCTCTTGACTGTTTCTTTTCCAAAACAGCAGTTCCAGTGCATGGAGACTATTCCATATATGCAGTCAGACACATTGCACGCGATGTCTTAACATTCCACGCGGCTTTTTCCTGCATTCTGCTAGTATTCAACATTTCCCAAGACCCCTGTCATACCTCCAGTAGAGACTTGACATCTGGCACTGCTACAGCCAAATTCCCACACTTCAACAGATGGTTACTCCCCCTGTACCACACAGCTGTAGCCATCAGGCTTATTCTGATTTATCAGAATTTGACACATCACCCTTATAATTCCTAATGACTTTAAGACTCAGAAGGAATTTAGCATTGTTCAGGGCAATGTCATGACATCCGGTCAGACATTCTTCTGCTCACTCAGCCTTGACATACATCACAGAATCCTGATAACTGACAAGGTGCCATATCTAGTTATCTGAGAATACGTAGACTACAAGCTTGATGATTTCTTGCAACACACAGACAGAACTCCCCCTGTCATGAACAACCCACTCTCCTCTTGAAACTTGGAGATCACACATGGGCATATCCAACATCCCAAAGTTGGACCTTCACATACTTCCTGATTCAAAGAGAATCCAGACCACTTGATGAATGGAAAACATAAGACGCATCTTCATGTCTTCAAGAGCACACCCTCTGTTCAACCCTCTTAGCTGAACACATTCACACTCTGTGTCAATCTCTCTTCTAACCAGAATAGAAGACCACTTCACAAGATGTTCTAACATCAGCTGGGACATCCTTCATAACAAGGCAAGGCACCCCATCTGATAGTCTTCAGATATCACTGAGTCACCAGCTTGATCAAGAAGAGCCCAGACATACCTTGGGACATATACCTTTTCATCCCATTGCAAGAGATAATCTTCCATAGATGGCTTAGAACTTCTACCACAAGCTCCAAGAGATGGATAGAAAACACCTCCTTTTGTCTTCAACTTACTACTTTTCTGCCCAAAAGTAATTTGTCTCAGACTTTCCTCAAGAATAATCAGCTGCCATATGTGGATTATCTTGATTCTTCGAACTCACTACTGAGATAGACCAAATGCCACTGGTTGATTACCTCCTTCATGAATCCTCATATGAAAAAGTCAAATGCCATTCTTTGACCTCTCCACGTCTATCAGACCTCTCCCAAAGATATTCTGACCTTCCAAGTGAGACTTGAACTTCAAGCTACGTGTTGAACAAAACTTAGATTCTCTAAGACATGAACATGTAACATCCTTTCTATCCAGCAACTCCAAAGAACTGCAACGAGAACGACCTTTTTGAAGTATCTAATCTATAACCCTGTAGACCTTTCTATCTCCAGTTGATGTGCCACTTCACCAACTAAGAATCTGATGTTGAACCAAATGTCACAACATTGTGTTTGACATCTAGCTGTTGAATTCAGCTCCTTCTTCTGCCACTTGAAAGAACTTCCTCCCTTCACAGAACAAGAGTTCAATGTTCTCATAGACTTGATTGTGGAACCAAGTTTGAGTAAACAACCTCCATCCTGCAGGTTCGCAGTTAAGTCATCCAAGTTCACATCTTGATAAATCCCTGCTTCTTCTCCAAAGACATCAGACATTTTGATGTATGAGTCTTCAGAAGGATCAGTTAGAAACTATCCCTTCAGCTATGCCAAGGATTCGTCTTCCTAAAGCAAGGCTGTTTCCATGATGTTAAGAAAGCTGCCACTCGTTCTTAACTTCATAGTGTGCATTAGCCAATGCACTTCCTTACCTAGATTAGGAATAAGCTGATCCAAGTAACCACCATCAAGACTATGATGTCTTCTTCTTCTTGTACATACCAAGGCTGAACATGTTTCTTGCCAGGAAACCTTTTCAGAGATCATATGCTTTTGCTGCCACCGAAGAGATAGATCATAAGCCAATGTACTATCCTTCCTGTGATTCTGCACAGGGTCTTGAAGAAGTGATGTTCCAACATCTTTAAGAACATCAGTTATCTTGAGCTCCAAGGATAATCAATTAAACACTTGTACTTGGCACAAGTAGACATTGATCTTAAATCCTTTCCTAATTATCCTTTCAGATACTTCCACCATAAGACTACTTTGACAGTACTCTTCTTGTGTCAACATCTTCTGCTTGCAAGCACCTCGACAATTTTGAAAGTCTTCCCAGATTAAATTCACCCTTAGGAATGAGAGAGATGAATTCTTCCTTGCAAATGTGTCACACAACCACCAGAACCCATATGACACAGGTCAACAGCCAACCAGACCCTAGGCTGACCAGACTTGAGGAGGTTAACCAAAACTCCCCCTCAACTTAACAATCATGGAAACTCCACACCAATAACCATGCATTGTATATAAATGTCTCAACCTGACATACACCATCCCTACCAGTGGCAACTAACTCTATGAGTTATACCTCTACATACTCCAATCACACCAATCAGACTCCAGCTGACCATAAGTACTAGTGATACAAAACAGCACCAGTCAATGGTAAATATGCATTGCTAGAGCATACTACCTCAACTAACCTCTGAATCTTCATATTCTCACTCCTCGAAAGAACTGCCACTTCTGAACCGTGGTGTTTGAATAACAAGATTCATGGTTCCAATCCTCTTAAATGGTATAGCAATCAGGTTATCCCATTATTCACTACTAACATCCAGGGGACTTGTCTTCCAACACAACATAGTACTTCAGGGAACAGCTATCCAACCCTGATCAATCAACAGGAATATGCCAACCAGCAGGAGATTGCACAATGTCACATCTCAACCAGCTCAACTTCTAGAGATCAGACTTCTAAAGGTGACCTTCTTGAGCACACACACAGTTGACCCTACCCTTGTCAACTTAGCACACACAGATGTCTCCTCTTCCAGGTCAGGAGTAGGTTCCAAACAGAAGTATCCCTTTGTTTGATACCTAACAACATCTGCTCTTCAACCAGTAGCTGCATACTTGTTGAACAACATGTTCTAACATCGCATAGAACATTAGTTCCACCTCCTTGGAACAAACCTTCCTTGAAGGTCTTCAAGGTCTTCATACACCTTACTCAAGTGAGTAAAAGAATCAGTGATTAAGTGATTCTTACCATCCTGAAGTGAGAACGTCATGATGAGTGGACTTGAGGAGACTCAAGTATCTTTGACATCTTCAGTAGTTTATGATGAGATCTTGAATACAGCAGCCTTTCATCCACATGAGGGGAAACAACTTCAGAGTTTGAGTTTTGCCAGGTATTATGCAGCGGAAATCATAATACAACTCAACCTATGAACACACACTTCACCAGATCAGCCTCCAAGACCATACCAAGTTTGAATGTGATTCAATACTGGCACAGCTGTCCCACACACAGGCCAATTGCCACCCTCCAGAGACAGGTACACACCATTCCTGTCATGAACAGTCCATCCACCTACTTCAAGGGACCATTCAGGGAAATTACAGAACCTTTCACAGGTTCCAGCATCAGTACTAACATAACTCCTTGCAAGATACCAGAAAGTATCACCCATGGATCTCATCCAGAAGCAGAACAGGATGCCTGCTCTGATACCAATTGAAATTTGGCTTAGTCAGAATTCAGATGTTCTACTCCAAGTCATGACATTTGATCTAACCTTGTAATTAATACAGCAAGACAGTTATTAACCCCTGTACTAATGTGCACACGTTCACGGATGTCACGACATCTCATTCTATGTCACCCTAGAATGGATGAACACCTGGTTCTGTGCATCAGGAAGAAGGACTCAACAGGGATCTATCCTAGCCCTCACTTCTGTTGTTTTCTTACACAATTATCAGCATGATGTCTTACTGTTGATTTTGGACATCATCTATTACATTGTTCCAGTGTGTTTGTCTTTTACATGTATTTCCTGAATGAACACGTTAATCTAATTACCACTTATTAGATTGCTAACAACTAGGCTATTTGTTAGGTTCATTAATTGTAGGTTAGTAGTTGGTTTCCTGGATTTTAGCTCAGCTGTTGAATCCCTGAAGAATAGCCTGAGAAAAATACTGAAACAGAAAACCCAATCAACCTACACTTTAGCACATGCTGTTGGGAATGAATGTCACAACATTCAGTTCAACAGCCAGAACATATGCTGGTTCTGTTATGTTCCTGGAAACGTACTGTGCTAAGTTTGCAGTACTGTAAACGACCAACTAGTCTCTACTTCAGTATCAGCTTTCAGTATCAACTGTCAACACATCCAGTTTGACAGTTTCACAATGATCCTTCGGCCAGGTCTGTTATCCTTGAAAAGAACAGACTTAAATAAATACCGAACTGACATCAACCTGCTTATTATTCAGTATACGCTGTCACTGATGAATGTTACAACATGCTGATTGACATTCAAACAGAAGGCTATATACCAGATATGTTATCATCTTGATAAGCTGACTGGAATACCAGCTGAGTTATGACAGTAATAAACACATGCAGAAGGAAAACAAACAGGAAATTGTTAACCTAGTTCAGTCCAACATGACCTACATCTGGGGGCTACCAAGCCAGGAAGAAGATCCACTATTAGCAGTATTAATTCAGAGTTAAACTCACCCGTTTACAACTCTTCACTTAATCCCTACCCAATGCAATCTATACCTAGGAACTCCTAGATAGAAACCTCCAGTTTCCATTCCTATCACTACAACTACAATGTAATGTTAACGCACCTTGAACTTGCTTCACAACTTCATTCAAGAACAAAATCACTCTTGCCTACAGGCTTTGAGTTACAAACACTCTCAGCTTTGACCACTGAGAAACACATGGTAACCTTCCCACAGATTGGGAGGTTTACCTCACACACACCCCTAAAAATTCATTCTAGGAAGCTTACAAAGACTAGATTACAATCAGCTATTTATAACCTAATCACCCAACTGGATTTGGGCTTTCAGAAGTCGCAGCAGACTTGTTCTTTGCTGTTACAACTTCAGCAGAAAAATTCTGCTACAAACAAGGTCTTCAAGTTCCTAAACTCTCTCCATATATATCTCCATATTTAGAGCCTATATATATTCTGATTGAGTCTTCAAGACCTCCACATGGGAGTTAGGATATTCACCAGATATCCTTGCTGATCCCAGAATATATACTGAATTAATTAATTCAGTTTTCTACACAAGTGCGATGTCACAGACCTGATGTCGTGACATCGTACAAGACATGTTGGTCCAGATGTTGAATTTCTTCAACCCAACATATTAAAACAACAGAGGTGATTACATTATTTGTTTTACTAAAATTAATGCCAATCCTAAGGTATTAACAGTGTGTATCATGAACAAGTAGTTGTTTAACTAGGAGTGATAGGCATTGTATAGAACATGTGTCATTGTTGTGAATGTGATGGTGAATGTGATCACCTTATGATTGTCAAATACAATCATGTTGTGTTTTTATCTAATCATGTAGTCGAAATAAACCCCTTGACTATGTTGTACCAAGTTGTAATGCTTATGTAGAGTTAGAATTGGGATGTACGCACCGATACTTGAATAACCTGGGTTTGAATCCCAAAAGCGGTGGATCTCATAGTGGGTGGAAATCTTATATGGGTAAAAGGCTTGAAATGGGTTTAGAGTCCCATAGGAAGCGACGATTCTTAAGGTGGATGTTATCCCTTAGAATCTGAAATCCATGCGTATGTCAAAATATGTGATAGGATTTGTGACTCGTGTCGATAACCCTAGATGTAGGGCGTGTCGGGGAAAGATATGTATGTTACAAGGATCTGTGATTCGTGTCAATAACCCTAGACGTATGGCTTACCGAGGAAAGATACCTTGAGATGGTTTCCGATTAGTGTTTGTTTGAGTTGTTAAACTCAAAAGAAATGTTTCAATACATTGCAAGTTGTGTGTACTCAAGTCTTTTCCCCTTTGTGACTTGAGTTAGATTTTGATTAAAACCTTGTAAAGCTGAGTGGACCCATAAGATAGGGAACCTGCTGTGATTATTATATCACCCCATGTTGTTGATTATTTTTCAGGTAGTTCTGAGCGGGTGAAGGGTAAGGACACGATAGATTGATGTCCTTACTTGTTCGATGTTTTGGATGTCTTTTTTCGTTGTGTAGATATCTCTTTTGAGATAACTCTATAATGATCTAGTTCCTAGTTTATATTTTTGGGCACCCTTATGGTGAGTATGTATGGGTGAGAAAGGGATCTAACCCAAAAGGACCCAATGAATATTGGGTACCAAAGAACTATTAATTGTTTTGTAGGTACTTGAAGACAATATACTAGAATTTTCAAATCAAGGTTGATATTTCAAGATAAAAGACTATTTGATATGGTAATTCTAAAAGTTTCATTGAATGAAAGATGTTTTAAAGAAGCTTCAACTTTGATATCATGTTTGACTTCATTTGATAGTATTGTGAAGAAGATAAGTGCTTTTATGTTTAATGTATCATTTCCCTTACATTATTATAATCCTTTTGGATTTGACTCTTTTTATTTATGATAATGTCAAAAAGGGGGAGAAGAGATGGTTGTTTTTTGTTGTTTTCCTGGATACCAAAGACATCATAGTATATATTACAAAATAATGGGGGAGATATTCAAGATAGGTGGAGATATACAAGATAGGGGGAGAAATAAAGAATCAAGCAAAAACTTCCCATCAAAAGTTTTTGTCATCATAAAAAATGGGGACATTGTGAATAAGATATGTTCATTCTTCTTAGCTTGATTTTGATAAAAACAAAAGGTTATCAAAAGAAGAAAGATGAAAGAAGAAGAAAATTGAAATCAAATGTTAAGATTGCATGAGATTTAGAAAATTGAAGGACTGAATCACGAAGATTGAGGTACCAATGGCATTTCATTTATGTATATGTTTTAAGTGCTCAATCTCTTCATCTAAAACATTCTAAAAGTTTTTCCTAACGTTTAATGCATCATAAGTTTTCATTACATATCTTTCTACATAAGAATATTTAATGAGAATGTATTCAACAAGGGAATATTTTCCCTAGTGGTTGAGTGAGCATGTTCAAGTACTTAAGTGTCATGAGTTTGAACCTTGACTGTGTTATTTTGCTTAGAAAAAATTCAAGAATTTTCTTGTAATGAATTAATCTAGTATTGTTACGAATTAATCAATTATCATGCATTATAGTAGCAAAGCTTTCAATTTATTAAACAATTCAGTCTCGAATCATGCATCCTTCCATGACACTCATTCCTCATAACCTTTCCTAAATCATTGCATTTCTTGTCACCTCTTTTCATCTATAAACCTTTTCATAACCATGGCAATTGTTAATAAGATTTTTTCCAATAATTATTTCTGAAAATCAAGAGGTGCATGATTCATTATACTGAGGTATTTTTTCAAATTCAAAATAACCTTCTTCATGAACATTTTTACTCTTTTTCAAGTGTGTAGTGAACATTTTTACTGATTAACTACTTCTTCATCAACATTTTTACCTGTCTGTAACATTTTAACAGAAAACTTTTTTCCTGTATAATTTTCATTTTATTGTGAAAAAGTTTAAAGAAACACTTGAGCACTTAAATGTTTATATCATATTGATTTGTTTATTGAAGGAGAAGATTAAACTTTCATACATCATAAAAGCAACATAGTATCAATTTCATCATAATTGCTACAAAGTTTGTGTATAATATATCTCATGCAAATTGATAACTTTTTCACCAAGTGTGTGGTGGTTTTTTGTCTGTAAGAAATAGGGTTTTCTTTCTACGGGTGGTTGCAAATAGGAAAGGTTGTCTTTCTATTTGTTGGAAAGGTCCTTTGAAGTGGGGTGATTCAAAGTCCACCATTATTGTTGGTGTTTGTGAAATCAAGAAAGTGATGTACTTCTTTGTTATTATTAGAAGATCGTAAGAGAAGTCTTGGTGTGAGACTTGTACAAAGATCTAGTAATAGTGAAATCTCTCACAGGGTGTGAGGCGACTAGATTTACCCTTGGTTGATAAGAAGAACTAGTATAACTCTTTTTTTTTCATTTACTTTACTGCATTTATTTTTTTTGCATATCACTTTTATATCTTAAACCAGAAAAAATAAATTCACCACTTCACTACTCATAAAAGCAGTAAAAGTAAACCAGAAAATTCTTAAGGAAAACGTTTGTTACTTTCTCTCTAAAAGTCATTAAACCTAATTCACCCCATCCCTCTTAGGTTGCACACTCTTAAAATTAACATCAGAGTAGGTTAAGGTAACCTATTCCTAAAATATCCATACTGGATTTTGCAAATCCAGTTTTTAAAGACGGATGTAGCAACAACAAGCCTCCATTTTTTTTATGATGAATACTTTGATTTTTGAAAAATTCATATGAAGGTACATCTCGAAGCCCAAGGAGAAGAAATTTGGGATGCTGCAAAAAATGGTTTGAAGAAGGGTAAAAGGCTAAATAAAGCATATGTAGCATGGGATGAAGATCATGCAATAAAGGCATTGATGACATCACATCTTTCAAGTGATGAAGAACATGAGGTTAGTGATTCTGAAATTGATGATAGACCTTCATATAATGAATTACAAGTGCTTTTAATGAATTACATGATGAATTTTTTAAACTTTCTATAAAATTTTCGAAATAAAAGAAAACTATTTTAAATCTAGAAAGTGAGGCTAATATCACAAAAGTGGAGTTAGACTTAATCAAAAATTCAGCATGCAATAACTGTTCTTTTTTTGAGGAAAAAATGGTGGAATTAAACCAAGTCATTTCTAGATAAATATTAAGTATTGTACCACTTAAGCTATTTGTTACTACCATTCTCATTCATTGCTATCCACACAATCCTTCCTTGTTTTGTGACCACATGTTTTACCACACATGTCATACTAACTTTATCATTATGCCTCCTTGTACCAATTCATTTTCTATGTATCAGTGAATAGAAAAGGAGGAAAGTAAACATTGGGAGAGAAATAGAAAGAGGAACATTGAGATAAAGAAGAACATGAAGGAACTTAGCAAACTTGGAGTCATCTTCATCATCTCATCTCATCATATTCCATCAGACTCTTCATCTCATTTTCAAGGTGGGTTCTAGGTAGAAACTATGTCATTATAGAAGTTAGGGTTTGTAAATACATATGATAGAAATTGATGATTCTTGACACACTACGCCAAATAAGGGAAAAGAGGGCGCTTATTTTGGCCTATAACAGCGCTTTTAAGCGCCCTCTAAAGTGGCGCTGGCATAGGTAAAGACAGCGCTTTGTTTTCCTGGAGAAAGCGCTGTCTAAAGTGGCCCTTTAAGGGCCACATTATAGTGCGCTTTCAGAAAAAAGCGCCCTCTGGAGTGGTCCATAAAGGGCCACCTTAGAGGGCGCTTTCTGGACAAAGCGCCCTCTAAAGTTGTCAATGTAAAGTGTTTAGAGGGCGCTTCCTACAGAAAGCGCCCTCTAAAGTGTTAGTTATTTTAAAAAAATTTGTTTGAAAAACAGTGGGTATTTAATTGGGAACCTGTTCGCATGCTGCAAAAGTGTAAAATTCATATTGATTTCATCCTTTAATCCAATGTTATACACCATTAATCCATTGATATATACAACATGAATCCATTTATATACAACATTAATCCTCCATATATACAACATTAATATATGATTCTTTGATCAACAATATACAACAACATATTCATGATTTAGTAAAAGTACAACAACAATATACAACATATATACAACAACAACATACAACAACAACATTCCATACATATATGTACAACAATATACAACCTAGCTATATGATTCTTTGATCAATAATGAATTCACACAATTCATCCTTCATTTCATCCAAATGAGCTCTTGAGTAAGATTTGTATTCGTCAAAGTACTACAATTAAGAGAATAAAACATATTCATGATTTAGTAACAAATTAGATGAAATATCCGATAATATTAAAATAAACCCTAAGTTATTATTCCATACCACTTTTGGGATGTCTATACGATTCAACGCAATGATATCTCTCATAAATCTCAATACAAAAAATCCGCAATCGACAGAATTGTTTTGCTGAGGACACTACACAGAAAAACAAACAATATATATATAGTTAATTTCTTACAAACACTATTATAAGCAAAAAACAAACACTATTATAAGCAAAAATAAGATACTTAATATATACCTGAACTCTGACCCAGGTAATGTCCTTCCTATTACGATAATTCTTTTTCGATCTAAATTTTAGTATTGCCCTAACAAAATAAAAACGTATATTGAGATCAATATGACAGACATAATTAAATATACAAATACACACGAATATTTAGGGGAATTTCACTTACGCGTCAACCGTCTTCTTCATACTCGGATATTTACTCCAATCACCCAATAACGAATCGAGATAATACACCATTAGTCTCGAAAGATCCATAGCAACCAACACCCAGTGACCACTGTAAAATAAAATAAAAATTTAGATGCATGAAAATTTTCTACGTAAAAGATATACATAGATTAGAATGAAATTATTAGAAAGAAAATCTAACCCGTTGCCAGAATTAAACGGTAAAAATTACAAACTGGGTGTAGTATTATCGCCGGCCGCCATGAATCTATCGACTAGTTCATTCTTTACAGATGTTGGATTTTTCGTTATTAACATTGTGTTGATACGGGAAGCAGCAATAAAATTGAAACGGTTACACAATTCAGTTCCCCGCATCAATGTGTCATACATATACCTTAAATAGAAACATAATAAACATTAGACTACTCATTGAAATGTGTAAATAAATTGTTCAACTAAGTAAATAATAGATTGATCGGAGTACCATATGTATGTATGAATGACAGTGATGCCCAATTCTTCGTGTTCAAAAAGTTGTTGCATGTCCTCCTTTGAAATTATTTCGGAATGAGCAATTCCGAAAACACCTTCATCAAAATCTACACTACGGATGGCGCCGTGCATAATATCGGACTCTTCCACCATTTTCTCAAGACGCATCATAATTTGAGATTTTGTCCCGGACGTCGTTGGAATATCCTTACCAGCGCTTTTCAACTTTCGACCGGGAACCTAAAAATTCATATAAATTAAATCATGACTTTTTGTGATGCAACAAAATTGTTGTGTATATAATTCAATGGGTATATATATTTGTACCTCTTTTTGAGATGCAACCGACTCGATGCGTCTTGAAATCCCTTTACCAGCTTTATGTGTGGGTCTTGTAGGAGCCTAACATTACCATGTAATAAGGATTGATTAAATATCATAATTGTAGCTGAATTGAAATGTGAATACTAAATATTCATAATCATTTAGAACATATATACCTCGGCATCTGGGAAAATTAGATCTGACGGCCATCCAACAAAGGATCCGACTGCATCTCGCATCAACGTTGTCTCTGAAACAACGTCAGGTAATGGTAGAAGCGCGTCCGTATCTAATGCAAGGTCAACCGAAACTTTCATATATCCCACCGGGAGGGGATTATGGTGAAGTAATTCACCCGAAGTGTTGTGCACTTTTCCCTTGCCAACTATGCGATAAGTTGGTGACGATAGATAAAGCTGACAAGGTGTAATGCCCTAAACCAATAATAAATGTTATTGTTAACGTGTATATGTGTCAAGTAAAAAAGTGCTATTTTAATTTCATAATAACATATATAATTACCTCGGGAAATTTCGATTGACAATTGATACTAGCTCGGTCACTAGTATCTTTTGCCTCGAAACCGCACATTTCCTCTCTATACCTTGCATTCTCCTTTTGCAGTTCGAGTACTTGTGCCCTTAACTCCGCCAAGGTCTCCATCACCTCTTTGTTGGTAGGATTTTTTGTTTTTGGTTTTTTATAAAATGACGACGGAGTCACACCAAAACCCTTACCCCTCACACGACCGGAATACTCAGGAACATTTAGTACTCGACTAAGTACGCTCTTGCAATCCTGGACCTCGGTTGAAGGTAAGGTTTGGGATAAAGTCTCCTGAAATATTATTAGAGGAGATTAAAAATAAATTATATGTCTAACAAAATTTTCTATATAATTAAAGAAATAATGTTACATATACTTACACATTCGTCATAAACATTTTGAACCGCTTCAACGACAGCCCCATCCTTCCCAACCCGAGCAGCCTTCCACAATACGTGCTCCGGAAGAGATGTTGCGTCACTTTTCTCCTCGGCTAGCTACACATTGAATCAGATTATAAGATCATCAATTATAACATATTGTGACAATGTATAAGCTCATAGCATTTGAATATACTCACAATTCTTTGTTGTAACCGTGCATATCCCGTACGCCCTTTTTTGTACGGATACGCGGGTTTTGATGCCCTTTTCCGATTTTTGTCGCTTACTTCCTGGATAAAAAAGTTTAAGGCATATTAGAACCAAGTAACTTAACAATTGTATAATACCATAATTAATAGACATTACATGGAATTTTTCGTTTCTTCGTTTGGCGACAAAGTTATCCCATTCTTCGGCTGAAATAATCTCCGCATACTTCATTGGCCGTTCTGCTTCAACAAATTTTCCTTCCTCATCCTTGAGAAATTTGTTGGACAAAAAGGATCGAAATCCTCGGAGTCTTTTTCCGTCCAATTGAATACAATATTTTTGCCGGTTTTCATCGATGTGAAAGGATCTCTAAAAAACATACACATGGAGTGTGTTATTATAAGTAATATTATAACAATATATGGTCAACAAATAGTCAACAAAAAAACATATAACAATATATGGTAAGTACCTGTATCTCGGACCATATTTTTTCTTCGCCAACCTTCAATTCCGGACATCTCCAATTATCACATGTAATCGGAATATGTTGTCGAACAAGGAAACCAATGTAACTTGCCAACATTGAACCGTTAGGCTCAATTAGTTGGTCTTCAGCACTCCAATGTACTTCAAATTTTTCACCCTTGTCTCTTGCACGAATGATTGACTTCATAACAGTCAATCCTCGTTTGATTTCTTTTTCAACATTGTTACGTGATCCACTCGCGTCATGGGTATCGTCTTGGTTAGCCATTTTATCTGTAATATAGAAATGATTCAATAAGACCCAAGTAAGACAATGACCATATTCGTGAAGCTACACAAAAAACACATTCATATACCTTCTATTTCTCTCATGTTACAACAATCTAAACTCTCTCTTTTTTTATCATTATTGAATACAAACTCACACACACCTACTGCATACAAAAGACCAATGCAAACTTATGGTGTTTGGAACATGAACAAACTTGCATCCATAATCATCAAACTTCCAAGCACAAGCTCAAACACACTCCAAATGACATCAGTTTTCAATCAGAAATAAAAAACCTTACAACAAGGTGCTCATGAACACCATATAGTGCTCGTTTGCCCTAAACAACATTAATCAACATAATGCACAAAATGTAAAACTCAGTTTAGAAAATGCCCTAATCAAACACCTGAAGAAAGTGAACGGTAACGATGGAGAAGAGAAATACCTTCAAGGTGACGGTAACGATGGAGAAGAAAGTGAACAGCGACGGTGGACGCAGATAACTCAGTGAACGTGAACGCAACAGCAGAAAAAGGTGACGGCGACGACGACGGTGAGGGAGGGAGAACGAACAGAGGACAAGAGTAATCGCAGTAGAGAGTAATCGCAGTAGAGAGAAAACCCAGTTACGTAAACGAAATAGCATATAGAGAGGGAAAATAAAGAGACATGCAGTATATGTTATAATTTTAATGTTTACTAAAGGGGACCTTAGAGGGCGTTTTTGTAAAAAAAGCGCCCTCTAAAGGGGGCCTAAGAGGGCGCTTCTGAAAGCGCTCTCTAAGGCTTTCCAAAAGCGCCTTATAAATTGGAAATGTACATGGACTTAGAGAGCGCTTTTTTAAAAGCGCCCTCTAAGGGTACCCTTAGAGGGCGCTTTCATAAACACGCCCTCTATTGGTGTCCCTCCATTTCCTCATTATTTTTTCGCTTCACTTTAGAGGACGCTTTGTTACAAAAGCGCCCTCTGAAGTGCGCTGTCTATTCCAATTGTTCGCTCCTTATTTTTTCTCTTCACTTTAGAGTGTGCTTCTTTAAGAAAGCGCCCTCTAAGGTGCGCTGTCTATTCCAGTTTTTGGCGTAGTGACATGTTGTTATGTTTTCTTCCATTATTTATCTGAAATTGCTATGATTGTCATTATTGATTATGATTAAGTGTTGTTGTTGTTAGAATGATGGATTTTGGTGTATTATACCATGACAATATTGTGTGTTATGGATGGTTGTTGTTAGATGAACTTCGGAATGGTTAGGAATGAATAGAAACATGCTTCAACAGGTATTTTTGATAGAACTCACTGTGACAATCGATTGTCACTGTCTTACAATCGATTGCACCTTCACAAAAAAAGCTGAAAATCACGTTTTAAGAGCAGCGCAATCGATTGCACTGTGTTGACAATCGATTATGGGTTTTGTACAATCGATTGTAGCATTTGGTTTTTGCAAAAATCATATTTTCTTAGGTTTCTAAGCTATCTTAAACTATCTTTAAAAAGGATACTAGCAAATTCAACTATAAGGAGTCAAAGAAAGAACATGATGTAGGTCATCATATAAAAGGCCTTAAGATTGAAATAAATTTTTTGTCAATAGAAAGAATCGTGTTTTTAGACCTATTTGTTTTTATTGTAATGAACTATTAATTGTTTTGTAGGTACTTGAAGATAATATTCTAGAATTATCAAATCAAGGTTGATCTTTCAATATAGAAGACCATTTGATATGGTAATTCTAAAAGTTTCATTGAACGAAAGATATTTTGGAGAAGAATCAACTTTGATATCATCTTTGACTTTATTTAATAGTACTGTGAAGAAGATAAGTGCTTTTATGTTTAATGTATCATTTCCCTTACATTATTATACTCATTTTGGATTTGACTCTTTTTATTTATGATAATGTCAAAAAGGGGAAGAAGAGATGGTTGTTTTTATTGTTTTACAAGATACCAAAGACATCAGAGCATATATTGCAAAAATAAAGGGGGAGATATTCAAGATAGGTGGAGATATACAAGATAGGGGGATAAATCAAGAATCAAGCAAAAACTTCCCATCAAAAGTTTTTGTCATAATCAAAAAGGGGGAGATTGTGAAGAATGTATGTTCATCCTTCTTAGTTTAATTTTGATGAAGACAAAAGGCTATCATTAGAAGAAAGATCAAAGAAGAAAAAGATTAAAAACAAATATCAATATTGGATGAGCTTTGAAAAACGGAAGGATTGAATCACGAAGATTGAGGTACCAATGGCATTTCATTTAGGTATATAATTTAAGTGCTCAATCTCTTCATCTAAAACCTTCTAAAAGAATTTCCTAAACGTTTATGCATCATAAGTTTTCATAAAATATATTTCTATATAAAAATATTTAATGAGAATGTATTCAAAAAGCAAATATTTGCCCTAGTGGTTGAGTGGACGTGTTCAAGTAATCAAATGTCCTTTGTTTGAACCTTGAGTGTATCATTTTTCTTAGAAAAATTTCAAGAATATTCTTTTCATGAATTAATATGTTATTTTTATGAATTAATCAATTGTCATTCATCCTTCCATGACACTCATTTCTCATAATCTTTCCTAAATCATTGCATTTTTTGTCACCACTTTTCATTTGTAAACCTTTTCATAACCATGACAATTGTTAATAAGATTTTCCAGTAATTGTTTCTGAAAATCAAGAGGTGCATGATTCATTATAAATAGAAGTATTTCTTCAAATTCAAAATAACCTTCTTCATGATTTTTTTACTATATTTCAAGTGTCCGTAACATTTTAACAGAAAACTTTTTTCCTGCATATTTTTCATTTTAATGTGAATTTTTTTAAGAAAAACTTGAGCACTTAAATAGTTATATAATATTGATTTGTTCATTAAAGGAGAAGATTAAAATTTCATACATCAGAAAAGCAACATAATATCAAATTCATCATAATTGTTGCAAGGTCCGTGTATAGTATATTTCATGCAAATTGATGTATTTTTTCATCTAGTGTGTGGTGATTTTTTGTCTTTAAGAAAGTAGTTTTTCTTTCTATAGGTGTTTGCAAATAGGAAGGGTTGTATTTCTATTTGTTAGAAAGGTCCTTTGAAGTAGGTTGATTTAAAGTCTACCATTGTTGTTGGTGTTTGTAAAATCAAGAAAGTGGTGTGCTTCTTTGTTATTGTTAGAAGATTGTAAAAGAAGTCTTGGTGTGTGCTTTGTGCAAAGATCTAGTAATAGTGAAATCTCTCACAGGGGGTGAGGGGACTAGATTTTCTCTTGCTTGATAAGGGGTACCAGTATAATTCTATTTGTTCATTTACTTTACTGTATTTTTCTTGCATATTACTTTTATATCTTAAATCAGAAAAAATAAATTCATCACTTAATTACTCATAAAAGCAATAAAAGTAAACTAGAAAATTCTTAAGGCAAAAGTTTGTTACTTTCTCTCTAAAAAGCATTAAACATAATTCAACCCCCTCTTAGATTGTGCACTATAATACTTACAATTGATATTGATCTGTGATTTGAGCGTTGAATGAAAAAGCCTTGAAAAAACCCCAAATGTTGTTTTTCTTCTTAAAAATCGAAAATAATGGAAAAAGTTCAATAATAATAAAAAATCGCATAGTAGGTGACAATCCTTTGAGTTTAATAGAGTTATCACCTATGAAATGCTGACAGTAGAGCTCTTTTGAGCACTTTAGAGTACTCTAGAGTCATTTTTGATATTTAGGAAGTGTTGTAGAGTTATTTAGAGTTCTTTGAGAACTCTGTTGTGTTATATATATATATATATATATATATATATATATATATATAATATATATATATATATATATATATATATATATATATATATATATAAACCTATGAGAACTCTGTTGTCCCATCCGACCAGTTTTTTTATCTGTTTCCTAGTATACGACAAGTGTGTGAACAATGTCGATGCAATGTTTCTTTTAATGGTTGTTTACTGGTATACCGAGAAATTTCTAGAAGAAACGATCGTGCAATCGCTGATTCTTTGGAAGTTATGGCTCATGTGATGGGACAAGCTTTGCAAGCTTAGCAGAATCCACATGTTGAATAGTCCGAATCTCGTGGGTTGAGCAGGTTTCAGAGAAATAAAATGCCAACCTTTAAGGGAAGGTATGATCCAAAGGGTGCTCATGTTTGGTTGCAAGAGATTGAGAAAATATTTAGAGTGATGGATTGCACAAATGCTCAGAAGATCCTGTATGGTACTCATATGTTGGATGAGGAAGCAGAGTATTAGTGGAACAATGCTCGTTAGAGGTTGGAAGCTGTAGGTACTGAGATCAACTGGGAGAACCGTAAAACTAATTTCCTTGGGAAGTAGTTCCCGAATGACGTTCGTAGCAAGAAGGAAATTGATTTCCTTGAGCTAAATCAAGGGAACATGACCGTTGCAGATTATGCTACTAAATTTGAAAAGTTGACTAGGTTCTGCCCTCATTACAATGGGGTAAGAGCTGAAAGATTGAAGTGTATCAAGTTTGAGAGTGGGTTGCGCCTAGAAATCAAACAATTCACTAGGTACCAAGAGATTCATCAAATCTCTGTGCTGGTTAATAAGTTTCGTATTTATGATGAAGATAGTTGTGATAGATCTGCTCATTATACAAGTGTTAATGATAAGAAGAGTGATAATCAAAATCGTGGAAAATCGTTTGTGGTTCTATATGCTAGAGGTAAACATAAAGGTCAAAGTAGGAGAGGTGCTCCTGCTTTTGTTAATTATTTCAAGTGTAGAGTGTTGGGCCATCATGCATTAAATTGTACTACAATGACATGCTTCAAATGTGGGAAACTAGGACATCGAGTTGCTGAATGCAAGAGTGTCGTGGTGACTTGTTTCAATTTTAGGGAACCATGTCATATTAGTACACAATGTTAGAAGTCCAAGAAGGGGTTGGATGCAAAATCTAGTGGGAAAGTGTTTGCTCTTAGTGGGAAGGATGTCTCGAAGACAAACAACTTGATTTTAGGTACATGTTTTATTAATGATATTTCTTTAATTACTATCATTGATATAGGTGAGAAGCATTCATTCATATCTGTTGACTGTGTGAAAAGATTGAATCTTGTTTTGTCTACTCTTAATAGTAATATGGTTATCGACACTCTAGCTAATGGATTGGTGACTACTTCTTTAGTTTTTTTGAATTTCCCTTTAACGATCTATGGTAAGGACTTTGGTATTAACTTACTCTTCTTACCGTTAAGTCATCTTGATCTTGTTTTGGGTATGAACTGGTTGGAGTTCAATTGTGTTCATATCAACTGCTATGATAAGTCAGTGTTGTTTCTTGAGTTTGTTGAAGAGCAAGATTCGAAGTTCATATCTTCTATTCAAATGGATAAATTCTTGAGAGGTGAAGCCCAAGTGTTTGCGATATTTTCTTCTTTGAAAGTTAAAAGTAAAGCGGAAATGGTTGATCAACCTGTAGTGTGTGAATTTCCAGATGTGTTTCCAGACGAAATTACTGGTCTACCTCCAGAGAGAAAGAGAGATTAATTTCACCATAGATTTGGTACCTGGTACCAGACCTGTATCAATGGAACCATACATGATGTTTGCATCAGAATCAGGTGAACTGGAGAGTCAGTTAGAATATATGCTTGAGAAGAAGTTTGTCAGACCAAGTGTATCACCGTGGGAAGCCCTAGTGTTGTTAGTAAAGAAGAAAGATGGTAGTATGATGTTTTGTGTTGACTATCAGCAGTTGGATAAGGTTATAATTAAAAATAATTATCCTCTTCCTAGGATTGATAACCTTATGGATCATTTGCTTAGGGCATGTGTGTTTAGTAAGATCAAATTGAGATCGGGCTATCATCAGATCCAAGTGAAAGATGAAGATGTTACGAAGACTACATTTAGGACACGATATAATCACTATGAGTACTTAGTGATTCCATTTGGTGTGTGTAATTTCCATGGTGTGTTTATGGAATATATGAATATGTGTAATACCCCAAAATTTACCCTTCATTTTTCCTGGAAGCATACGCTTTACACCTCATGCATGCATTCATTTTTAGGTCATTTAGCATTTGCATTTCATCATGGCAATCGGAATCGGATCCAAGAAGCTTGAACATCATCCAGAACACTTTGTGGGCTCTATTTAGATGATCAGTCAACACAAGGGAAAGACTTGAGTTACTTCCAACAGGGGTCTATTCGTCATTCAAAACGTTAATCTTGAAGGAGCAAAAGGTTGTTCATGAGTTGTCATGCTCGCTAGGCGAAGCCCACGTGTTTTTTTTAAAAAATAAAATAAATAAATAAATAAATAAATAAAAGAAAAAAATCTTGGACTTGGACCTCTCTCATTTGAGCCCACAGGTCCACAAAAATCAGGTTATAAATTCAGAGTTTCAGTGAAACAAAAGGCATTCTATTCCTATTACCCTGTCTGGGAAAAAGATAGTGAGAGAAGAACCCTGGGGAAAAAGGTAGTGAGAGAAGAGCTAACAGAGTTCAGAGCAACCTCCAGGAAACTCTGAAAGGTTCATTCTGACTCACACACTTTCAGCTCAAGCAAACCCTAACATTGGTTTGCAAATCCAGCCGTGCCATTGGATTTCAACCGATCTCTCCAATCAGGTTTGCCCTTATTCCCATTACCTTTGTGCTTTGAAGTTGAATACTCTGAATGTTTGAGGTATGATGGATGAATTTCATTAGGTTTTTGCCCACGGGTTCATAATTATGTATGAATGTATAAATAATGCCTTGAATGCTTAATCGTTTAATTTCTGAAGTGTACGCCACAGGGTTTGAGGTTTCTGAAACCATACTGTTATCCATGAAAAACCATACTGTTTTGCTCTAATCTGACTTACGTTTGTCATAGCATGTTTTCTCCTAATCCTTATCTTGTTTCACTAACCCTTTTGTTGAGTTTTTGTGAAGGCTCACATGACTTTTGCAGGGATAGCTCGCTGGATATTCCACTTTGCTTGTGGGATACCATTTGGGAGATTTATTCTGATTGCCTTGTTGGCACATTTACTTTATACACATTTGTTTTGTATGTGTTCGTATCCCCGCAGGTAGCGCGGTTCCTTCGTCAAGGACTGCCTTTTTGCATGAGCATCCCAAACCCTAACCCTTCATTGATTTTTCTTCTCCTAAACACACGTTTACTCCTTCTACTACAGGTGAGTAAGTCTCCAAAGGTCGAGCATCCGGTAGATTGCGTAGTAACGTCGTCCGCCCCCAAAACATAATCCTTAACCCCGTAGTTAGCCGAACTACGGCTTGCTCTGATTCTCATTCCAGATGAGATACGTAGGCATAAGACGCGATGTCTTAGCGAGCACACATCCCCCAAACCCATAGGTCAACCGAGCTACGAAGAATCTGATTCTCATATTCATATGAGATACTTATGCAGTGAATGCGACATCCGCGCGAGTCATTTTCATTTAACCCCTTTTTTTAGTAAACATCACAAGATAAACTCACACCCTTTAGACAAGAACTACAAAAGTGGATCCCGTAGAGTACTACGGATGCGTAGGGGTGCTAATACCTTCCATTCGCATAACCGACTCTCGAACCCAAGATTTGGTTGCGAGACCTTGTCTTTTCCTTTCCTCTTTTCAGGTTTACTTCGAGCGTTTCCTTTCCCTCCTTTGGGATAAATAACGCACGGTGGCGACTCTTCTGTCATTTTCTTTCGCCGGTTGTTTTTTCGCACACTGTATTTTTCAGGTTGCGATAGCTGGCGACTCTGCTGGGGACCCGGTTTCCCTAAGCGAGTCCCTCCTAGCTTTTGTAGTTTGTTGGTTTATTGGGTGTTCATGCTTTTGTACAGTTATTTATTTACCTGCTTTACCTTATTGCGTTGTGTAGATATCATTGCTGTATCTGTTGGCTGGTGTAACACCCCAAAATTTGCCCTCCTCATTCATGCATTCATTTCTTAGGTCATTTAGCAGTTCATATTGCATCTCAGCATGACAATCAGAAACAGGTTCAAATGGGGCCCATTCACCGTACAAATCGCCAAGATGGAAGAAGCAAGAATCTGCTGCTGAGCTGTCATGCTCGCTAGGCGAGCAGATGCTTCGCCTAGCGAAGAGCACTGTCATGCTCGCTAGGCGAGCAGATCCTTCGCTAGGCGAAGGGCGTGCATTTCAGAAAATATCAGAAGATTTTGGGCTTGAGCTGTCCTCATTCAAAGCCCATAAGCTGCGAAATTTGGTCTATAAATACCAGAGTGGCCAATGAAATAAACCCTGGACACTACTGAACACTGGCTGAACAGAAAAGACCAGAGACTGGAGAAAAGAGACCTAGGAACTACTCGGCAGTAACCTTCAGGCAGCTCTGAGAAGTTCACTCCGCCTCACACGAACCCTAGTACTACTTTGCAGATCCCGCCGTACCATTCAATCCTAATCAGTCTCTCTCATCAGGTATGCCTTTGTTCCTCTTACTTTACGCCTTGAATTTGAATATTATGAATGTATGAGGTAATATCAGGTTTTGCCCACGGGTTCGAATAAGCATGAATATGTGTAATAATACCATGAATGTTTTAATCGTTTTCGTTTATGAGTTGGATACCACAGGGTTTTCGGATCATGAAGATCGAACTGCTATCAAGGAGGAATCCAAAACCCGCAGGCCTTCGCTAGCCGCTTCGCTAGGCGAGCCTGTAGCGAAGCTTCGCTAAGCGAAGCAGTCGCGACGTGACAGTATCTGCTTTTTGTTCTGTTTTGTTCTAACCCGTTTATGTGTTTCCATGGCATCGTTTTCTCTTGATTTCATCCTGTTGCTCTAACCCTTTGTCGATTTTTGTGAGGGCTCACATGGCTTTTGCAGAGACACTCGCGTGGTTTCCCACTTTATTTGTGGGATACCCCCTGGAGTTTTATTCTGATTATTCGTGTTGACTGATTTCCTTTGACGGTCCAGCTGGAGAGATTTCAGGGTTTCTTGCTCCTTTAACTGCTATAGCTTCGGATCTTTATCCGTGTGGTAATTTTTTCCCTTTCTCGTACTTTATCGCTTTCTTAGCTGGAAGACCTCGATAGGAGGCAATGTTTGAGCCCCCTGGTGGCATTTTACTTTGAGATACTTGTTTTGTGTTTTGTATTCGTATCCCCACAGGTAGCACTGTTCCTTCGCCTAGGACTTCCTTTTTGCATGCGTGTTCCTACAACGCAAACAAACCCTAAAACCCATAGCAACACGTTATCTCCTTCTACTACAGGCGAGTAAGTCTCCAAAGGTCGAGCATCCGGTAGATTGCGTAGTAACGTTGTTCGTCCAAAACCCAATCCATAACCCCGTAGTTAGCCGAACTACGTTTTGCTCTGATTCTCAGGCCAGATGAGATACGTAGGCATAAGACGCGATGTCTTAGCGAGCACACATCCCCCAACCCATAGGTCAGCCGAGCTACGAAGACTCTGATTCTCATATTCAGATGAGATACGTATGCAGTGGATGCGACATCCGCGCGAGTCATTTCTCTTAACCTTTTTAGTAAATAAACACATTAGGTAGACCCACACCCTTTAGACGAAAACTACAAAAGTGGATACCGTAGAGTACTACGGATGCGTAGGGGTGCTAATACCTTCCCTTCGCATAACCGACTCCCGAACCCAAGATTTGGTTGCGAGACCCCGTCTTGTCCTTTCCTTTTTCAGGTTTACTTCGAGCGTTTCCTTTCCCTCCTTTGGGATGAATAACGCACGGTGGCGACTCTTCTGTCATTTTCTTTCGCCGGTTGTTTTTTTTGCACACTGTATTTTTCAGGTTGCGACAGCTGGCGACTCTGCTGGGGACTTAAGAAGTTGACCTCTTGCTGGTCCATCTTCCCTAAGCGAGTCCCTCCTAGCTTTTGTAGTTTGTTTGTTTATTGGGTGTTCATGCTTTTGTGCAGTTATTTATTTACCTGCTTTACCTTATTGCATTGTGTATATATCATTGCTGTATCTGTTGGCTGGCTATGGCTGCTTGGTGATCTTTGTGAGATGAGTTCTATACCCGAATTCGAGTGCACTTAAGATAGGAGAATGGCATAGTCCTGTCAACTTGTGTGGAGTATTCCTTAGCGAGTTGACTTGCAAGCCCATTCACTTGGTGGAGGTCGTGTTGAGATCAATAATGTCACATAAGTAAGTTGTGGTTAGACATTACTTGTTCCAATATAGACCTAAGAAGCCAAGGACCTTAGTTTACCAAACCCATCTTGGCCTATTCGTAGGACGTAGTGCGAAAGTCGTTCGAATGTAAGATTTGATACGATTGTTATGCGATACTACACTCATAAGAGTCTCTCTTGAGAATATTGTTGGAATACGAGTAGTCGTTCCTCTGATAATATCCGAAAGATGGGATTATGACAATGGGAACCTTTTGTAGAACATGTTTGGCAGGTTTAAACCTTAGTACACTCCTTTTGGGTGGTTCTTAACCTAAACTCCATGCTCGTGACTTGCAACAAACCCTTGATTCATGGTTAATCCGATCAGGTATCCTTAATATCAATGAAACTCGGGTGTTGATAAGGTGTAAACCATAATCCACCAAAATGGGTGGTTGATATTAAGGATAACATGATCCATCCCATGACCTTTGTTTGGTGTGCTCTTAATTTCTCTCCAGACAGTGCAACCTGACAGATGTTCAAGCGGATCCATCAATTCTGATTGACATGCCTTTGCATTGCATAACATCATCTGCATATTTGCATCCAACATCTCATGCTTATTCATTTACAGGGTATTCCCTTTCAAAACGGGGGTGCCTTAAAAAACTGAACAAGCAGTGCATCGCATACCATGCATATTAACCCTTGGCTGTTTTGCAGGTGTCACCGCAGTGTCTAATGTTTGTTCCCTGTATCAGGCAGTTATTGGTCCCAAGCGAGTTCACAGATACCCGACAAAGGAAAATCGTCCACAGCTAGCGATGGACCAAGTACAGAAAGAGTTGGCTGATATGCGTGAAAGGATGGATCAGTTCATGACATTGATGACTGGTATGGCAGAAGGCCAGGTAACTTAGTTGTGAGGGCTTTTGATGGCTCTAAGAGAGCTGTCTTTGGCGAAGTTGAGTTGCCAGTTAAGATTGGACCGCAGGTGTTCAAGAGCACCTTTTATGTGATGGATATCCAGCCTGCCTACAGCTGTCTGCTAGGTCGGCCTTGGATTCATGCTGCCGGTGCTGTTACTTCTACCCTCCGCTAGAAGCTCAAATATGAACTAGAAGGTCAGATCGTCACTATATGTGGTGAAGAGGATATTTTTGTTAGCCACTTGTCTACATTTAAGTATGTAGAGATGGATGGCGAGATGCATGAGATGCTGTGTCAGGGCTTCGAAACTACAAACATCAATGAGGTCGCGCCTGAAGCTGTCTTTTCACCTGAGTTTGAGAAGGTCGGGACTTCTATCTCTTCATACAAGCAAGCTGTCGAAGTGGTTGAAGCTGGTAATGCCCAAGGCTGGGGCAAATTTGTGGAGCCAGTCATCAAAGAAGACAAGTTTGGATTGGGGTATACTCTGGGATCTCAGAAGAATGAAACTGGTACTCTCTCCAGCGGGGGTTTGGTTTCTCCCCACATCGTCAATGCTGCAGATGAAGACAAGGCTGACAGCGACTGTGACTTAGATAGCTGGATTCGCCTGTGTGTCCCGTGAGAAAAGCTCGACAATTGGTCGTCTGAAAAAACCGTTCGGGTTACTCTGCTGAAAGAGTGATTTTTATTGTTTTCCTTTATTACATGCATAATAAAGTCTTACACTTTGCCCAAGGTGTAACGACTCATTGGTAGGACCATCCATTTAGTTACATTTCGCAATTTATTTTTATCATCAATAAAGGACGGCTTTTGCAAACAATTTTGTGTTCTCTTTCTTTCAGTTTTTTTTTTACTTTTTACCAAAAAAAATGGCAATGTTTCTTTTTTCGTTTTTCCTTTCTTTCAAAAAAAAAATCTCTCATTCTAAGGTAAAGCATGATCCTCCATCATGCAGAGCCGACCACTCGGATCTCACTGCTAACGACCCTGCTATGGCCAAGTATGACTTCGACAATCCTATCTATCAAGCCGAAGAAGGGGCTGAGGAAGATTGTGAATTGCCTGAAGGGTTAGCCAGATTGTTGAAACAGGAGGACCGAGCTATTACACCTTATCAGAAGGTGATTGAGACCGTCAACATCGGTACCGCAGACGACAAGAAAGAGATCAAGATCGGGGCCAGTCTACAGGCCGAGAGAAAAAAAACCGTTGATCATGTACTTGACTGTGTTAGAAAGGTCAATGGGTTGTGTGCTCGGTCAGCATGACGAGTCAGGTCGAAAAGAGCATGCAATATACTACCTTAGCAAAAGTTTACCGACTGTGAACAAAGATACTCATTGCTCGAGAAAACTTGTCGCGCTTTGGCATGGGCTGCTCGGCGACTAAGACAGTATATGTTGACTCACACGACTCTATTGATATCAAAAAGGGATCCAGTCAAGTATATTTTTGAAAAGCCAGCACTTACCGGAAAAGTTACTAGGTGACAAATGATACTGACAGAGTATGACATCCAATACACTTCACAAAAAGCCATCAAGGGAAGTGTCTTGTCAGACTATCTTGCAGAGCAACCGATTGATGATTACCAACCTATGAGGTTTGACTTTCCTGATGAGGACATCATGTTTCTCAAATCGAAAGATTGAGAGGAACCACTCCCGGAGGAGGGGCCTGACCCTGAATCCAAATGGGTTATGATGTTTGATGGGGCGGTCCACGTCAATGGTCGCGGAGTTGGTATAGTGTTGATCACACCGGAAGGGGGTTCATATGTCATTTGGTGCCAGAATAACTTTTCCCTCTACCAACAATGAAGCCGAATACGAAGCTTGTATCCTAAGACTTGAGAAAGCCGTCAAAATACAGATTAAATCCCTGGATGTATACGGGGACTCAGCTTTGGTCATCAATCAAACCAACAGGGAAATGGTGCTATGCTGGAACTACGTACCCAGAATTGACGTATCTCGGTCAGAGACGAATGAAGAAAGAATTTGGTCAGAAAGTGCTCCCTTGGGGGTATCAAGTCGGTGAATTGGTACTCAAAAGATTTCTTCCTCCCAAAACAGATCACAGGGGCAAATGGACACCGAACTAGGAGGGTCCGCACGTGGTTAAAAGGATTTTCTATGGCGGAGCTTTGACGCTAACAACCATGGAGGGCGAAGGATTCCTGTCCCCTATCAACTCAGACGCAGTTAAAAAATACTTCGCATAAAATAGACCCGCTGGACAGTAAAAAGAATAGTCCAGGCAAAAAAGGGGCATCCCGACGAACCAAAAAAAAAGAATAAAGAGGTTCGGGCAAAAATTAGGGATATATATATAAAAAAAAAAGAGTACACCCGGTGAGTCGAAAACCCAAAAGGGCGGCTCAGGCAAAAATGGGTATCCCGGTGGATTGAAAACCCAAAAGGGCGATCCAGGCAAAAGTTAGGGAATAAGCGAATGACTGTGATTTGAGTTCATCAGTGTTATATCACCGTTTCATTCAATCCGGCAATCTTCGAAGGTTAAAGATCGACTAATCATCCACTTCAGAAAGCAAGATGAGTAGAGCGTCTTGAGGACATACGAGCCATAGCAGAGTCGAAACTTAGTGGGACCCCGTTTCCACATTGTCATTAGGATAGTTCTCTTTTTATAGCGATCACCTCTTTTCAGGGATCAACTTCCTGATACCCTCGCCTATTCCTGGCACAAATTTTCTCCCCATTAAGAGTCGAATAATTCAGTTAAAGAGCCTCTTTATTTTTCATTTATCAGTTTGTTTGCAAAAATGTCCGAATTTTTGATAAAACATATTGCATATGAACATAATGGTGGCTTTTGCAGATGATTTGCATAGGAAAACATTTAAAATTGCTTTGAATGTGCTTAACCCCGGACGGTGAATTCAAACCGAGTAATTCCCCCGAGGCATACGTGTATTTTTGGTTGCAGGTCACAGGAACCGGATGCCAAGTCATGAATCCTCATCCCCAAGCGGTTGACAAAGTCTCTCCACAGCAGAGCATGTTCCCCAACAGAGTTGACAGTATCCAGACTGTCTATCCCCAGTAGAGTTGACAGTATCCAGACTATATATCCCCAGCAGAGTTGACGGTGTCAGACTGTATCTTCCTAGCAACAGCGGAGTGGTTGCATACCCGACGGACAAGAGGGTGGTGTTCCGAGCGTTCATCTCATCCCCAGCAGATTATTTCTAGCAGATTTGTTCTAATCCCCAGCTAGAGGACGATTAGCAAGTTCATATCCCCAGCAAAGGTCGTTTCCTACGACATTTCCCCAAGAAGTGTTTTCCCCACAGACTCTCCTCACAGAGCCTCGCCGAACAAAGTTTCCATAGTTGATACTCCCCCCGCAAGGTCAACTTTTCAAGCAGCCAATTTATTTTTGGTGGCTCATTGGTCCCGGCAGAGGGATCATTCCCCACAAAGCATTCAAGGATTGATACAGCGATCTGTTCCCTACCGGAGTTTGCTTCCCCAAGCAGATTTCTTTTTACACCATGCATAACATTTGCATTTGCATGCATATCATATCAAGCATACACATAAGCTGATAAACAGGTTCTTCCAAGCAGACTGAAGAATTACTTTACAACCAAGGTCATGAGATCCAGCCAGAGGATCAAGCGTGAGTGATCCAGCCTGAGGGTCGTTTTGAAGATTCAGCCTGAGAATCGTTTTCCAGTGATCCAGCCTGAGGGTCATTTTGAAGATTCAGCCTGAGAATCGTGTTCCAGTGATCCAGCCTGAGGGTCATTTTGAAGATTCAGCCTGAGAATCGTTTTCCAGTGATCCAGCCTGAGGGTCATTTTGAAGATTCAGCCTGAGAATCGTTTTCCCGTGATCCAGCATGAGGGTCACTTTTTGAAGATTCAGCCTGAGAATCGTGTTCCAATGATCCAGCCTGAGGGTCATTTTGAAGATTCAGCCTGAGAATCGTGTTCCAGTGATCCAGCCTGAGGGTTATTTCGAAGATTCAGCCTGAGAATCGTTTTCCCGTGATCCAGCATGAGGGTCACTTTTCGAAGATTCAGCCTGAGAATCATTTTCCAGTGATCCAGCCTGAGGGTCATTTTGAAGATTCAGCCTGAGAATCGTGTTCCAGTGATCCAGCCTGAGGGTCATTTTGAAGATTCAGCCTGAGAATCGTGTTCCAGTGATCCAGCCTGAGGGTCATTTTGAAGATTCAGCCTGAGAATCGTGTTCCAGTGATCCAGCCTGAGGGTCATTTTGAAGATTCAGCTTGAGAATCATTTTCCAGTGATCCAGCCTGAGGGTCATTTTGAAGATTCAGCCTGAGAATCGTGTTCCAGTGATCCAGCCTGAGGGTTATTTCGAAGATTCAGCCTGAAAATCGTTTTCCCGTGATCCAGCATGAGGGTCATTTTTGAAGATTCAGCCTGAGAATCGTTTTCCCAAGAGTCAGCCTGAGGCTCAATTTGAAGATTCCCCAGTGAAGTCGCCTACAAGCTTTATTTCCCCAGCAAGTCTAATTGAGGAGTCGTTACAACATGTTCTAGCCCGAAGAATATGTACGAAGCCCAAAAGTGGAATATGCTCGAAGCTGCATATCTAATATGAAGGTTGGTTGTAGATTTCAAAAGAAGGTCAACCAGCGCATGCCTCAGATGCAGGATCCTAATGATGAGAATTTATCATCAAAACAATCCAGATCTAGCCAGAAGATCGAAGTCAGGTCTAGCCCGAAGACCGGAAATAGATTCAGCCAGAGAATTGAAACAATTCAGATCTAGCCAGAAGATCGAAGTAGATTCAGCCAGAGAATCAAATTAAGTTCAGATTCAGCCAGAGGATCGACACTCCAGATCCAGCCAGAAGATCAAAGTCAGGTCTAGCCCAAAGACCGAAAATGGATTCAGCAAGAGAATTAAAGGAAATAGATTCAGCCAGAGAATCGAATCGAAGGAGATCTAGCCAGAAGATCGAAGAAGATCTAGCCAGAAGATCAAAATCGTATCCAGCCCGAGGATCAAAATTAATATCCAACCAGAGGACTAAATTGAGTATAAGTTCAGCCAGAGGATCGAAACTCCAGATTAAGTCAGAAGACTGATTCAGATTCAGCCAGAGGATCGGGGAAAATAAACAGCACAGTGTATTTCCGCATTTTTGTGGTGTTCTCGGAGCACAAATTTTCGGTCTGTCTTTGGTATTCAATCACAGCTCACCCCGTTTGTCTGATAAGCTGTTCGCTTTCATCCTACTCGGGTTAGCTGATGATTGAATAGGGGCAGCTGTAACACCCCAAAATTTACCCTCCTCATTCATGCATTCATTTCTTAGGTCATTTAGCAGTTCATATTGCATCTCAGCATGACAATCAGAAACAGGTTCAAATGGGGCCCATTCACCGTACAAATCGCCAAGATGGAAGAAGCAAGAATCTGCTGCTGAGCTGTCATGCTCGCTAGGCGAGCAGATGCTTCGCCTAGCGAAGAGCACTGTCATGCTCGCTAGGCGAGCAGATCCTTCGCTAGGCGAAGGGCGCGCATTTCAGAAAATATCAGAAGATTTTGGGCTTGAGCTGTCCTCATTCAAAGCCCACAAGCTGCGAAATTTGGTCTATAAATACCAGAGTGGCCAATGAAATAAACCCTGGACACTACTGAACACTGGCTGAACAGAAAAGACCAGAGACTGGAGAAAAGAGACCTAGGAACTACTCTGCAGTAACCTTCAGGCAGCTCTGAGAAGTTCACTCCGCCCACACGAACCCTAGTACTACTTTGCAGATCCCGCCGTACCATTCAATCCTAATCAGTCTCTCTCATCAGGTATGCCTTTGTTCCTCTTACTTTACGCCTTGAATTTGAATATTATGAATGTATGAGGTAATATCAGGTTTTACCCACGGGTTCGAATAGGCATGAATATGTGTAATAATACCATGAATGTTTTAATCGTTTTCGTTTATGAGTTGGATACCACAGGGTTTTTGGATCATGAAGATCGAACTGCTATCAAGGAGGAATCCAAAACCCGCAGGCCTTCGCTAGCCGCTTCGCTAGGCGAGCCTGTAGCGAAGCTTCGCTAAGCCTTCGCTAAGCGAAGCAGTCGTGAACGTGACAGTATCTGCTTTTTGTTTTGTTTTGTTCTAACCCGTTTCTGTGTTTCCATGGCATCGTTTTCTCTTGATTTCATCCTGTTGCTCTAACCCTTTGTCGAGTTTTGTGAGGGCTCACATGGCTTTTGCAGAGACACTCGCGTGGTTTCCCACTTTATTTGTGGGATACCCCCTGGAGTTTTATTCTGATTATTCGTGTTGACTGATTTCCTTTGACGGTCCAGCTGGAGAGATTTCAGGGTTTCTTGCTCCTTTAACTGCTATAGCTTCGGATCTTTATCCGTGTGGTAATTTTTTCCCTTTCTCGTACTTTATAGCTTTCTTAGCTGGAAGACCTCGAAAGGAGGCAATGTTTGAGCCCCCTGGTGGCATTTTACTTTGAGATACTTGTTTTGTGTTTTGTATTCGTATCCCCACAGGTAGCACTGTTCCTTCGCCTAGGACTTCCTTTTTGCATGCGCGTTCCTACAACGCAAACAAACCCTAAAACCCATAGCAACACGTTATCTCCTTCTACTACAGGCGAGTAAGTCTCCAAAGGTCGAGCATCCGGTAGATTGCGTAGTAACGTTGTTCGTCCAAAACCCAATCCATAACCCCGTAGTTAGCCGAACTACGTTTTACTCTGATTCTCAGGCCAGATGAGATACGTAGGCATAAGACGCGATGTCTTAGCGAGCACACATCCCCCAACCCATAGGTCAGCCGAGCTACGAAGACTCTGATTCTCATATTCAGATGAGATACGTATGCAGTGGATGCGACATCCGCGCGAGTCATTTCTCTTAACCTTTTTAGTAAATAAACACATTAGGTAAACCCACACCCTTTAGACGAAAACTACAAAAGTGGATCCCGTAGAGTACTACGGATGCGTAGGAGTGCTAATACCTTCCCTTCGCATAACCGACTCCCGAACCCAAGATTTGGTTGCGAGACCCCGTCTTGTCCTTTCCTTTTTCAGGTTTACTTCGAGCGTTTCCTTTCCCTCCTTTGGGATGAATAACGCACGGTGGCGACTCTTCTGTCATTTTCTTTCGCCGATTGTTTTTTTTCGCACACTGTATTTTTCAGGTTGCGACAGCTGGCGACTCTGCTGGGGACTTAAGAAGTTGACCTCTTGCTGGTCCATCTTCCCTAAGCGAGTCCCTCCTAGCTTTTGTAGTTTGTTTGTTTATTGGGTGTTCATGCTTTTGTGCAGTTATTTATTTACCTGTTTTACCTTATTGCATTGTGTATATATCATTGCTGTATCTGTTGGCTGGCTATGGCTGCTTGGTGATCTTTGTGAGATGAGTTCTATACCCGAACTCGAGTGCACTTAAAATAGGAGAATGGCATAGTCCTGTCAACTTGTGTGGAGTATTCCTTAGCGAGTTGACTTGCAAGCCCATTCACTTGGTGGAGGTCGTGTTGAGATCAATAATGTCACATAAGTAAGTTGTGGTTAGACATTACTTGTTCCAATATAGACCTAAGAAGCCAAGGACCTTAGTTTACCAAACCCATCTTGGCCTATTCGTAGGACGTAGTGCGAAAGTCGTTCGAATGTAAGATTTGATACGATTGTTACGCGATACTACACTCATAAGAGTCTCTCTTGAGAATATTATTGGAATACGAGTAGTCGTTCCTCTGATAATATCCGAAAGATGGGATTATGACAATGGGAACCTTTTGTAGAACATGTTTGGCAGGTTTAAACCTTAGTACACTCCTTTTGGGTGGTTCTTAACCTAAACTCCATGCTCGTGACTTGCAACAAACCCTTGATTCATGGTTAATCCGATCAGGTATCCTTAATATCAATGAAACTCGGGTGTTGATAAGGTGTAAACCATAATCCACCAAAAAAGGTGGTTGATATTAAGGATAACATGATCCATCCCATGACCTTTGTTTGGTGTGCTCTTAATTTCTCTCCAGACAGTGCAACCTGACAGATGTTCAAGCGGATCCATCAATTCTGATTGACATGCCTTTGCATTGCATAACATCATCTGCATATTTGCATCCAACATCTCATGCTTATTCATTTACAGGGTATTCCCTTTCAAAACGGGGGTGCCTTAAAAAACTGAACAAGCAGTGCATCGCATACCATGCATATTAACCCTTGGCTGTTTTGCAGGTGTCACCGCAGTGTCTAA
Source organism: Lathyrus oleraceus (assembly GCF_024323335.1). NCBI lineage: Eukaryota > Viridiplantae > Streptophyta > Magnoliopsida > Fabales > Fabaceae > Lathyrus > Lathyrus oleraceus. The sequence continues at coordinate 23,149,178 of NC_066580.1, read as the reverse complement.
TGTTTGTTCCCTGTATCAGGAAGTTATTGGTCCCAAGCGAGTTCACAGATACCCGACAAAGGAAAATCGTCCACAGCTAGCGATGGACCAAGTACAGAAAGAGTTGGCTGATATGCGTGAAAGGATGGATCAGTTCATGACATTGATGACTGGTATGGCAGAAGGCCAGGTAACTTAGTTGTGAGGGCTTTTGATGGCTCTAAGAGAGCTGTCTTTGGCGAAGTTGAGTTGCCAGTTAAGATTGGACCGCAGGTGTTCAAGAGCACCTTTTATGTGATGGATATCCAGCCTGCCTACAGCTGTCTGCTAGGTCGGCCTTGGATTCATGCTGCCGGTGCTGTTACTTCTACCCTCCTCTAGAAGCTCAAATATGAACTAGAAGGTCAGATCGTCACTATATGTGGTGAAGAGGATATTTTTGTTAGCCACTTGTCTACATTTAAGTATGTAGAGATGGATGGCGAGATGCATGAGATGCTGTGTCAGGGCTTCGAAACTACAAACATCAATGAGGTCGCGCCCGAAGCTGTCTTTTCACCTGAGTTTGAGAAGGTCGGGACTTCTATCTCTTCATACAAGCAAGCTGTCGAAGTGGTTGAAGCTGGTAATGCCCAAGGCTGGGGCAAATTTGTGGAGCCAGTCATCAAAGAAGACAAGTTTGGATTGGGGTATACTCCGGGATCTCAGAAGAATGAAACTGGTACTCTCTCCAGCGGGGGTTTCGTTTCTCCCCACATCGTCAATGCTGCAGATGAAGACAAGGCTGACAGCGACTGTGACTTAGATAGCTGGATTCGCCTGTGTGTCCCGGGAGAAAAGCTCGACAATTGGTCGTCTGAAAAAACCGTTCGGGTTACTCTGCTGAAAGAGTGATTTTTATTGTTTTCCTTTATTACATGCATAATAAAGTCTTACACTTTGCCCAAGGTGTAACGACTCATTGGTAGGACCATCCATTTAGTTACATTTCGCAATTTATTTTTATCATCAATAAAGGACGGCTTTTGCAAACAATTTTGTGTTCTCTTTCTTTCAGTTTTTTTTTTACTTTTTACCAAAAAAAATGGCAATGTTTCTTTTTTCGTTTTTCCTTTCTTTCAAAAAAAAATCTCTCATTCTAAGGTAAAGCATGATCCTCCATCATGCAGAGCCGACCACTTGGATCTCACTGCTAACGACCCTGCTATGGCCAAGTATGACTTCGACAATCCTATCTATCAAGCCGAAGAAGGGGCTGAGGAAGATTGTGAATTGCCTGAAGGGTTAGCCAGATTGTTGAAACAGGAGGACCGAGCTATTACACCTTATCAGAAGGTGATTGAGACCGTCAACATCGGTACCGCAGACGACTAGAAAGAGATCAAGATCGGGGCCAGTCTACAGGCCGAGAGAAAAAAAACCGTTGATCATGTACTTGACTGTGTTAGAAAGGTCAATGGGTTGTGTGCTCGGTCAGCATGACGAGTCAGGTCGAAAAGAGCATGCAATATACTACCTTAGCAAAAGTTTACCGACTGTGAACAAAGATACTCATTGCTCGAGAAAACTTGTCGCGCTTTGGCATGGGCTGCTCGGCGACTAAGACAGTATATGTTGACTCACACGACTCTATTGATATCAAAAAGGGATCCAGTCAAGTATATTTTTGAAAAGCCAGCACTTACCGGAAAAGTTACTAGGTGACAAATGATACTGACAGAGTATGACATCCAATACACTTCACAAAAAGCCATCAAGGGAAGTGTCTTGTCAGACTATCTTGCAGAGCAACCGATTGATGATTACCAACCTATGAGGTTTGACTTTCCTGATGAGGACATCATGTTTCTCAAATCGAAAGATTGAGAGGAACCACTCCCGGAGGAGGGGCCTGACCCTGAATCCAAATGGGTTATGATGTTTGATGGGGCGGTCCACGTCAATGGTCGCGGAGTTGGTATAGTGTTGATCACACCGGAAGGGGGTTCATATGCCATTTGGTGCCAGAATAACTTTTCCCTCTACCAACAATGAAGCCGAATACGAAGCTTGTATCCTAAGACTTGAGAAAGCCGTCAAAATACAGATTAAATCCCTGGATGTATACGGGGACTCAGCTTTGGTCATCAATCAAACCAACAGGGAAATGGTGCTATGCTGGAACTACGTACCCAGAATTGACGTATCTCGGTCAGAGACGAATGAAGAAAGAATTTGGTCAGAAAGTGCTCCCTTGGGGTATCAAGTCGGTGAATTGGTACTCAAAAGATTTCTTCCTCCCAAAACAGATCACAGGGGCAAATGGACACCGAACTAGGAGGGTCCGCACGTGGTTAAAAGGATTTTCTATGGCGGAGCTTTGACGCTAACAACCATGGAGGGCGAAGGATTCCTGTCCCTATCAACTCAGACGCAGTTAAAAAATACTTCGCATAAAATAGACCCGCTGGACAGTAAAAAGAATAGTCCAGGCAAAAAGGGGCATCCCGACGAACCAAAAAAAAAGAATAAAGAGGTTCGGGCAAAAATTAGGGATATATATATATAAAAAAAAAAAGAGTACACCCGGTGAGTCGAAAACCCAAAAGGGCGGCTCAGGAAAAAATGGGTATCCCGGTGGATTGAAAACCCAAAAGGGCGATCCAGGCAAAAGTTAGGGAATAAGCGAATGACTGTGATTTGAGTTCATCAGTGTTATATCACCGTTTCATTCAATCCGGCAATCTTCGAAGGTTAAAGATCGACTAATCATCCACTTCAGAAAGCAAGATGAGTAGAGCGTCTTGAGGACATACGAGCCATAGCAGAGTCGAAACTCAGTGGGACCCCGTTTCCACATTGTCATTAGGATAGTTCTCTTTTTATAGCGATCACCTCTTTTCAGGGATCAGCTTCCTGATACCCTCGCCTATTCCTGGCACAAATTTTCTCCCCATTAAGAGTCGAATAATTTAGTTAAAGAGCCTCTTTATTTTTCATTTATCAGTTTGTTTGCAAAAATGTCTGAATTTTTGATAAAACATATTGCATATGAACATAATGGTGGCTTTTGCAGATGATTTGCATAGGAAAACATTTAAAATTGCTTTGAATGTGCTTAACCCCGGACGGTGAATTCAAACCGAGTAATTCCCCCGAGGCATACGTGTATTTTTGGTTGCAAGTCACAGGAACCGGATGCCAAGTCATGAATCCTCATCCCCAAGCGGTTGACAAAGTCTCTCCACAGCAGAGCATGTTCCCCAACAGAGTTGACAGTATCCAGACTGTCTATCCCCAGTAGAGTTGACAGTATCCAGACTATATATCCCCAGCAGAGTTGACGGTGTCAGACTGTATCTTCCTAGCAACAGCGGAGTGGTTGCATACCCGACGGACAAGAGGGTGGTGTTCCCAGCGTTCATCTCATCCCCAGCAGATTATTTCTAGCAGATTTGTTCTAATCCCCAGCTAGAGGACGATTAGCAAGTTCATATCCCCAGCAAAGGTCATTTCCTACGACATTTCCCCAAGAAGTGTTTTCCCCACAGACTCTCCTCACAGAGCCTCGCCGAACAAAGTTTCCATAGTTGATACTCCCCCCCCCCCCCCCCCCCCGCAAGGTCAACTTTTCAAGCAGCCAATTTATTTTTGGTGGCTCATTGGTCCCGGCAGAGGGATCATTCCCCACAAAGCATTCAAGGATTGATACAGCGATCTGTTCCCTACCGCTAGGCGAAGGGCGCGCATTTCAGAAAATATCAGAAGATTTTGGGCTTGAGTTGTCCTCATTCAAAGCCCACAAGCTGCGAAATTTGGTCTATAAATACCAGAGTGGCCAATGAAATAAACCCTGGACACTACTGAACACTGGCTGAACAGAAAAGACCAGAGACTGGAGAAAAGAGACCTAGGAACTACTCTGCAGTAACCTTCAGGCAGCTCTGAGAAGTTCACTCCGCCCACACGAACCCTAGTACTACTTTGCAGATCCCGCCGTACCATTCAATCCTAATCAGTCTCTCTCATCAGGTATGCCTTTGTTCCTCTTACTTTACGCCTTGAATTTGAATATTATGAATGTATGAGGTAATATCAGGTTTTACCCACGGGTTCGAATAGGCATGAATATGTGTAATAATACCATGAATGTTTTAATCGTTTTCGTTTATGAGTTGGATACCACAGGGTTTTTGGATCATGAAGATCGAACTGCTATCAAGGAGGAATCCAAAACCCGCAGGCCTTCGCTAGCCGCTTCGCTAGGCGAGCCTGTAGCGAAGCTTCGCTAAGCCTTCGCTAAGCGAAGCAGTCGTGAACGTGACAGTATCTGCTTTTTGTTTTGTTTTGTTCTAACCCGTTTCTGTGTTTCCATGGCATCGTTTTCTCTTGATTTCATCCTGTTGCTCTAACCCTTTGTCGAGTTTTGTGAGGGCTCACATGGCTTTTGCAGAGACACTCGCGTGGTTTCCCACTTTATTTGTGGGATACCCCCTGGAGTTTTATTCTGATTATTCGTGTTGACTGATTTCCTTTGACGGTCCAGCTGGAGAGATTTCAGGGTTTCTTGCTCCTTTAACTGCTATAGCTTCGGATCTTTATCCGTGTGGTAATTTTTTCCCTTTCTCGTACTTTATAGCTTTCTTAGCTGGAAGACCTCGATAGGAGGCAATGTTTGAGCCCCCTGGTGGCATTTTACTTTGAGATACTTGTTTTGTGTTTTGTATTCGTATCCCCACAGGTAGCACTGTTCCTTCGCCTAGGACTACCTTTTTGCATGCGCGTTCCTACAACGCAAACAAACCCTAAAACCCATAGCAACACGTTATCTCCTTCTACTACAGGCGAGTAAGTCTCCAAAGGTCGAGCATCCGGTAGATTGCGTAGTAACGTTGTTCGTCCAAAACCCAATCCATAAACCCCGTAGTTAGCCGAACTACGTTTTACTCTGATTCTCAGGCCACGATGAGATACGTAGGCATAAGACGCGATGTCTTAGCGAGCACACATCCCCCAACCCATAGGTCAGCCGAGCTACGAAGACTCTGATTCTCATATTCAGATGAGATACGTATGCAGTGGATGCGACATCCGCGCGAGTCATTTCTCTTAACCTTTTTAGTAAATAAACACATTAGGTAAACCCACACCCTTTAGACGAAAACTACAAAAGTGGATCCCGTAGAGTACTACGGATGCGTAGGAGTGCTAATACCTTCCCTTCGCATAACCGACTCCCGAACCCAAGATTTGGTTGCGAGACCCCGTCTTGTCCTTTCCTTTTTCAGGTTTACTTCGAGCGTTTCCTTTCCCTCCTTTGGGATGAATAACGCACGGTGGCGACTCTTCTGTCATTTTCTTTCGCCGATTGTTTTTTTTCGCACACTGTATTTTTCAGGTTGCGACAGCTGGCGACTCTGCTGGGGACTTAAGAAGTTGACCTCTTGCTGGTCCATCTTCCCTAAGCGAGTCCCTCCTAGCTTTTGTAGTTTGTTTGTTTATTGGGTGTTCACTTTGCTTTTGTGCATTGTTATTTATTTACCTACTTTACCTTATTGCATTGTGTATATATCATTGCTGTATCTGTTGGCTGGCTATGGCTGCTTGGTGATCTTTGTGAGATGAGTTCTATACCCGAACTCGAGTGCACTTAAGATAGGAGAATGGCATAGTCCTGTCAACTTGTGTGGAGTATTCCTTAGCGAGTTGACTTGCAAGCCCATTCACTTGGTGGAGGTCGTGTTGAGATCAATAATGTCACATAAGTAAGTTGTGGTTAGACATTACTTGTTCCAATATAGACCTAAGAAGCCAAGGACCTTAGTTTACCAAACCCATCTTGGCCTATTCGTAGGACGTAGTGCGAAAGTCGTTCGAATGTAAGATTTGATACGATTGTTACGCGATACTACACTCATAAGAGTCTCTCTTGAGAATATTATTGGAATACGAGTAGTCGTTCCTCTGATAATATCCGAAAGATGGGATTATGACAATGGGAACCTTTTGTAGAACATGTTTGGCAGGTTTTAAACCTTAGTACACTCCTTTTGGGTGGTTCTTAACCTAAACTCCATGCTCGTGACTTGCAACAAACCCTTGATTCATGGTTAATCCGATCAGGTATCCTTAATATCAATGAAACTCGGGTGTTGATAAGGTGTAAACCATAATCCACCAAAATGGATGGTTGATATTAAGGATAACATGATCCATCCCATGACCTTTGTTTGGTGTGCTCTTAATTTCTCTCCAGACAGTGCAACCTGACAGATGTTCAAGCGGATCCATCAATTCTGATTGACATGCCTTTGCATTGCATAACATCATCTGCATATTTGCATCCAACATCTCATGCTTATTCATTTACAGGGTATTCCCTTTCAAAACGGGGGTGCCTTAAAAAACTGAACAAGCAGTGCATCGCATACCATGCATATTAACCCTTGGCTGTTTTGCAGGTGTCACCGCAGTGTCTAATGTTTGTTCCCTGTATCAGGCAGTTATTGGTCCCAAGCGAGTTCACAGATACCCGACAAAGGAAAATCGTCCACAGCTAGCGATGGACCAAGTACAGAAAGAGTTGGCTGATATGCGTGAAAGGATGGATCAGTTCATGAAATTGATGACTGGTATGGCAGAAGGCCAGGTAACTTAGTTGTGAGGGCTTTTGATGGCTCTAAGAGAGCTGTCTTTGGCGAAGTTGAGTTGCCAGTTAAGATTGGACCGCAGGTGTTCAAGAGCACCTTTTATGTGATGGATATCCAGCCTGCCTACAGCTGTCTGCTAGGTTGGCCTTGGATTCATGCTGCCGGTGTTGTTACTTCTACCCTCCACTAGAAGCTCAAATATGAACTAGAAGGTCAGATCGTCACTATATGTGGTGAAGAGGATATTTTTGTTAGCCACTTGTGTACATTTAAGTTTGTAGAGATGGATGGCGAGATGCATGAGATGCTGTGTCAGGGCTTCGAAACTACAAACATCATTGAGGTCGCGCCCGAAGCTGTCTTTTCACCTGAGTTTGAGAAGGTCGGGACTTCTATCTCTTCATACAAGCAAGCTGTCGAAGTGGTTGAAGCTGGTAATGCCCAAGGCTGGGGCAAATTTGTGGAGCCAGTCATCAAAGAAGACAAGTTTGGATTGGGGTATACTCCGGGATCTCAGAAGAATGAAACCGGTACTCTCTCCAACGGGGGTTTGGTTTCTCCCCACATCGTCAATGCTGCAGATGAAGACAAGGCTGACAGCGACTGTGACTTAGATAGCTGGATTCGCCCGTGTGTCTCGGGAGAAAAGCTCGACAATTGGTCGTCTGAAAAAACCGTTCGGGTTACTCTGCTGAAAGAGTGATTTTTATTGTTTTCCTTTATTACATGCATAATAAAGTCTTACACTTTGCCCAAGGTGTAACGGCTCATTGGTAGGGCCATCCATTTAGTTACATTTCGCAATTTATTTTTATCATCAATAAAGGACGGCTTTTGCAAACAATTTTGTGTTCTCTTTCTTTCAGTTTTTTTTTACTTTTTACCAAAAAAATGGCAATGTTTCTTTTTTCGTTTTTCCTTTCTTTCAAAAAAAAAATCTCTCATTCTAAGGTAAAGCATGATCCTCCATCATGCAGAGTCGACCACTTGGATCTCACTGCTAACGACCCTGCTATGGCCAAGTATGACTTCGACAATCCTATCTATCAAGCCGAAGAAGGGGCTGAGGAAGATTGTGAATTGCCTAAAGGGTTAGCCAGATTGTTGAAACAGGAGGACCGAGCTATTACACCTTATCAGAAGGTGATTGAGACCGTCAACATCGGTACCGCAGACGATAAGAAAGAGATCAAGATCGGGGCCAGTCTACAGGCCAAGAGAAAAAAAACCGTTGATCATGTACTTGACTGTGTTAGAAAGGTCAATGGGTTGTGTGCTCGGTCAGCATGACGAGTCAGGTCGAAAAGAGCATGCAATATACTACCTTAGCAAAAGTTTACCGACTGTGAACAAAGATACTCATTGCTCGAGAAAACTTGCCGCGCTTTGGCATGGGCTGCTCGGCGACTAAGACAGTATATGTTGACTCACACGACTCTATTGATATCAAAAAGGGATCCAGTCAAGTATATTTTTGAAAAGCCAGCACTTACCGGAAAAGTTACTAGGTGACAAATGATACTGACAGAGTATGACATCCAATACACTTCACAAAAAGCCATCAAGGGAAGTGTCTTGTCAGACTATCTTGCAGAGCAACCGATTGATGATTACCAACCTATGAGGTTTGACTTTCCTGATGAGGACATCATGTTTCTCAAATCGAAAGATTGAGAGGAACCACTCCCGGAGGAGGGGCCTGACCCTGAATCCAAATGGGTTATGATGTTTGATGGGGCGGTCCACGTCAATGGTCGCGGAGTTGGTATAGTGTTGATCACACCGGAAGGGGGTTCATATGCCATTTGGTGCCAGAATAACTTTTCCCTGCACCAACAATGAAGCCGAATACGAAGCTTGTATCCTAAGACTTGAGAAAGCCGTCAAAATACAGATTAAATCCCTGGATGTATACGGGGACTCAGCTTTGGTCATCAATCAAACCAGTAGGGAAATGGTGCTATGCTGGAACTACGTACCCAGAATTGACGTATCTCGGTCAGAGACGAATGAAGAAAGCATTTGGTCAGAAAGTGCGCCCGTGGGGGTATCAAGTCGGTGAATTGGTACTCAAAAGATTTCTTCCTCCCAACACAGATCACAGGGGCAAATGGACACCGAACTAGGAGGGTCCGCACGTGGTTAAAAGGATTTTCTATGGCGGAGCTTTGACGCTAACAACCATGGAGGGCGAAGGATTCCTGTCCCCTATCAACTCAGACGCAGTTAAAAAATACTTCGCATAAAATAGACCCGCTGGACAGTAAAAAGAATAGTCCAGGCAAAAAAGGGGCATCCCGACGAACCAAAAAAAAAGAATAAAGAGGTTCGGGAAAAAATTAGGGATATATATAAAAAAAAAAAGAGTACACCCGGTGAGTCGAAAACCCAAAAGGGCGGCTCAGGCAAAAATGGTTATCCCGGTGGATTGAAAACCCAAAAGGACGATCCAGGCAAAAGTTAGGGAATAAGCGAATGACTGTGATTTGAGTTCATCAGTGTTATATCACCGTTTCATTCAATCCGGCAATCTTCGAAGGTTAAAGATCGACTAATCATCCACTTCAGAAAGCAAGATGAGTAGAGCGTCTTGAGGACATACGAGCCATAGCAGAGTCGAAACTCAGTGGGACCCCGTTTCCACATTGTCATTAGGATAGTTCTCTTTTTAGAGCGATCACCTCTTTTCAGGGATCAGCTTCCTGATACCCTCGCCTATTCCTGGCACAAATTTTCTCCCCATTAAGAGTCGAATAATTCAGGGATCAGCTTCCTGATACCCTCGCCCACACCCTTTAGACGAAAACTACAAAAGTGGATCCCGTAGAGTACTACGGATGCGTAGGGGTGCTAATACCTTCCCTTCGCATAACCGACTCCCGAACCCAAGATTTGGTTGCGAGACCCCGTCTTGTCCTTTCCTTTTTCAGGTTTACTTCGAGCGTTTCCTTTCCCTCCTTTGGGATGAATAACGCACGGTGGCGACTCTTCTGTCATTTTCTTTCGCTGGTTGTTTTTTTTCGCACACTGTATTTTTCAGGTTGCGACAGCTGGCTATGGCTGCTTGGTGATCTTTGTGAGATGAGTTCTATACCCGAACTCGAGTGCACTTAAGATAGGAGAATGGCATAGTCTTGTCGACTTGTGTGGAGTTATTCCTTAGCAAGTTGACTTGCAAGCTCATTCACTTGGTGGAGGTCATGTTGAGATCAATAATGTCACACAAGTAAGTTGTGGTTAGACATTACTTTTTCCAATATAGAACTTAGAAGCCGAGGACCTTAGTTTACCAAACCCATCTTGGCCTATTCGTAGGACGTAGTGCGAAAGTCGTTCAAGTGTAAGATTTGATACGATTCTTACGCGATACTACACTCATAAGAGTCTCTCTTGAGAATATTTTTGGAATACGAGTAGTCGTTCCTCCGATAATATCCGAAAGATGGGATTATGACTATGGGAACCTTTTGTAGAACATGTTTGGCAGGTTTAAACCTTAGTACACTCCTTTTGGGTGGTTCTTAACCTAAACTCTATGCTCGTGACTTGCAACAAACCCTTGATTCATGGTTGATCCGATCAGGTATCCTTAATATCAATGAAACTTGGGTGTTGATAAGGTGTAAACCATAATCCACCAAAATGGGTGGTTGATATTAAGGATAACATGATCCATCCCATGACCTTTGTTTGGTGTGCTCTTAATTTCTCTCCAGACAGTGCAACCTGACAGATGTTCAAGCAGATACAGCGATCCTGATTCCCATGCCACTGCACTGCATTCACATCATTTTGCATCACATCATTTTGCATTAATAATCATTCACACATGTTTATACATTTCTGTGGGGTTTATATCTTCTACTTGATTCTAGTCGGAATTTTCTTGGTTCTCATCAATGGCTTAGCTTTTTTTTTACATCGTTTATCTATTGAGAGACTGGAATCAAGGGGGTAGAATACCTTTGGAATTGATAAACATGTCATTGCATTTACATATTCATTAGCATGTCTTGCATAACAGGTACCGCCACAGTGTTCTCAGTTTGTTTGGTGTTCAATCAGCAGGATAGCTGACCCAGGCATTCACCGGTACGGTACCCGCAGAAACCAACAGAGAGTAATGGAAAGCCTACAGGTAGAGTTCGCCGAGATGAAAATCCGCATGAATCAATTCATGGATGTGGTTCAAGGGGTGGCTCAGGGACAGCAAGAGCTCAGGCAGATGATACAGAGGAATCCCCCTGCTCAACCAGAGATGGTGACTGATCCTCCAGCTGGAGAGGCTAATGGACCCAATGGACCGGGGCCTATCCCAATCCTACATGTCACCTCCGGTCAACAGAGCCCGTTCATGATGATCAGGACGATCAGTTCCCCCTACTGCAGGAAGACTTTGGTATGGGTCATGGTGTGGACCCCATGTTTAGAAGATTGGAAGAGAGGTTGAAGGCAGTGGAAGGACAAAATCCTCTGGGAGTAGATGTTGCTGACTTGGGGCTGGTCCCAGGTGTGAGAGTGGCATCGAAATTCAAGGTCCCGATATTTGACAAATACAATGGCAACTCTTGCCCGAAGACCCATGTGCAAGCCTATTTCCGTAAAATGGTTGCATACTCCGATGACGAAAAGTTGCTTATGTACTTTTTCCAGGACAACCTAGCTGGGGCATCCCTGGAATGGTATATGAGGCTGGACAGAGCCCACATCCGTTGCTGAAGGGATTTGGCTGAGGCTTTCGTGAAGCAGTATCAGTATAACACAGACATGGCTCCGGACAGAACTCAACTTCAAAATCTGTCTCTTAAAAGCAATGAGTGCTTCAGAGAATACGCTCAACGCTGGAGAGAAACAGCTTCCCGTGTTCAACCTCCTATGTTGGAGAAGGAAATGGCTAACATGTTCATGAACACTCTGCCAGGACCTTATTTGGAGCGCCTGGTGGGTTGCAATGCCTCCAATTTTGCTGATGTAGTCTCTACCGGAGAGAGGGTGGAGAATTACCTGAGGACATACAAGACCCAGAGTGGAGGTGGATCCTCATCAGGGGTGAAGAAGCCGTTCATTCAGGGACAGAAGAGGAGAGAAGGGGATGCAAGTGCCATATCTTCTTATCAGAACAGGGATAACCGGAGGAATAACTTTCAGAACTATCATCAGCAACCGTATGTTGCGGCTGTGACCATTCCAGTTGCAAAACCACTACAACAACAACCACAACGTCAACCAGCTCAGTACCAACCACAACAACCGGGTAACAGACCCGCCTATCAACCGAGGCCAAGGACGATGGACCGGCGTTTCGACACTCTTCCAATGTCGTACGCTCAGTTTCTTTCTAGTCTTCAACAACTACAACTTGTGCAGTTGTGCACTCTGCCTCCTCCCGTTGGCAGGCTTCCGGCGGCTTACGACGCCAACGCTAGGTGTAGCTTCCACTCTGGGGCACCTGGCCATAATATTGAGAACTGCAAAGCTTTTAAGCACGTAGTTCAGGACCTCATTGATTCAAAGGCCGTTAACTTTGCACCAACTCCTAATGTCGTCAACAATCCCATGCCCCAGCATGGTGGAGCCAACGTTAACATGGTTGAAGGAAAAGTCAAATTAGTCTCTGCGGTCAACAATGAAGATGGGGATAGTGATTGCGACATCGATAACTGGGTGCGTCCGAGGATCCCGGGTGAAGTTCTCAATAATTGGTCTTCTGAGGAGATTGTCCAAGCCACTTGTCTGGAGGAGTAATTTTCTTTGTTTATTCATGCATATCCAAGTCTTACGTTCTGCCAGGGCGTAATGACTCATTGTAGGGCTCATCTATGTGACACTTGCATTTTTTATCATAAATAAAGGACGTCTTTTTGCATTCAAATATTTCGTTCCCTGTCTTTCTATTTTTGCAGTTTTTCAAAAAAAAATGGCAATGTTTTGTTTAGTTTCCACTTTTTTTTTTCACACTCATAAGCACATACCATCACTCATGCAGATGCACATCACCGGATCCTATTGATAACGGTTCTGCTATGGCTCGCTTCGACTTTGAAAATCCAATCTTTCAAGCTGAAGAAGAGGGTGATGAAGACTGTGAACTCCCTGAAGAACTTACCAGGTTATTAAAACAAGAGGAAATGGTCATTCAACCGCATCAAGAGTCTGTTGAAGTGATTAATCTCAACACCGAGGACGCCAAGAGAGAAATCAAGATAGGGGCTGCTTTGGAAGGCAATGTGAAGAAGGGGTTGATTGAATTGCTGCAAGAGTATGTTGACATCTTCGCTTGGTCTTATCAGGACATGCCAGGGCTTGACACAGACATCGTGGTACATCGCTTGCCGCTCAAAGAAGGTTGTCCTCCGGTCAAGCAGAAGCTCAGAAGAACAAGACCAGAGATGGCTGTCAAGATAAAGGAAGAAGTGAAAAAATAGTTGGATGCAGGGTTTCTAGCAGTCACAAATTATCCGCCATGGGTTGCAAATATCGTTTCGGTACTTAAGAAGGATGGAAAGGTACGGATGTGTGTTGACTACCGGGATCTGAACAGGGCTAGTCCTAAAGATGATTTCCCCTTACCTCACATTGACGTTTTGGTGGATAACACGACTCAGTTCTCGGTATTCTCCTTCATGGATGGCTTTTCTGGCTATAATCAAATTAAGATGGCACCAGAAGACATGGAGAAGACAACATTCATAACCCCATGGGGCACCTTCTGCTACAAGGTGATGTCGTTTGGTCTGAAAAATGCCGGAGCAACATATCAGCGAGCGATGGTGACTTTGTTCCATGATATGATTCATCATGAAATCGAGGTTTATGTTGATGATATGATTGCCAAATCTCAGACAGAAGAAGAACATTTGGTGAATTTGCAGAAACTGTTTGAGCGTCTGAGGAAATTCAAGCTGAGGCTTAATCCGAACAAGTGTACTTTTGGGGTGAGATCTGGAAAACTAATGGGTTTTGTTGTTAGCGGAAAAGGGATTGAGGTGGATCCGGCCAAAGTGAAAGCGATACAGGAAATGCCTGAGCCAAGAACAGAGAAACAAGTCAGTGGTTTCTTAGGGAGGTTGAACTACATTGCAAGGTGCATCTCTCACCTAACAGCCACGTGTGAGCCAATATTCAAATTGTTGAGAAAAGATCAGGCTATCAAGTGGAATGATGATTGTCAAAGGGCGTTCGAGAAAATAAAAGAGTATTTGCAGAATCCTCCTATCCTCATGCCTCCGGTCCCAAGGAGACCGCTGATTATGTATTTGACAGTACTAGACAATTCCATGGGTTGTGTTCTCGGTCAACACGACGAGACAGGTAGGAAAGAGCATGCCATCTACTACCTGAGTAAGAAATTCACAGATTGCGAGTCGAGATACTCAATGCTTGAAAAAACATGTTATGCACTTGCATGGGCTGCTAAGCGATTAAGACAATACATGCTGTCTCACACAACCTTACTGATCTCCAAAATGGATCCAGTCAAGTATATATTTGAGAAGCCAGCTCTCACCGGAAGAGTTGCTCGTTGGAAAATGGTACTGACAGAGTACGACATCCAGTATACTTCCCAGAAAGCCATCAAGGGGAGTATTCTGTCAGACTATCTTGCTCAACAGCCGGTTGATGATTATGAGCCGATGAAGTTTGATTTTCCAGATGAAGACATCATGTTCCTCAAGATGAAAGACTGTGAAGAGCCAGTTGTTGAAGAGGGACCTGATCTAGACGAAAAGTGGACTTTAATGTTTGATGCGGCCGTCAATGCCAGAGGAAGTGGAATTGGTGTTGTCATTACAACTCCGAACGGTGCCCACATGCCTTTCACCGCTCGTCTGACTTTCGAGTGCACCAATAATGAAGCTGAGTATGAAGCCTGTATCTTGGGTATTGAGCAAGCCATTGATTTGAGAATCAAGACTCTGGACATCTTCGGAGATTCAGCTCTGGTAATCAATTAAGTGAGTGGTGATTGGAACACTCTCCAGCCTACTCTGGTCCCCTACAGAGATTACACGAAAAGACTGTTGACTTTCTTCACAACAGTAAAGCTGTACCATATACCTCGTGATGAGAACCAGATGTCAGATGCTCTTGCTACTCTATCCTCCATGATCATGGTGATCCGTTGGAACCATGCTCCCAAGATCGACGTGATGCGCTTTGATAGGGCAGCGTATGTGTTTGCTGCTGAATTGGTAGTTGATGACAAGCCCTGGTATCACGACATCAAGTGCTTTCTGAAGAATCAAGAGTACCCTGCAGGGGCATCCAACAATGATAGAAAGACTTTTAGAAGATTGGCAGGCAGTTTCTTCTTGAACAAAGACGATGTTCTGTATAAGAGGAACTTCGACATGGTTTTGCTCAGATGCGTGGATAGACACGAAGCAGACATGTTAATGCAGGAAGTTCATGAAGGCTCCTTCGGTACTCATGCCGGCGGACATGCAATGGCTAAGAAATTGTTGAGAGTAGGTTATTACTGGATGACCATGGAATCTGATTGTTTCAAATATGCTCGGAAGTGCCATAAATGCCAGATTTATGCTGATAAGGTGCATGTGCCGCCGAATCCTTTGAATGTGATGTCTTCGCCGTGGCCTTTCGCTATGTGGGGTATCGATATGATTGGAAAGATTGAGCCGACCGCTTCCAATGGGCATCGCTTCATCCTTGTTGCCATCGACTATTTCACCAAGTGGGTCGAAGCAGCATCGTTCGCGAAGGTCACCAGACATGTGGTTGCCCGATTCATCAAGAAAGAAATCATTTGTCGCTATGGGATTCCCGAAAGAATCATTACTGATAATGGTTCTAATCTCAACAACAAAATGATGAAGGAGTTGTGCCAGAACTTCAACATTCAGCATCACAATTCTTCCCCTTACCGCCCTAAGATGAACGGTGCTGTTGAAGCGGCAAATAAGAACATAAAGAAGATTGTGCAGAAGATGGTCGTTACGTACAGAGATTGGCATGAGATGCTACCCTTCGCCTTGCATGGGTAGCGTACTTCAGTACGTACATCGACCGGGGCAACCCCTTACTCTCTTGTGTATGGTATAGAAGCAGTCCTACCTGTTGAAGTGGAGATTCCTTCTCTAAGAGTCCTGTTGGATGTCAAGTTAGACGAAGCTGAATGGATTCGGACAAGGTTCAATGAGTTGAGTCTTATCGAAGAGAAGCGAATGGCAGCCATTTGTCATGGGCAGTTGTATCAAATTCGGATGAAGAGAGCCTTTGATCAGAAAGTGCGTCCTCGATGCTTCCAGGTCGGAGATTTGGTGTTGAAAAGGATCCTTCCTCCTCAGACAGATCACAGGGGCAAGTGGACTCCTAACTATGATGGACCGTATATTGTCACCAAGGTTTTTGATGGTGGGCCTTAATGCTTGCAATGATGGATGGTGAAAACTTCACTTCCCCGGTGAACTCAGACGCAGTTAAAAAATACTTCGCATGAAATAGACCCGCTGGACAATTAAAAGAGTAGTCCAGGCAAAAATGGGCATCCCGACGAACCAAGAAAATGAAAAGGTTCGGGCAAAAATTAGGGATTAAAAATGAAAAGATTGTACACCCGGTAAGTTGAAAACCTGAAAAGGAGACTTAGGCAAAAATGGGTATCCCGGTGGATTGAAAACCCGAAAAGGGCGATCCAGGAAAAAGTTAGGGATTAAGCGAATGACTGCGTTCTGAGTAGTTCTGAATCTCATCTCGTGTCAATGACTAGAAACTTTTGAAGGATAGGAAACAGTCCAATCACTCTTTAAGAAAACTGATCATCTGGAGGATCTCGAAGACGAGCAAGTCATAGCAGAATTGGAATCCAATAGAAATCCATTTCACATTGCCATTAGATTAATGTCTGTTTTTATCTGTTGTGCGATTACCTCTTTCCAGGGATTGCTTCCTGATGTAAATGCTTATTCAGAGGCCGTTCAATCAATAAAATCATGTTATTCAATATATTACTATTTTCATTTTCATTTTTCTGTTTTGTTTGCAAAAATGACGTCCGAATTTTTTGATAAACATTGCATCTTGACACATAAGAGCTTTACAGGTACATGCTTAATAAACATTTAAAATTGCTGTAAATTTTAAGTGCTTTGGATCGTCTATTCAGAACAGGTACCCTCGGGGCATTTCCTTAAAATCCCCTGCAGATGATCGTGAATGTTTTCCGCCAACAGACGAATTCGGTATCTTATCCCTGCGGAGCTGATCAGAGCGTTGGATTCTTCAATCCCCAGCAGGTTCTCACCACTGTACCTCCCCCCAAGCGGTGGTTTCAGATTATACCCCCAGCGGAGTTGACAGTGCCAGACTGTATCTTCCCAGCAGAAGCGGCTGCTCCTCAGAGTTCGAGGCCAGATCGATAATCCCAATGCCAGATCCATGGTTTCTTTCCTTGAAGCAGAACCTCGGTACCGTATCGGTGTTTGCTTCCCCTGCTGAGTCATCTCTCGCAGATCGTGGTTTCCAGAACCACTATCGCTTTTTCCAACAACAGGTTTTCAGTGTCGTTCTCTCCCCAGTCAGAATCTCGGTATTTCGTCATTGCTAGAACACCGTGTGGCGGGTCATTTCCCCACAGAATTCTTTGCGCTGTGCATCTCCAGCAGCCTTGACAAGGTCCAGAAGATGGTGATCATTTTCCCAGCAGATCCCTTTGCCTCAGCTTGGCATTCTACCCAGCATTTCGCATCCCTGCATGTAGAATCATATTGCATTGCATCCTCCCAAATCGCGTAGCATTTCCATTTTCATGGAGCATTACGCCATTGAATAATTCAAACATACGCATGTAAGCATAAAACATTCTCGGTATCCCAAGTGATAAGCCAAAAGTTGTTTCCAGTACTCAGACTGAAGATTGTTCATGACTTACCTTTGTTATCCCCAACAAGTGTCATTGGCCCATGCGCCGCCTCTATTATCGTTCCCTATTTCTGCCGATGCTGACAGGCATGAAGTTTCCGGTATTCAGACCGAAGTGGCGTTCAGGCCAGTTTTCCGATGTTCAGATCGAAGAAGTTTCCGACGTTCAGGTCGATGCAACTTGTGGCGTTCAGGCCAGTTTTCCGATGTTCAGATCGAAGAAGTTTCCGACGTTCAGGTCGATACAACTTGTGGCGTTTAGGCTAGTTTTCCGATGTTCAGATCGAAGAAGTTTCCGACGTTCAGGTCGATGCAACTTGTGGCATTCAGCCCAGTTTTCCGATGTTCAGATCGAAGAAGTTTCTGACGTTCAGGTCGATGCAACTTGTGGCGTTCAGGCCAGTTTTTCGATGTTCAGATCGAAGAAGTTTCCGACATTCAGGTCGATGCAACTTGTGGCGTTCAGGCCAGTTTTCCGATGTTCAGATCGAAGAAGTTTCCGACATTCAGGTCGATGCAACTTGTGGCATTCAGGCCAATTTTCCAATATTTAGATCGAAGTGGCATTCAGGCCAAGTTTTCGGTATTCAGACCGAAGTGGCATTCAGGCCTATTTTCCGATATTCAGATCGAAGTGGCATTCAGGCCAAGTTTCCGGTATTCAGACCGAATTGGCATTCAGGCCAGTTTTCCGATGTTCAGATCGAAGAAGTTCCTGACATTCAGGTCGACGCAACTTGTGGCATTCAGGCCAGCCTCTCGGTGTTCAGACCGATATTAATAATCTCATATCTCCCGATGTTCAAATCGAAGTCATTTCCAGTATTCAGACTGATGAGCGGCATTCAGGCCATGGTTATTTCTGTGTTACCATTTATTTTGGTATCCAGGTTAACATTCTTTTTCGGTATTCAGACTGATGAGCGGCATTCAAGCCATGGTTATTTCTGTGTTACCATTTATTTTGGTATCCAGGTTAACATTCTTTTTCGATATTCAGACTGACTCTCACCGTACCAGACGGATTCTTCTTTCAAGACCACCTCTTTGCCGATTCTGACAGGCATTGTTACTTCACTTCACTTCAGTGCAAATTTTCGGGCTTTTATTGTATTCAATCCCTTGATACCTCGAAAGCACGAAAGCCGCTGATATCTTCTTTCCAGGTCTCCAGTTGATTGAATAGGGGCAGCTGTAATACCCCAAAATTTACCCTTCATTTTTCCTGGAAGCATACGCTTTACACCTCATGCATGCATTCATTTTTAGGTCATTTAGCATTTGCATTTCATCATGGCAATCAGAATCGGATCCAAGAAGCTTGAACATCATCCAGGACACTTTGTAGACTCTATTTAGATGATCAGTCAACACAAGGGAAAGACTTGAGTTACTTCCAACAGGGGTCTATTCGTCAGTCAAAACGTTAATCTTGAAGGAGCAAAAGGTTGTTCATGAGCTGTCATGCTCGCTAGGCGAAGCCCACGTGTTTAAAATAAAATAAAATAAATAAATAAAAGAAAAAAATCTTGGACTTGGACCTCTCTCATTTGAGCCCACAGGTCCACAAAAATCAGGTTATAAATTCAGAGTTTCAGTGAAACAAAAGGCATTCTATTCCTATTACCCTGTCTGGGAAAAAGATAGTGAGAGAAGAGCTAACAGAGTTCAGAGCAACCTCCAGGCAACTTTGAAAGGTTCATTCTGACTCACACACTTTCAGCTCAAGCAAACCCTAACATTGGTTTGCAAATCCAGTCGTGCCATATGATTTCAATCGATCTCTCCAATCAGGTTTGCCCTTATTCCCATTACCTTTGTGCTTTGAAGTTGAATACTCTGAATGTTTGAGGTATGATGGATGAATTTCATTAGGTTTTTGCCCACGGGTTCATAATTATGTATGAATGTATAAATAATGCCTTGAATGCTTAATCGTTTAATTTTTGAAGTGTACGCCACAGGGTTTGAGGTTTCTGAAACCATACTGTTATCCATGAAAAACCATACTGTTTTGCTCTAATCTGACTTACGTTTGTCATAGCATGTTTTCTCCTAATCCTTATCTTGTTTCACTAACCCTTTTGTTGAGTTTTTGTGAAGGCTCGCATGACTTTTGCAGGGATAGCTCGCTGGATATTCCACTTTGCTTGTGGGATACCATTTGGGAGATTTATTCTGATTGCCTTGTTGGCACATTTACTTTATACATGTTTGTTTTGTATGTGTTCGTATCCCCGCAGGTAGCGCGGTTCCTTCGTCAAGGACTGCCTTTTTGCATGAGCATCCCAAACCCTAACCCTTCATTGATTTTTCTTCTCCTAAATACACGTTTACTCATTCTACTACATGTGAGTAAGTCTCCAAAGGCCGAGCATCCGGTAGATTGCGTAGTAACGTCGTCCGCCCCCAAAACATAATCCTTAACCCCGTAGTTAGCCGAACTATGGCTTGCTCTGATTCTCATTCCAGATGAGATACTTAGGCATAAGACGCGATGTCTTAGCGAGCACACATTCCCCAAACCCATAGGTCCGCCGAGCTACGAAGACTCTGATTCTCATATTCAGATGAGATACGTATGCAGTGGATGCGACATCCGCACGAGTCATTTTCATTTAACCCTTTTTTTTAGTAAACAGCACAAGATAAACTCACACCCTTTAGACAAGAACTACAAAAGTGGATCCCGTAGAGTACTACGGATGCGTAGGGGTGCTAATACCTTCCCTTCGCATAACCGACTCCCGAACCCAAGATTTGATTGCGAGACCTTGTCTTTTCCTTTCCTCTTTTCAGGTTTACTTCGAGCGTTTCCTTTCCCTCCTTTGGGATAAATAACGCACGGTGGCGACTCTTCTGTCATTTTCTTTCGCCGGTTGTTTTTTCGCACACTATATTTTTCAGGTTGCGACAATATGGTCTTCCATCATTACTTGGATCAGTTTGTTGTAGTGTTTATTAATGATATTCTGGTGTATTCTAAATCAAATGAAGATCATACTGAACATTTTCGAGTTGTGCTTCAGGTTTTGAATGGAAGCAATTTTATGCCAAGTTATCCAAATGTGAGTTCTGGTTGCAGAAAGTAAGTTTTCTTAGTCATCTGATTTCTAGTGGTGGGATAGCAGTGGATCCATCCAAGGTAGACGCAGTGCTATAATGGGAGGCTCCTAAGTCAGTACAGAGATTTGAAGTTTTATGGGGTTGGCCAGTTACTATAGAAGATTTATCAAATATTTTTTGAAGATAATTATGCCTTTGACTTAGTTGACTCGAAAGGGTCAAGCTTTTGTGGGGGATGTCCAATGCGTAGAAAATTTTCAAGAACTAAATAAGAAGTTGACAACGATGCCAATTCTAATTTTACCATATGTGAAAGAAACCTTTGTGGTATATTGTGATGTGTCCAAGATGGGCTTAGGTGGTATGCTTATGCAAGATAGAAAAATGGTAGCTTATGCTTTGCAACTGCTGAAGATTGATGAGAGGAACTATCCTACCTATGATATAGAGTTGGCAGCAGTGGTGTTTACTCTAAAAGTGTGGAGGAACTATTTGTATGGTTAGAGGTTTGAGGTGTTCAACAATAACAAGAGTTTGAAATACCCATTCGATCAGACAGAACTCAATATGAGGCATAAGAGATGGTTGAAATTTTTTAAGGACTATAGTTTTGGTTTGAATTACCATCGTGGTAAAGCCAATGTTGTAGCAGATGCTTTAAGTTGAAATTTGTTGCACATGTGGACATTAATGGTTAGAGAATTTGATTTGATAAAACAATTCAGAGATTTGAGGTTAGTATGCGAGGTGACTCATAATGGTGTGAGGTTGGGTATGCTGAAGTTGACTAGCGGTTTTCTTCACGATATTAGAGAAATTCAGAAGCTGGATATCGACTTGGTTGATCATTTGTCATCAGTTAACTAGAATGGAGATGAGGACTTTAAAGTTGATAAGAATGGAATCTTAAAGATCCATAATAAAGTTTGTGTACCTGATGCGCTGGAGCTTAAGAGAATGATTTTAGAGGAAAGTCACATAAGTAGTTTAAGTATTCATCTTGGGGCTACTAAAATATACCAAGCTCCAGAGAAGATGTTTTAGTGGCCATGAATGAAAAGTGATATCAGACAGCTTGTTTATGCTTGTTTGACTTGCTAGAAGTCGAAGGTTGAGCATCAGAAGCCGTTGGGACTAATGCAACCATTGGATATACCCGAATGGAAATGTGACATCATCTCTATGGATTTTGTGACAGGATTGGCGAATTCTCCTAGGGGAAGTGACGCGATTTGGGTTGCTGTGGATTGACTGACTAAGTCGGCTTACTTTTTTCTGATTAAGATCAATTTTCTGTTGTTAAGACTAGCAGAGATATACATTAGTGTGATTTTGAAGTTGCATGGTATTTTGTCGAGTATTTTTCTAGCAGAGATCTGAGATTCGCGTTCAGGTTTTAGGAGATTTTGTAGGAAGCTTTAGGCACTAAGATAATATTGATTTCTTTCTACAATCCACAGACAAACAGTTAGACTGAGAGGATTATTCAGTCTTTGGAGGACTTGTTAAGGGCTTGTGTCTTAGAGCAACGAGGTGCTTTGGATAATTTTCTACCGCTGATTGACTTTACTTACAACAACAATTTCCATTCTAGTATTGGAATGACACATTTTGAAGCCTTGTATGGTAGGAGAAGTTTGATGCCTTTGTCTTGGTTTGAGTTTAGAGAGAGTGTGGTTCTTGGACCTGAGATTGTTCAGCAGAATACTAAGAAAGTCAAGATGATCCAAGAGAAGATGAAGGCCTCACAGAGTAGGAAAAAGAGCTACCATGATAAGCGGAGGAAAGCCCTTGAAGAGGGTGACCGTGTGTTTTTGAGAGTCACTCTTTTGACTGGTATTGGTCATCTGCTGAAGTCTAAGAAGCTCACTCCTTATTTCATTGGTCCTTATTAAATTACCTATAGAGTTGGAGTTGTTACATACCGAGTGCCCTTACCCCCATCTATTTAGAACCTCTATGATGTTTTCCATGTGTCTCAACGTCAAAAGTATGTTCATGATCCATCACATGTGATCCAAATGGTTGATGTATAACTAAGAGATAATTTAACTGTTGAGGCATCACCCATGCAGATTGAGGATTGAGAAGCAAAGCAATTAAGAGGTAAAGAAATTTCTCTGGTGAAAGTGGTATGCGGAAGACCTGCTGGAGGGAGCATTACATGGGAGGTGGATAGTGTGATGCATGAGTCTTATCAAGAGCTATTTTCGCCAGATAATTTTCGAGGGGGGAAATCCTTTAAAGTGGGGGAGAATTATAACACCCTGACTTTAGATTATTAATTTATTTAAATTATTAGGTTTAATTGAATGAATATATGTGTCTTGCTTGAATTTTTACTATTATTTGTCATTTTGTGTGTTTTATAGGATGTAAAAGTATTTTAGTAATTTAACAAATGATGGGAATATAGACTATTGAGAGCGGAGAAATGAAATAGAATTATTTAATTTAGAAGTAATTTTATATTTTAATTATTTATAGATAATTAGAGGGATTATCAGATTAAATGGAAAATAAATATTTTATAGTTAATATATAATAGATTTTTATTAAATAATTATTTAGTGGGATTTTATTAAAATAAAATAAAAATGATTATTTTATTAAAATTATATAATAGATGAGCGGGAAAAATTTGGAACTATTAGGGTTATATATATACTATGTGAGGGGCTTGAGAGTTTTTAGGTGAAAAATTGGAATTTGGGAAAAGAGGCAGATCTGAAGTATAAAGAGAGCAACCTTGGAGCGATTGTGAGAAAAGGGGAGAAATTCCATCAACATGAAAAACTTCGAGGTAAATGGGGAATTTCTTTACTAATAGATGGTTTTAAGCATTCACGATAGTGAAGGGTCTTTACCCTTCTATCTCTATATTTCACATTACACGGTTCCAGGCATTTGTTGGTGACTAAAGGGGTTTGGCCAAAACCTCTGACGCTATTGATTGTTGTGTTGCTCTATTTGTTGTTACTGTAATGTAAATTATATGAATGTGATTTATGTGTTTAGGCCAAAAAGGGTTTGGGCAAAACCTTTTGAGGCGATCCATTGTTGTATTGCTCTATTTTTGATGAATATGATATGAAAATATATGATTGATATGAATTGAACAACTTGATACCTTGTTGATCTGTGTTTGTGCCCTTTGGGAAATTTTCGGTAATTAGATCATGATATATATGTAATTGCTGTTGATCCATGTTTTGAGCATTGAATGAGAATGTTATGAAAAGTTCGAAAATAAATGGGAAAAGTTCGAAAATGAAAAGATCAGAAAAATTGGAACGGGGGTTTGAAAATCGACGGTGTCTTACGAACTGCGACCGACAATGGGTGAACAGTGTCGCGCCGCGATGATGGCTACCGAAAAATTCAAAGTCGCGCCATGATGGCGACGACCAGAGTTTGATGTGGAGCCGTGGCGGCGATTGGCCGCGCCACAATGGCAACAGTCCAAGTTCGATGTCGCATCGTGATGACAATATGGGCATGGGTCGGCGCCCAGGGAAAGTCACATGGAGGAGGAACTGGTATAGCCGTAGATCGGATCAAGCGTTTGGTGGGTCCGGATGATCGGGTCCGACCAGGGCGGGTTGTCGGATGGATCAGGGCGATTTCGACAATTTTGACTTCGGCGGTCAGTTCAATGACTTCTGAGAAATTTTGTGTTAGTGACCTTTTTGTTACCTTTGAGTCAAGTTGTCAACCCTTAGAGTACAATAAATTTATCACCTGTAAAATGCTGTTAGTAAAGCACTTAAGAGTACTCAAAGTACTCTAGAGTCATTTTTGAGATTTAGGAAATGTTATAAAGTTGTTTAGAGTTCTTTGAAAACTTTGTTGAGTTTTATATATATATATATATATATATATATATATATATATATATATATATATATATATATATATATATATATATATATATATATATAACCTTTGATAAGCTATGAGTATATAGAAAAATGATTTGTTGAGATGTTTTGAGCATGTTGGTTGATTTGCGAGCTGATGAGTAATAATACAATTTTACTAAGTTGGTGATAATTTTTTAGTTATAATATAATTATTAGAATTAATCATATGAATATGTTTGAGTTGAGTAATTCTGAGGAATTACAATGAGGCCTGATAATTGGTGAACTAGTGGTTCAAGAGAGAAACTTGTTTTACTATGAAATTTTGAGAATGATTGTGGTGATTGTTTGAGTTCTATTATTGTTTTCTACCATGATCATGCATACATATATTAGTGGAGTTAGGTAGGACTTTGGTCTAGTGAGGTCAGATTCAAAGAGGAACCATGATGATCTCATGTCTTGAGGGGGACACAGTTCAAAGAGGAACTGAGGACATGGATAAATCAGTAAAACATCTCTGATGCCCAAAAACCTGGTACCACATGCATATTTGAGGAGAAGTTAATGCATTTCACATTTGCATTATAAAATGAATTGTTGTTGGTTATATGTGAGAATGGTTTATGTATTTCTATAACTATCATGATGTTTACTTTCACCAGTAATATTTGTAAGTATTATTCTCACCCCCTTTCTTTTTTTGTGTGCGTACCTCTTATGCCAATGTAGCAGATACAGGTAGCATGTAATGTTGTTGTGTTGAAGATTGGCGGTCATTTTCTTCTTCTTTGTTTTTCCATTTTATCTAGTACCATTTGTGTCACTTTGGTATTGTAACATATGGGATGGGATGTTATTTATTTTATTTGGAGAATTACGGTTTTCATTTCAAAAACTGCGGCTATTTGAGTAATTTCATTTGATGAGACTATGTGAAGGTGTTGTTGAATGTTTCATTTTTCCGCTGCGAGTTGTTTAAATTAATAACAATGTTTTATTTGAGAATGTGTGATACCCTTGGGTGAAAACATAATTTGAATTATTGTATTATTATGTGAGTCGGAAATTAGGGTGTTACACAATGCACTTTGATATCTGTATCATCCATTATGCGGTCACCCATATTCTTGTCCCGAAGAAATACAACTTTAGGAAACTATCCATAACAGATGTTGCAGTGGTCTGGAGAATTTTCAATAAAGTAGAAACAAATTGGGCCAATGATGTGATCTACCATATGATGGAAAACAAAAGAAAGACAATGTGGTTACCTAAAGGATAAAGAGCTAGACCAAGATTTTATATTGGGAGAGGAAGTGGCACATTGGGTTTGATGAAAATAGTTATCAATAATAGAGTGTTATCCCATAGACTTCCAAGGAAAAAGAAAGCTCTTCAAGTCAGCCAATTCCACCTTAGCAAAGAAGGGCCATTCATTCTAGAATAGTTCTAATATGATAATACCAAAGACTACTCTACATGATGCTCTTCTAAACACAAACATTAGAGGAGAAAGAATACTAACAGAAAGATCAACATTTTTGCCCGTTTGCTCGCATATAGTGGTTCTCAAATGCCTATTGGAGTATTTAGTGATGATGACGATGATGAGGATTCTGAGTAGTTTTTTTCTTTGTTGTTTCTTTATTGTTGTTTGTTATGCTTCTTGATATTTTCCCTATTGTACTTGTATTCCGTATTTTTTTAATTAATGAAGTATTTTGAATTTTAAATGCTTGTGCCTATTTTGCGATCTATGTGCTTGAATATCTACCCTATTTGTTTTTTTCCCGCAATTTTAATTATGGGAAAGGGGGAAAAGTATAATATCAGGGGGAGTTGGGTATACTCTCTATATTTGTAAGGGGAGTTTTATGGATATATATGCTTGGAAGTATGTATCTAATGGTCTTGACGTTGTTGATTGCCTTGATGTTTTGATGATGACAACACTGATGATTGTTAAAGACGGTGGCGATATATTTCCAACACTATTATGATGGTGATTAACTTGAAGATATCTAAAGCCTCATCAAGTATAAGTTTCAAGGTTCTAGAGAAGTGCTTATATTATTGTTGTATATAGAAAAAGAACTTGAAGCTTCGGGGTTGTGAAAGAGAGGAAGTGTAAAAGCTTGTATGATAATGATTGTTTGAGTGACTAGAGTCTTGTGAAAGTAAAAGAGTAACTCCTGAAATACTAAAGCGACTCTCTCTCTCTCTCTCTCTCTCTCACACACACACACACACACACACACACATTTAGAACCTTTGAGGAGCCTCTCTTTATAAGCTAAAATCAAATGAAAATCATTTTAAGGCCTTGCCAATTTATTAGGGAATTGTCTGATCAATTAGTAGTTATTTTACAATTAAATAATCTATTAGACCTGACTCTAATCAACTATTTTTCCTTAAAATGATCAGAGTCTATTGGAAAAAATCTCTTAATGGTTAGTAATGACTAAATATCAAAATCTTCCATTTGTAGCTTGAATAATCGATTAGCCTGATCGATTATTATGGGATTGATTTGGCCCATGGATTGCTTCCCTTTTGAGCTTCACTTTCTCTAATATAAAGGAGGTATCTTCTCATTCAGAATCACACCATAATTTAGAGTTTTCCTATTTCTTAAAATTTTATAAATCTCCTCTCTCTTTGAGTATTTTCTTTCACCAAAGTTTCCTTAGTATATTTGTGAGTCAAAACTGCCTTTGAGAAAACTGTTGTATTGATGTCGTAAGATTGTTTTATTTCAAGAGTGCGATACTATTGAAGCATTGAGTTTGGTTCTTGAGATCAACAATTGAAAAATATTTTTTTGGTTATAGAACTCAGCCTGCAAAGTTTTGTTTATTTATTGGGACTAGCCGGTAACGTCTTTACTTGGTTTGTGAAATCATCCCTTTGAAAAAAGATATCATTTGGTTGGGGGATAATCTACTGTAAAATCTCTCGATTTACTTGTATAAATGGTTTGTGGGCATAAATTATAAAATCTCAAGTAATTAGGGGAACTCTCATGAATATATATTGGGGACAAGATCGAGCCAACATTTGGGAAAACTTGTATAAATATCGGTACCTTTTGTCCAACAAGTGACATCAGATCATAACTCTAGTTAAAGACTAATCGTCCCAGGAGAAAAATAACTTTAATTTATTCACTAAACAAACTCCTCATCCTTTAATGCAAAAATGGTACATCCTCCAAATTAACCACGAAAGAACTACTGAGGTAAATATGGAAATGCTTTGCAAATTAACTCACAAGTATGAACTTTTCAAAATAAAATCTAAAGAGAACATAAATCAAATGTAAACACAGTTTAGCCATATCGCGAGTCATATGAGAACTCTAAGAAAATAAATTTGAAATGAGGAATTTGTTATGAAAATTATTATAGTCTTAAACCATAGCTAGCAACCTAAAGTTATTGAAATTTGTGAATCTAGGGATTTAGTAACCATGGACACACACACACACACGCACACTTTTTTTTGGTAAATTGCAAGAATATGAGATGAAGTTGAAGAGACTTGATAATGATAAACAAGTTGACAAGAAAAAGAGGAAAAATATTGCACTAAAACCTACTAACATCAAAGATATGAAATAAAAGGATGAAGATAGTCAAAGTGAGATTAATAAATACATGAAACTCTTATTTCAAAAATTCAAGGTGTTTCTTAGAAACGGAAAACGAATTTCAAGTTTCCAAGAGAAAAATAAAGAAATATAATCTTTTATTCCTACATGTTACCAATGCATAAATTAAGGGCACATAAGACTATACTACCCTCAAAACCAGAGAAGAAACCAGAATCAAATACTATCCAAGAAATCGCGAAAAGAAGTTAAGAGAGCCTACATATCTTGGGATGAAAATGATGCGGAATCCTTTGACAAGGAGGAGACAAACATGTGCCTTATGGAAAATCATGAAGAAGATGAAGTATCTTATTATTTTTCTTATCGAGACTTATTTTGCATATGTAAAAAGCTAACTAAATAAATAAGTAAATTAGAACACATTGTCTCTATATTCAAATACACTACTTATTCCCTCGAATTGAAAAATAAAATTTTATTGAAAGAAATAGAAAGTATTAAAGAGAGAAAGAATCATATGATTAAAAAATATTTCTCTTCTCATAGTCTTAGAAGAACCTATCAAGTTTAATCAATGTGATATTTTGAAAAATTAAGTTAAGATCTTCAGAACACACTTGATAAATTCATTAAAGGAAGAGATAAATTGAATATTTTTTTAGGTAATCAAAAGGCATCTTACAATAAGGCTAGTATTGGTATCGAACCTAAGAATAATAATGAAATATTTATAAATATTTGGAATGCCCAACCAACATCAAATTACAAAACTCTAAAATGCAATTACTATAGTAAAGACGACCAAATTGCAATGTTCTATTTTGTCAAAAAGATTCAAGAAAGAAAACAAGGATATCATCCCTCACATTTTTATAAAGAGCATTGTGAATGTAAAAATATTTGGGTACCAAAGGTTGAAAAGTCAAATTATGATGCAAATATGCTTGACAACTTGAATTCAAAAGATAATATCTACAATTTCTCTTCAACTCATACAACTAAAGAAATAAATATGCTCTCTTATTTCACTCCTACAAGGATATAATTTTCTTCACATGATAACAAGGAAAAATCGTTGAATTTGTGAGTTTTAGTAATATCCTTAATTTTGCCCTTGAGTTTATCTAACTGATTAACGTTTTATAGTACAAGTAACTTAGTATTAAGTAAGTTGTCTAACAAAGTTAATAAATTATATTTAATTCTTCTAATGCATGGTCTTAAAACCTTGAAATAAAATCTTCTCCCCATTTTAAAACTTCCTTTCGAAAAGACCATGACTATAGAAGAACTCATATATATTATCTTTGTTGAACTAACACCTAGTAGGAAGAAGTAGAGGTCGTTGGTTGTGTAGATATCTTGGAGAGGACATGTCTAGAGGATGAAGATAAATATCAAGAAGAAGAACATTATCAAGATTAAGATAAAGTTCAAGATTAGATTATAAGTGAAGAAAATTATATAGATCATCGAAAACTTCCTGAGGAATAAAGGAAGACCAAATAACATATTATTCAAAATGTAATTGGTGGTATTTCTAAGGGGGTTATTACTCAACAATCCCTTAACAAGATATGTAACCTTGTGGTGTTTGTTTCAAACACTGAGCCAAAGGAAATTGACAAAGCTATCATCGACGAACATTGGTCTTTTGCTATGCAAGAAAAGTTAAATCAATTTGAAAGCAGCAATATTTAGGAGCTTGTTCCCAAAGCTTCATATAATCTATTGATTTAAACCTACATGGGTATTTAGTAACAAGCTTGATGTTTTTGGAAATATTTTGAGAAATAAAACAAGACTCAGTGGAAATGTCACAATCAATAGGAAGGCATAAATTTCGATAAAACTTATCCCCCTATAGCATAATTAGAAGCCAGAAAGATACTTATATTTTTCTCATGCATTACATTTTCCTAAACTCGTCCAAATGAATGTAAAAAGTGTGCTTTTAAATAGTTTCATTCAAAAGGAAGTGTATGCTGATCATCATCCTAGTTTTATGAAACTTTTCTTATTCATGTTTTCAAAATGAAAAATGTTCTATATGACCTGAAACAAGCTCCTAGAGCTTGATTTGAAAGTATGCGCAATTTTCTTCTTGAAAAAAAATTATATGAAGGAATGATGATACAATTATGGGTGTTATCCGCAAGTATACGGAGTATGTCCAAGTAATATAAAAGATTATCGATCCCACAGAGACAAATGTCAATCTATCGGCTACTATTGTTACATTGTATATCTAAGGATAATCGAAACAGAGTGTAATGCATGCAAAAAATAAAAAGAAAGATTGAATTCAGAGAAATAATACTGGAATGTGATTCACTTCGATCTAACAGTACTCATATTGTCTAGTAATAACACTTACGGGGCAATATTTTCTTCTCGAAATAAAACTTAATTAAACAGGAACTGTCGCGTTAGCATAATCGGAACCGAGATTTACTCTCTAATATATACCTTCCATTTGTCACATATGGCCGGCGCTTATCGCGTTAAAGTAGTAAACTCATTTTTAAGGAAATAAACTCTTAACTCAATTGAAAAAAGATTTTGATTTGAAAGTTTGACTTAAAAGGGTTATGGGCTTTCACTCAGATAACCGGATCCTAAATCTATAAACGCGTCCTACAATAGTTTTACAATCGCCTTCTAATGATATCAAAATTTTCTAATTAATTAATTAATAAAGCGCTTTCGCTGTTTTTATCAATTAAAAACTAACCAACTTTTATCTAAAGTATCGAATGACTTTCAATCTTACCCGACGTAATCACGGCTACTTCCTAAATAGAAACACGGTCCCATTTACGTAATGACCGATCAATTTAAGTTCAAAAAATTGTTTAAATTCAAAGTCAGCCCCTAAAGTATTTCTACATAAACAACATATGGAGTACCATCGAAACAACAGTCCTCTCATCCCAGCACAATAAATTTAGCTGGACATGATTATGGTAAACATAGCATATAATTGATTTGCAGAATAATTCATTTAGAGATTAAAAACGTGATAAGTGTGTTATTGGTTTCCAAAAGAACGAAAGTGTCACTCTTAAGTTCGGTTTGAAGACAAATCTTTTCGCGGTAAAAGAATTTAAAACAAGTGATAAAGTAAACAAAGTAAAGCAGAGCAATAATGTAAATAAATTTAAAGCAGGACAGGAAAATAAATAATGTAAAGCGGTGTGGGAAATTAAATAAAGTAAAGACAATGCGATATATAATAAATTGCAAATTGAAATAAAAACCTGCTCCAAACCGGAGACTTGAATCTGGTACAATGCTGGAAAGTAAATCTGACTTGAAGATAAATTTGACAGGAAAATAAACTTCTACGCTACGGTGCTCCAATCTCGATTACAACTATAGTGCGATAACCTCTCGATGTGACAAATTATCGCTTTGAATACAGAGTTTATGCCTAATGCTGAAACTAAGATTGGATGCCTAAAAACTAAGAATTAAAGACATATTTATAGTGTAGCAATGCCTTGGGGTCCAAGCAGCCTATTCAAAATTCGTGTGAGAGAATTTCTCTGGTCATGGGAGAGTGCTCCAACTGCCTTGACCGAAGGCTTCCTTTAGGTAGATAGTGCCCTCCATCCCCTACATGGCGCTCGCCATGTGTGTAAAGAGTAGGAGACGTGGTCTTGTGACCGTTGGGACGTGGTCAAACCATGAAGATGGCACCTGCCATCTATACTTGGCGCCCTCCATGTGGGAAAAGAGTGGGAGACATGGTCTTGTGACCGTTGGGACATGGTCAAACCATGACACCTCATGGCGCCCTCCTTCGCAAACGCCATGTGGGATGCCATGTGTGTATTTTCCCCTTAAAATCCCCGATTTTTTCTCTTTTTGTATCGTTTCTTCGCGGGAGGCATATTAGGGCACTATTACCTAAAAATGAAATAAAACACAAGCATAATACAGGAAATTGATAAATAAAATACAATAAACATGTGCAATCTGAGCCAAATACATAGTGTGTTTTAGTGTTATCAAATTCTCCCACACTTAAACATTTTCTTGTCCTCAAGTAAAAACTCTTATAAGCATAAAAGATAAAGAATAACACACAAGTATTAAATTTGGGCTATAGACTTTAGTTCAATCAATGATGCTCTCATAGGTACTAACTCGTGAACCAAAGACATCGTAATAACACTTTCCGCGGATTGCAGTCCTAAGTTTATTCTCTATACAAACAAATCCACATTGTGATATTATATTCAAGGCCTACTTTACTCATCCCTTTCTTACTCCTTTTTCATTCAGGCGCAATCACATTAAGTTCGTTATCTCACACTCGCATGGTGAACAAACCTGTTGGTAATCCCGATCCATGATTGTATCAATATTAACTATTCTTTGTAGTTTAACCACAAATAAATAAGCATACTCTAAGAAGATTCACCACTGTTAGGCTAAATAACCGGGTGAGGGTTACCCAACTTAGAAGGTGGAATACTTTTTAGATTTCTTTACTTTCAAATTATATCTTTTTTTTTCTTTTTCTTCTTTTTCGCGGGATCGTGCCTATTTGCATCAGTTTGTCACTTAGCGGTAACTAAGATGGTGTTGATTGCTAAAATAAACTACTTAAGGGTAAATAATTAAATGTGAGATTTTAAGGCCAAAGCATAATAAGTATCTAGATAAGTCCTTATAGTCAAGAAACTTACGGTGTTAAGAAGATATCTATTTTTCAAAAGTTTTCCCAAGTCTATGCAACGAATGATCCTAAACTTATCTAACAGCCCAAATTTTCAAAATAAAAGTTGTTTTCTTTATTAAAATTTTTGTTATGGCTCAAGAAATGGGAAAAATAGAAAAATTACACAAATGATTCGTCAAGCACATGTAGTTGTTGAAAACAAACTATAAATAGACTAAAAGTATATAATAACTAAACTAGAAAGCGATAAGAAATGGAAAACATAAAGGAAATTAAGAAAACAATAAATATCCCCTCCCACACTTAAACTGAACATTATCCTTAATGTTTTGATAAAAGGTGAAAGAACCTGGATCGTGCTACTGCTGACCGCTAGTACCTTCTCCTCCCTGTCCTACTCGTCGAGGGTGACGACTCCTACTGCGGCGTCGATCACTCTATGATAGCTCAAGCCGCTCGACCCTCGCTGCTAGTGAGGTGTTAGACTCTTGAAGTGTGCGAAGGTTCCCAAGTATGGGACCTTGAGTTGAGTATACTAGCCTGAGTTGATTGCCAAGGTAGGCTTCCTGGCGTTGCTGTTGAGAAGTGATTGTGAGCTGAGATTGCAGCATAGATTGCATGGATTGCTCGTGTTGCTGTTGCGACACACGCATGAATTCCATCATGTCCCGTTGCTGCTCATACATGGCATAGAACAGGCCATCACATTTTTCATCACGAGCATGTTGTGATCTCCACATCTCCTAGGTAATGTAGAAGCCAATAGGTGTACCTGTGAAATGGTTAGTGAAATATGGAGTGTGTGCGGGTGATGCATGTGGCGAAGGTACGTAATGAGCGGGGGATTGGTCCATTCTCTCAAATTCATCATTGATTATGTCACCTTCGCCCTCTTAGGCGTTCGGTGGTGGCGGACCGAGAAAGGGTGCAACTTGTAAATCAAAAGTCCAGTTTCTTTAACGTCAGACATATGTACGATGGGAGCACGAGAAAACAACACTCGGGATAGCTACATTATAAACCATGAGGATGTAGCCTTCATCTTTCCTTGCCTTGCACAGTCTCATATCTCTAAAAAAAATTTTACTATGACAAGGTGGGAGTGTTCTAATGTAGCTAGATCAATGTCTAGCCCAGGAGCACGTCAAATGGAGGTAATCAACCCCCCAAATGACATAGTGTCTCCATTCTTCTCTACGACACTCATATGTGCTATCATAAAAGGCACGGGGTTCAATCTTCTTCGATAAAGGGCAACCTGCAAAAACATGAATCCTTTGGAATTTAATTTGTTAGAGTTTTCTTGGGCAAAGACAATGTCTGCCAACAAATGGTGGAAAACACGTATGGCCGAGTTTTGGATATTTGAGGCCAAGTTCCCCTTGAAGGAATTAATGGTGTGACCTATCAAGTCTCTCCATAACTGGAAAGCTTCGAGTTGTCAATTGGTCTCTAAAGGTGCCTCACAAATAACACATTCGCCAAATGGGAATCCTAACAGGTTTGCAAGAGCATCAGTGGTGTATTCATATTCAGAATTAAACATCTTAAACTTCACTGTGTCGAAGGTGATAGCAGTGTGAGGACTGACGAGATAAATCAGGGAACTCAAAAGTTCTCGGGTCAGCCTCTCAAATGTCGGTTCTCTATGGACAAAAATATCATACAAATTTAAATTATCTAGCATGTAAACTACGTTATGACGGATACCTAAGTTATACAAACAATCCTCATCAATATACATGGTCGTGAAAATTTCGCGTGTCTGCAGTGCTTCGAGTTTCCGTCTCTACCTCTCTCCCGGCTTTCCGTCGCAAAAAATAGTTCTTCCTTGATCCATTCCTACCATTGTTGTTGTTGGTTGACGAAAATTGATGGTTTTAGTGAGAATTGGTAAAATGGGTTTTTGTGGATTTTGGATGAAAGGTTGGAATTTTATAGATGAAAAGTGAATGGGATTTGTGGGAATAGTAGTGTGTTAGTGGGTAAATGAGTGGTTAATGGTATTTAGTGGGTTTTCAATATGGTCAACAATGGAGGAAGTGGGGTTTTTGGAGGGCTGAAGATGGAGTGTGAGAAAAATGAGATTTCTTATTTCTGTCCCATGTAATTGCTTCAGACCCCTTAGCGTCCCGCCTAGGGGTAGATGGCGTCCGCCATCTTTGTTATCCGGCCGGAGATCCCCTATGGGTTTTGGGCTTTGTCTTGGATTGTAGCTTTATTTTGGGGGTGCAAATAGCGTCTTCTGAGATTTTCTTTAGTATTAGTACATGCAAGAGACATAAATGATATTTTTATATGATATAAATGATATGGATAAAGATTAATGTAAAAAATAACTATGATGAAAATTTAGAAACTCCACTAAAAATATAATAAATGTCATAAGAATTAAAAATGTAATAAATATCATAATAATAGGCGTAATAATAATGAGTGGTAATAAAATTTAAAAGAGATAGAGATGCAGAAGGAATAAAAATGATATAAGTCAAACAATGGTGAATAGCAATAAAAATGCGGTAAATCTCCCCCACATGTAGTGTGAGCAATGTCCTTAGTGCTCCTGTAATTCTTCTAAACGGAATGGGGATGGACACCCTGATTCATATGTAGACAAGATTGCCAGTCCTCTGCAAGTTGGCGTCAGAGACTATAGATTTCCTGATACAGGAAATTGGACTTAGTAGCATGAGTAGCATCAGAGGGCTCCATCTACAAGGTCAAAAAGGCAAGGTCTTCACGAAGAGAAATCAACTCCCTACGCATAGTATCAAACTCGAAGTAAATGTTGCATTGTTGCAAACGAACATTAGAGGAGTAGACTGTGGTCCTTTCCGGGAGGGGTGTTGGATGGTATTCAAGAACCGGTGGGGTTTTTGGTGGGTTAGGTGTCTCATCCTGGGTTTCTAAAGGGTATGACCAATTTTCCTTGTTATGGACACTCGTCCGGGTAGGATGCGGTTGTCCAAAGTAATGGATGGTCTAATCATTAATTAAGAACTTACAATTATTAGGACTAAAGAAGATTCTTTTAATTAGGCCGCGTTCTAGGCAATGATTAAGGTCAATCAGGGCATGGCTGCAATAGGTAGCCAGGTGAGATATTTTGGTCATGAGGCCTAGGGCATGAGCTATGTGGGCCACTGTTCCTCCTACATGAATGGGACCCTCAGAGTATCTAATAGTCAAGTTGAGGTTATCTATCAGGAAGTTACCATTGGATATAGGACGTGACTGGGAAGTGCAAAAGAGCATAAGGATCTCTTCAGCACTAACATGTTCGTTGGTTTCACCTTTTCCAAAGAATGTCTGGGCTAAGGTCATTTAGAAATACCTGAAGGTTGGGTTAGGGATTTTGTTGGATAGCTGGGTGGAAGGATCAGGTCCTCCTCCACCAGTGATGTTCCTCCAAAACTTATCAAGTTCATCTTGCATGACATCACACTCAAGGTACTCATGTATAGCTTCGAGGCCATACTAAAATCCTAATAGGTTAGCAAAGTCTCTATGGCTAAAGGTGTACTCTTTTCTAAACAGTCTGAAGTTAATGCGGCCCTTTTTGAATCCTCTGCCTATGTAAGGTTCGTAAATGAGCGAGCTAAGGAATTCTTGTATCAGGTGTTTGTAGGTTACATTTATGGCATCAGAGTATTCGTCCCATTGGAGTTGGTGGCAGAGGTATTTCACATTGGCTTCAATACCTAAGGCTTCTAGGCAGTTAGGGTCAGGGTATCTGGTTGGAATCATTGGTCTCTCAAAAAGAACCACATATCGTTTCCTCTGAGTATTGTCTCTGAACACAATGTGCATGTCGTTGAAGCTCTTCATCTTGAAAAATAAGGTTAGTAGAGAATGCTATCGAGGGCGATGGAATTTGAAACCTGAAATGTAAATAACACATAAGTCAGTCTTGTTAAGCACATAATAAATAATAAAGAATTCACCTTTTTGACATTAATAAATGTTGATGCATGAATAACAAAAAATAGAAAGGTTTGTGGGTTTCCTCCCACATAAACGCTTAACGTCGTTAGCTCGACTATTCAGTTGTTTACATAGTAGATGTAAACATCGGTGGTTCGATCAGAGTATGACCAGAGTAGTAGGTAGGGATGTCGCCTCCGTGATAATATTTTAATCTTTATCCGTTCACTACAAAAGGACTACATGAATGATCACGAACTTCTATTGCCCCAGATTTCAGGACTTTGGAAACCTCATAAGGGCCAATCCATCTTAAGCGTAGTTTACTAGGAAATAATTGCAATCTAGAGTTAAAGAGAAGTACGGGGTCACCTATGTCAAATTCTTTTTTAACTATCTTTTTGTCATGCCATGCTTTGGTTCTTTGTATATAGATGATGGCATTTTCATAAGCATTTCGACGTAGTTCTTCTAACTTATGGATGTCTAGAATGTGTTTTTCACCGACTGCTAAGTAGTCCATATTAAGGGATTTTATAGCCCAATAAGCATTATGTTCTAGCTCAAACGGTAGGTGGCAAGATTTTTCGTAAACCAGTTGATAAGGGGTTGTTCGTATTGGGGTTTTTGGAATATGGTACTATAAGCCCACAATGTTCTTGTAGTCTTAGGGGTCAATCTTTTCGGGATATCGAAACGGTTTTCTCTAATATTTATTTAATCTCCCTATTTGATGCTTCCACTTGACCACTGGTCTTTGGATGGTACGGTGTTGCTACTATGTGTTTTACTCCATATTTATTTAAAAGGTTATTAAATATTCTTGATATGAAATGGGATCCTCCATCACTTATAACGAGGCGAGGCACTCCAAATCTAGGAAATATGTAGTTTTTGCCTTCCCCAACGGAGTTCGTACATCCACAATGAAGTTCGTATATCCTTAGCAGGGTTGATACTCAGAGGTGGTTGATCTTCCCCATTAGATCGCATTGGCTTCCCCACCAATCGCCATTCAACTGGCTCCGAGTCAGAGTTTCCTCCTGGTTTCTGAGCAGCTTTTGTTATGATTATTCTCTGTAAGGTTGTCTCCCATTTTTATGGTGTTGACCTAAAATTCCCCACAGATTGGATGTTCTGTCCTCAGCAGATCTCCTCCTTCCCCATATAGGTTTAAACCTTTGGGATGTTGATCTCTTCGTTCTCCAGCAGTTGTCTCCATATTTTGTGGATTGACCGAGGATTGTACCGATGGTTCAAATTCTTTGCGACACCTTTGTATCCTTTGTGATCGTTTTGTCAGCATAATCATCATATATACATATACATATACAATCATATAATTTCATAATTACATACCCTGCATATTCATATTTGATTTGTTTGAGATTCTTATGCCAGTATTGTATCCCCATACCAAATCTGGTGTCTGTCCTCCTTCAATTGTAGAGTGTTAGCCCCTTAAGTAGAAATACTTTAACCTTTCTCCTTTTCCCCACTAAGTTTGTTTCCTCGTGGATGGTTGTTATTTCAGTTTCCTCCCCAGTTAATTTTCTTGATGGAATTACTCCCCTTGAGTTATGTCCTCATTGGGTTGAGTCTTGATTGACCGCTTTCTTTCTAGCTCTTACCTAGATAGATGCTTTTTAGTCCCTTGAGAGTCTATTACCATGTAACTGGTAATATTCTTCTTAGTTTGCAGTTTGTTACTTCTTGCCCACTACCCGACAAAAGTAACCTTTTTTTCTCCTCAGTAGAGTCCCTGGTGGATCTATTCCCCAGGAAGTATATCCTTGATATGTTCATCCTAACCGATGACGGATATCTTTCTTTCCCCTGCCTGAGTCTATCCTTGATATGTTCACTTTAACCGGTGACGGGTATTCTCATTCTTTTGGTATTCTACCCAGTAAAAAGGTAGTTGTAATCCCTATTTTATTCCCTAGAGAGTTAATCCTTGATATCTTTATCTTAACCGATGACATGTTTTCTTCTCCTTGTGGTTTTCTACCCAGTAACCGGTAGTTGTAAATCCTACTTTTCCCCTGTGCAGAGTCTATTCTTGATATATTCATCCTAACCGGTGACGAATTTTCTTTTCTATGGTATTCTATCAAGTAACTGATAGATATAATCCCTATTTTTGCTCCTCATCAGAGTCGATCCTTGATATGTTCATCCTAACCGATGACGGGTCTTCTCTTTGATTGGTTTTCTAACCAGTAACCGGTAGTTATAAATCCTACTTTGCCCCCTATTTAGAGTCTATCCTTGATATGTTCATCCTAACCGGTGACAGATTTTCTCTCTTACGGTTTTCTATCCAGCTTTCGATAGATGTAATTCCTACCCTTTTTGTTCAGTTGGTATATCCTTGATATGTTCATCCTAACCGATGACGGGTATCCTCCTTGACATTTCTAGGCAAGTCTATCCTTGATATGTTCATCTTAACCGGTGACAGATTTTCTTCCCTGTCTAGTTTATCCTTGATATGTTCATCATAACCGATGACAGATACTCTCACCCTTGGTCTTCTGCCCAGTAACTGGTAGTTGTAAATCCTATCTTTTCTGCAGTTTCCCCAACAAGGTTATTCTTACCCAGTAAACGGTAATGAATTTCCTCTCCTGGAATCCTCAGCGGGTCATCCTTGATATGTTCATCTTAACCGATGACGGATGTTCTCTCTGTCGTATCTTTATTATCTCCTAACCCAGTAACAGGTAGTAGATAATAGATTTCTACTCCTCCTGTGTTGAAGTTCATTTCTCCCCAGTTGAGTTGAGTGCACATTTCTTTAGTGAAATCGCTTTTCCCTACATGATTAAAGCATTTTAGTTTTATCCTGACTTACTCGTATCCCCTGCAGATGTTGTGGATAACACTGAAATTTACCGTATTTTCGACTCCGATTTCACATGCAATCTAGTTGTTTTATTGTTATTTTGTTATGTTATTACTATGTTTTTCTTTGTTTTCAGGTTTTTACTTTAATCGGAGCCCCGATCGAGAAAAAGAGCTAAAAACCCTAAAATTCAGCATTTTGTACTTGTGGCTTCCACCATGGCTGGCGCCATAGACCCTGCCATGACGTGTCCAAGCTCAACCTCCCTCAACTGCCACGTTCCCCACTACTTCCACTAAGGCGCCTCAGATTAGCCTTGTGGCGGGCGCCACAAGAGGAAAAGTTTTCCCTCCCATTTTCAAGTTGAAGGGCATCCTTGTCATTTCCATCTTTTTACTTGCTTATAAATAGAAACTCGAAATCACTTTTTCAATCATCGAAACTTAGAGCAGAGGCAAACTCAGAGCAACTTTGTTTCACTTAGGCATATATTCAGTATTTTAAAGTGGTAATCGCTTCGCATTGGAGTGTTACCATAATTGTGTAATCGAGTCTGTAATCGAGTTTGGAGCACTTTGGAAGGAAGTTAATCCTGCCGCCATTTTCATTTCCGCTTGGAGCAGGTTTTTATTACTTGTCTTTATCTTATTTATTTTCCCGCACTCTCTTTACTTTATTTGTTTCCCGCACTCGCTTTACTTTATTTATTTCTCGCACTCGCTTTAAATTATTTATTTTCTCGCACTCGCTTTAAATTATTTATTTCCTCGCACTCGCACTACTTTTATTTACTTTCCGCACTCACACTACTTTTATTTAAATTAAAGCACTCTTACTTTACCATGTCTAACTAAATTTATAAGGTTAGAATGTAAGGATCGTAATTGAACCGATAATCCGTACAATTGTTCGTAGAAGCACTTAAGGGCTATTTTAACTTTCAACTTAAGTTTTCCCGCACTTCAATTCTGTTGGGTAAGATCGAAAGCCGTCCAACGTCTATCTAAACTTAATTGTTTTTAACTATTTCAAAAACAGCGAAAGCGTTTTGTTTAGTTCATTAAGAGATTTTAACTTAAGAAGAAAAGAGATTTTAAAACTATTTTCGGACGCGTTTATAAGTTTAGAGTCTGGTTCGTAAGAACCTCTTTTGGTTAAGAAATCCAGGTTATAATACTTTTCAACATAGTCAAGATACTATATTTCTTAAAAATAGGTTTACTACTTTAACGCAATGCGCGCCTTTTTATAAGTGACAATAAGAGGGTTTAATTAGGGAGTACAACTCGGTTCTGAATACGCGAAAGCGACAGTTCCCGTTAAATTAGTTATTTTCAAAGTAGGAAACATTGCCCATAAGTAGTTCTATTAGCAAGTACTTGGATTATTAATTGATTATGTGAATTACATTCGACCCTGTCTTTATTAATTAAACTTTATTCAATACTTTACTTTTCATTGCACACTCTAAAAACACCTATTTTGATTGCCTTTAATAAACACCATAACAATAGATAACGATAGATTCACACTTGGTCTCTGTGGCTTCGACAATCTTTTATATTACTCTGACGCGTTCGTATACTTGCGAAAAGTACGCATCAGTTGTCGTTTCCCTGACTGAGTCTTTCCATTTCGTATGGAATTCCTCTAGTCCCCCGATAGTTTTAAGTCGTAGCCTGGCCTACGCATAACCCCTTTTACCCCCCCCCCCCCCCCCCCCCCCCGCCAGAGTCACCGTCTCCCCAGTGAGTTTTCCTTACGAAATGCATTGTGCTCCTGTGGATTTTCGGTCTCTCTGATTTCTTTTTCCTTTGTGGCAATATTTCCCCACAGATCATTAACTTTTGCATTCATGTCATATGCATCATGAGGTCTCTTAGAGACCAAAATTTGTTTCTCTATGTTGTTATTTAAGCCCATTCTACTGAGTCGAGCCGAAGATTTTAACCTTCACCTCCTCAATTAGAATGTCCTTAAATAGGGGAAGCTGTAAGACCCCAATTTTGACCCTAAGATCCCTCATGTAACTTCATCATAGGCATTAGCATGAGATCATACCTTGGCATCCTCCTTCTCCCTTTTTCATTTGGTTTGTTTTGGGAGAGATCACCAAATACTTTGTGATTGTATCATACTTGTATTTTATCATTTCACTAACCAAAATACCCAAAATATGTCTTTGTATTTGCCTAACTCTTTTGTAGGAAAGGCATGATCCCATTGATTCATCAAGTTCACATATAGGGTTTGAGACCCTCATGAACAAAGAGCACAACCAAGAATTGATCAAAGAATGGTTATGAGAATCATATATGAGTCCCAATGTTCTCTACATGTTATATTGATCAAGTTTTCTTTAAGAGTTTGAGGGTGATTTGCCTTGGAAACCCTAGTTTAACTGGGTATCTTGAGTAACTTCTCCAACAAGCTATCTTACCAATTGATCAAATTTCTCAAATGACAATTCAAAATTCATCATCTTATGCATATATGATCTACCATGAACCAAGAAAGTCAAGAGAATTGGAAGTTAGCAAGTTGGTTGATGGTGGTTGGCCAGATGAATTCATCTGATCAAAACTGGGTCTCCCTAGACCCTATCTCCTACAATTTTCACCATATGAAAATGATTCCAAGAGCAAACCTACTCTAAATGACATTACAAACAACTTTCATGTTTAGACCTATAACTAGTTTTTCTTGGAAAATCATTTTCTATGTTGAAACATTACAGGTCATTTTGTCTAAACCCTAATTTGAAAGTCAACTTCCCAAGGCCATAACTTGCTCAATTTGTATGAGATGAAATGTTTCCAAGTTGCATAATCAAATTCAATGTTTCTACTTAAACTTTGATTCTTGGAGTGGGAGCTAATTCAACTTTTTTGAGCATGTGATATGAGGTTACATTATAGGTCACTTTTAACCTATACCATTGATCAAGTGATTTTTCCAAACTTCAAAAACGAATAACTCTATCATTTAAAATCCAAATGACATTAAACTGGTGACCATTTTTAATGTCTTTGAAAGAGATAGAACTTTGATGAAGACACTTTTCTCATTTGAATCTCATATAAAAAGTTAATCAAGGTGGAACATTGAAACATATGGCTTGACACTTAGAAAAATTTTGATATGTCAAAAATTTCAAAACTTCCACCTCAAATTTCTTCATGATACAAACTCCAAATGGAAAAGTGTTGAACATTAAAGTTATTCCTCACAATCTAACCTTTCTAAAGAGCTCAAATTCATCCATTTTGGACAAGAAATGCATAGGCTGCGTATGGCATGAACATGGTGTCATCACTTGGCAAGGATCAAACTTCAAATCTTCATGTGCACTTGCCTTGCAACCCAAGTTGAATTTAGACTATCTCACACTCATTTGTGGATTTGGGGAAATGATTTTATGGGCCTATGCGCGCCCATGCACCCATGCACCCATGAATCATCAATACCAAATTTGGAAAGTGGATTTCAAGTGTGCAAAAAGCAATGATTTCAGCTATAAATAGAGCCTCATATGCTCAGCATTTGACACACATTGGCTCCAGCTTTGATCCCCAATCTCTAACCCTTACATTGAAAAGGATAATCCTGAAAAATTCACTTGAATTTGAGTTTGAATTTCCACTGTTTTGAAATTCAAAACTCTAGGGATCCACAACCTTTTCAGCATTTAATCCTTCTTCTGCAAGCATTTGGAGTGAGATCAAGCACGGGAAAGAGCAAGATCAGTTGAATCCAGACCTCCATTGAAGGTATTTTTTAGAAATTTTGATCTCTTCGATTCTCTCTAATTCTTGCTCAATTCTATTGATTCTTTGGTTGTCTGAAGTCCTACCAATGTAGGCAAGAAAATTGAGTTGCTTAGAGGCCAAATCGAAGCAACTCAGTTCATGTACCTCAAATTTCAACTCCATGTATCTCTCAATATACTTGGAGTTAGAGTGAATTGAGGCTAGATTCGAACTCAGTGCCATTGTTACTTTGAAATCATGTCCTTGTTTTCAATTTTGGTGATGGTTATGACTGAACCAGTCTGGCGAGGTTCGCCGAAGAAGACAACCGGTCATTGGCCGTGGGTGGTGTGCTGGATGGTTCTGAGCCATATGATCCTTTTAAAATGATTTAATCATGAGTGTTCCTTTTGAATACCAACTGTGTGGTGCGCTGACTTAAGTGCACGATGGAACGCACGTTGGTGGCCACTTGATTTGCCACCTCAATTAATGAGGGAGATCAAGTAGTCCACGTTTTTTCTGATATTTTAATTTTCATTTTAATTGCTTTATTTTCAATATTTCATATTAAATTTAATATTGATCCAAAAAATATAGGACTTTCACCAAAAAATTTCAAATATTTTCCTCTTTCATATTCTGAATTAAAATTATTTTTTGGATCATTATTAATATTTTTCATGAATTAATTGATTTTGTATTTGTTTTTAATTGTTTAAAAATATTTTTAAATGTCCAAAAATTATGAAATTTTTTCTCCAAGGTCCTTTGACCTTGTTTGGCCTATGATAAATCTCATGGCTATTTCTTTGGCGTTTTGATGATATTTTAGGAATTGGACAAACCATATTTAATTTAAATGCACTATTTTAGTATTTTTAATTTGAATAAATGCCAAATAAATTTGTTGACCAATTGTGATGACTTGTTTATGTTTGACTCTTGTTGTTGGGCCTTGGTCAAGGTTAATTTGACTTTGTCAAATTAATATCATTGGATTTAGGGGATTGATGGAATGTACATTCCATCTCCCAAAATGAATGAATGATATTAATTTGGTAAAAGTTCTCATTTGACCAATTTGTGTTTTGATCCATTTCCCTCCCACTTCATCTTATTCCCTTTCTTCATTCATTCATTTCATTTGGCCTATGATATCTCAAAATCCCAAGGCTAGTTGATTGAAAAGTTGACATGAGTGCGGATGAGATTAGGTCACCCCTTTTGCATATTCTTTTTGTGTGTGGTATGTTTCATGAGAATAGTCTACTATACTATGTCTCTAACATGCATTAACACCAAAATTTTCTTGCCCGACCTCAAATAGTTGTGACTTCTACATAAGTCCAATTACGATTGCTTAACATAGCGCTAAATTTGTGACATAAAAGGCATAAGCATTCTAGTTAGTGGGATTGTAAGTCTCCCCTCTTTCATGGTATTGTGTGGAAAATTGGCATTTTTTCCTTCCTTTGGAAGATGGCTTGGTTCAAGGATCCATGCTTGTGATAAGTGGGTTAAGTGTTCTCCAAAGAATGACTTCAATTAAAAAGCAAAAGCAAAGCAATACTAACTTCTAACCTATTAACTACTAACTTTTAATTTCAAGCCCTTTACTTTAATTCCATTTAATTTTTGCTTTTATTCATTTTCCATTGTTCATATCATCCTATTTGTTTATGTTAATGCAATTTTCACTTTGTCCA
Organism: Lathyrus oleraceus; assembly: GCF_024323335.1. Lineage (NCBI taxonomy): Eukaryota > Viridiplantae > Streptophyta > Magnoliopsida > Fabales > Fabaceae > Lathyrus > Lathyrus oleraceus. The sequence continues at coordinate 23,104,218 of NC_066580.1, read as the reverse complement.
TTTGGACCATATTGTGTAATATATTTTGTTTGAGTATATTGTGTTTGTTTGTGTGGTCTTTGACCATTAATGTACATAATAACAACAACAAAAACTCTAAAAACTTTTGTGTGGACTGTTGTTTTGATCTTGGACAAATGGACTTAGAATCTAGGCAACATTCTATGCTAAAGGACTTGGCCAACGCCAACTTATTGAGAAACCAAGTGCTTGCAATTTGAAACTTCATCTGATACATCATTCAAGATCCTTTTGAGTTCATCTGCAACATGATCATTGTGAAGCTATTATTTTGAACCTATGACTTGTGGAATTCATCTGCTACATGGGATATTTGGAAAAGATCATGGAATGGATAAGCTTGGATGTGGCTATCTTTATTTGATGCCTTGCTCTTCAAGATAATATAATTGTGAATTGTGTTGTTTGATTCTAAAAGTCCAAGGGAATTCTGGGTTTCTATTGACATTCTTGTCTATTGGATTGCTACCCACTTGGTCAGATCTTTTCAACTCTAAACTTTTAAATTTTGTACATAGGGTAGTCTCTTCATCTTCTCCCCATTTATTTAATTTCAAAATCTATTTCTCCATTTTTCAAAATCTTCTTTGTGTGAACTACTTTTATTCTAAACTTTGACCACTTTGCAAAAAGATAGAAACTTTGGCCTTATGCCATTGCATTTTCAAACTTCTTTTCTTAAATCAAACTTGTAAATAAACTTAACTATACTTGACCTAAACTTTCAAAAAGCCGAAAAGAACTAACTCATTCAAACCATTTTAGGCCTTTGTGCCTTTCAAACTTAAATTTTGTTAAAAGTAATGCATCCACTTTGAAATTTGTATTACGAACTACGAGCTTTTGATCCCTCATTTTTATGTTGGTACGTAGACATAAGACCGAAGGTCTTATCAAACACAAAAATATAATCAATGAATTCTTTTCTCATCCCCCCATTCTATTTGTTTGTAAACATCACTTTATACCAAGTACATATGCACACAAAAAGGGCTCCCTAGGAGTACCTAGGACACTTTGGGTGCTAACACCTTCCCTTTGTGTAACCAACCCCCTTACCTGTAATCTCTGACATTTTATTAGTTTTGATTTTAAAACGTCTTACTTTTTGGGTTTTGTTCGTACTTTTTCCCTTTTCCTTTGGAAACAATAAAAGCACGGTGGCGACTTTGTTATTTGATCTCTAGCTTGTCAATAGCTTGATGATCATGAATTTACCGCTACAACTCCCTAGTGAAAAACTCCTCCAACAAATGGTATCACGAGTCTTTGGTTCGAGAAAGGGATCGACTTACTTGTATTAAAAGTCAACGACACCACAAGAATGATGAGTAAGAAATGTTCCGTTGAAGAATGTCAACAGCGCTACAAATTTGGTAATTAAGAAACGTTTCATGTGGTAAAAGAGATTGTGGAAGTAAGAAGAGCTTCCACTTGAGGGGAAGCATTGTGGACTCACACTTGAGGGGTAGTGTTGAGAATGTATCAAGTGTAAGTAGTGTGGGTAATAGTCTCACATTGATTCGAAATGTAAAGACTTCAAAGTTTATAAGTTGGAGAGCACGCTTATTCAAATCAATTCAAAATACCTAATTACGATTAAATACCACTTCATCTTGAAATGAAAAAGGGGGATGGTTTTGAGTTTTCAACTCCTCTCCTCTATCGTTTGAATACGAGTTCCTTTACTCGGTTAGTCAAACAATCGTCATTTCTCTTAAAACCTTCTAAATAGATTAAATCAAATCATTTTAAACTCAACGAAGAGGGGGATGGTTTTGAGCCTTCAACTCCTCTCCTCGATCATTTGAATACGAGTTCCTTTACTCGGTTAGTCAAACAATCTTCATTTCTCTGAAAACTTTCTAAATCGATTAAATCAAATCATTTTCATAATAAACTCAATGAAAAGGGAGATGGTTTTGAGCCTTCAGCGCCTCTCCTCAATTGTTTGAATACAAGTTCCCTTACTCGGTTAGTCAAACAATTGTCATTTATCTAAAAACTTCTAAACCCGATTAAATCGAATCATTTTTCATAACTAAAATAAATAAAAAGGGAGATGGTCTTCAGCTTTCGATTCCTCTCCTCAAATACTTGGATATGAGTTTCCTTACTCATTCATTCAAGTACTTGTCGTTTATCTAAAAAACCTCAACAATACACAAACCTGTTTTCATAATCACTTAGATGAAAAAGAAAGTGGTCTAGAGTCTTCTATTCCCTTTCCCGAATACTTGGATACGAGTTTCCTTACTTGACTATCCGAGTATTCGTCATCCATTCAAAACACCTTAACTATTATCAAATCCTTTTACAATTCAGGATGAAAAGGGAGATGGTCTAGAGCCTTTGATTCCTCTCCTTGACTATTTAGATATGAGTTACCTTACTTGACTATCTGAGTAATCGTCATCCAACAAAAATATCTCAACACATTAAATCTATCTTTTTCTCGCCCACGTGCGATCGAAACCAATCAAACAAAACATCCAACATATTAATCCAACTTGTCACCCCCGTGTGATTAAAACTCTTTTCAGAAAGAACAATGTTTAATCCTTTCTAATGCGCATAACAAACTAGTGCTTAAGCCTCCGCTGAGAGAAGACAAGCCAATGTTTAGCCTTTAGAACGTGATCTAACACAATTGTTCACTAAAAGACACCAACCAACCGTAGTTCCCCGAACTACGAATGTTCTGATTTCCTTATTGCACCGTAAGGATACGTAGGCAAGCGATTGCTAGATCTTCGCGAGCACACTAATAAAATACCTCAATTTCCCCATTTTTGAATTTACCATTCATCTCTATTTTCAATCTTTACTCATTCAAAGACAACAAATAACATTAACTAACATTCAAATCGCAAATTTTAACTAAAAGGTTCTCGTTGAGTACAACGGACGTGAGGGGTGCTAATACCTTCCCCTTGCGTAATCGACTCCTGAACCCGAATATAGTTGCGACGACCATTATTCTATTTTTGAAAGGTTTTATAGATATTTTCCTATTCCTTCATTGGAAGAAATAAAGTTTGGTGGCGAAATTGTTCGAACAATTTTTCCGCGACCATCGCGAGGAATCGTCTTTTTCGAGATGCGATAGATGGCGACTCTGCTGGGGACTTATGCTCCAAGCAAGAGAGAGTCAAGCCTAATTTAATTTTATTTGTGATGAATGTTATCATTTTTCAAACTTGCTTTCTTCTATGTTCTTTTATTTATCTCATTGTATTATTACTATTTGTGATTTGCTGTTGGTTCTTGTAGCAGGGTATTCGTTACCATTAGAGATATTGACTAAATCCAAGGTAAATCATACAAGTCGAGTCGCCACCGCACTTCTATTTATCCAAAGGAATGGTTAGAAAGCGAACAAAAACCTAAAAGTTTTATCGAATCAAAAACTAGTAAAAATGTCAGAGATCTGGGTAAGAGGGTTGGTTATGCAATGGGAAGGTGTTAGGCACCCAAAGAATCCTAGGTACTCCTAGGGAGCCCTTTTCACATTTGTTGCAAAGGTTGTTGTTTTTTGTGAAAATTTATTTGTGCAAAACATGATTGAAAGGATGAGAAAAGCATGTATGTTATCTAATGTACTACTTACTAAAAGAAGGGTCAAAAGAAAATGACTCGCACGGACGTCGCATCGACTGCATACGTATCTCATCTGAATCTGAGAATCAGAGTCTTCGTAGCTCGACTACCTATGGGTTAAAGAGGAGTGTGCTCGCTAAGACATTGCGTCTTATGCCTACGTATCTCATCTGGGATGAAAATCAGAGTAAAACATAGTTCAACCACCTATGGGGTAAGGGTTGTGTTTTGGGGTGAACGACGTTAATACGCAATCTACCGGATGCTCGACCTTTGGAGACTTACTCGCCTGTAGTAGAAGGAGATAACGTGTTCTTAGGAGAAGAAAAATCAATGAGTTTGGGGTGTTTAGGGATGCTCATGCAAAAAGGCAGTCCTAGATGAAGGAACCGCGCTACCTTAAATGACATGCCACGAGAGGCTATACGAAACCTAAGAAATCGGTAACATGCGGGAAAAGTAAAGGGATCGAGAGATCTACCGTACGGATAAAGATCCGAAGCAACATCAAATAAATAGGTAAGAAACCCAGATAAAGCGAGTCAGTACAGGTAATCGGAATAAACCTCCAGGTGGTATCCCACAAATAAAGTGGAACACCAGGCCATCTCTGCAAGAGTCATGTGAACCCTCACAAAAAAACTCAACAAACAGGTTAGAGAAACAAGATAGGGTAATCAAGAGTTGCCCCCAAATCAAAATGTAACCGCATGAATCATGCCATTAAAATTCACAAAAAGCTCACAAAAAGCAACCAAGGGTAGGAGGCCTAAACCTCTTGTCAAACACATGCATCAAAAGGGTATCAAATTCACCCATAATACCTCATACATTCAGAGCATTCAAATTAAAAGCATAAAGTAATGGGAATAAGGCAAAACTGACTGGAGAGATCGAATGAAATTGAATTGCCCGGTTGGGTTTGCAAAGCAATCTGAGGGTTTATATGAGATGGAATTGGCTCTTTGCAGATGAGTTCCCTTCAGTCTCTAGAGGTTGCTCTGAACTCTGTTAGCTCTTCTCTCACTATCTTTTTCCCTGCCAGGGTAATAGGAATAGAATAGAATTTTGTTTCACTGAAACTCTGAATTTATAACCTGATTTTTGTGGACCTGTGGGCTCAAATGAGAGAGGCCCAAGTCCAAAAATTTTCTGTTATATATATATTTTTTTTTTCATTTTTCGTTTTTTTTAAACACGTTGGGCTTCGCCTAGCGAGCATGACAGTTCAAGAAATTCCTCTGAGCGTAGGTGATTCTGGTGGCTTTTCTTGGGAATCGCTAGGCGACCCATTCTGCTCGCCTAGCGAGCATGACAGCTCATGAACAAACTTTTGCTCCTTCAAGATTAACGTTTTGACTGACGAATAGACCCCATTTGAACCTGTTGGAAGTATCTCAAGCCATTCCCTTGTGTTGACTGATCATCTAAATAGAACCCACAAAGTGTCTTAGATGATACTCAAGCTTCAAACAAGAGATGTTAGTGACACATTTTTGTGCTTTTGGCTAGTAAACAAAAGTAAGAGAAACAATGATGTATAATTCAAGCATGCTTGGTGATCTCAAACCAATCACAAGGAGTCCCACCCAAAGGCAAAGGGAAACAAGATGCTAAAGATCCTTGAGGCAATGCAAATACAATGTTATGATGCCATGTGGGATCTTAGGGTCAAAATTGGGGTCTTACAGTTCTCATTATTGATATTGAGGCTCTCTGATCATTAGCACTTTATGGGATAGGCTCTCTACCCGAGTCTGAGAAAAACCATAGGATTAAGTTGATGTTTGTGTAGTAAAAGCCCATAAGGAGCCTTCCTTGTTGGGACGATACGAAGACCCCGCCTATAGTATATTCTCTTGAGATATCATTGTCCGACGAGCCTTCGTCACAACGATGGTATTTTCAAGTTGGATCAATGACTCTAGGGACCTTTTAACCTGTTCCATCTCTGGTGGTCGTGTAGTATTAACCTACAAGACTTCAGACTTGTGGGGTTAATACGAAATTCCCAATCAAATGAGATCCCTTGGACGTATTATTACCTTACAGTAATATTTCCAACCTCGATCTATGACTCTGAGAACCTTGTTAGAACCTTGGACTCGAGGGTTGCGTATTAAAGACCCATAAGGAGATTTCCTTTTTTGGATGATACGAGAACCTCACCCATGCGAGATTATTTTGGTGACGTTATTTCCAGATGAGCCTTCGTCATGGCAATAATATTCTTAAACAACAATCGATGACTCCGGGAACCTACCAACTTTAGTGCCTTCACCATCGGGTATCAATTATCAGAGACACCTATTATTATGGCCCTTGTGTTGACTTGCCTATGTTTGGGATACTAAAAACATGCATAAAGACATTATTCGTAACATAACATTCATATTATTTTATTTCCAGGGAATCTGAGAATCATAAGTTGTAGAAATTCAGGAGGCATGGAATCAAACAAAAGAAGCACTCACTCTTTCAAGTTCAAGGAGCCCGATCTAAGCACCTTATGTGATTTGGTCTCTCAAATACATCTGGTATGCAGAATCAACTTTGGGAAGAACTATGGAAACTTTCTCGACATCTAGAATCAGAAGGTGGACTATACAATTTTGATAACTTTGGCTCAATTCTATGACCTACTCTTGAGGTGTTTTAGGTTCCAAGGTTTTCAGTTAGCACCAATGTTAGAAGAATTTGAGAGTCTTGTTAGGATTCCCATGAAGAATAAGCCATTGTTTGTGGGGGTGGATGAATCCTTGCAACCCGAAGTTATTGCTAAAGCTCTTCAAATGGATAAGAAAGAGGTTAAGGCCAACCTAGAGGTCAAAGGAAATACCAAAGGATTCCCACTAAAATTCCTTTTAGAATGAGCTTATACCTTGTTGAACATAGGAAGTTGGGAGACTTGTTACGCTGCTATCACTTTGGCTATCTATGGCATCATCTTATTCCCAAATATATATGGTTTTGTAGACATGACCGCTATTAGCGTTTTCCTCACAAAAAACCATGTGCCTACCTTGTTAGAAGATGTTTATTACTATATGAGTCATAGATATACCAATAAAAAGGTAACTATATCTTGATGTGCTCATATCTTATACCGGTGGTTCTTGGAGCATCTTCTAAAGACATGGGTTTTTGTGGAACAAACGGATGTTAGCTGGCCTCAGAGGTTGGGATCACTCCGATCCAATGACCTTTCTTGGTATTCCAAGGAATATATTAGTATGGAGATCATATTCAGTTGTGGGGACTTTCCCAACCTACCACTCATTGGAAATCAAAGGTGTGTTGATTCTAACCCAGTTTTATCGATAAGACAACTTGGGTACCCAATTGAGGGTCCTCCAAATGCAAACTCCTTGGAAGCCTTTTTCTTACTTGACGTAGGGATTGAGAATCCTAGCCTATTCTAAAGGATCAGAGAAGCTTGGAAAAAGGTCCATCGAAAAGGAAAAGTTGATTTGGGAAGAGTTAATGGGATCACCAAAGAACCATACTTTTATTGGGTAAGGGAAAGGGTGGAGGTAATCAAAATTCCTTTTATCATTAGGGTACCTGAACCTCTTCTTGAGCCTAAACCTACTCATATTCCTATTTGTAATACCCCAAAATTTACCCTTCATTTTTACTGGAAGCATACGTTTTACACCTCATGCATGCATATTTTTAGGTCATTTAACATTAGATACATTGCATTTCATCATGTCAATCAGAATTAGATCCAAGAAATTTTATTTAAAAAAATAAAAAATAAAAAAACGAAAAATAAATAAATAAATAAATAAATAAATAAATAAATAATTAAAAATAATAAAAGAAAAAATCTCAGACTTGGACCTCTCTCAAAAGCCCATTAAGCTACCAATATTAGGCTATAAATACTAGAGTTTCAGTGAAACAAATATTCATTCTATTCCTATTACCCTGAGGAAAAAGATAGTGAGAGAAGAGCTAACAGAGTTCAGAGCAGCCTCCAAACCCTGAAGGGAACTCAACTGCACAGAATCACCTCTGCCTCACATAAACCCTAAAGATTGTTTTGTAATCCTCACGGGTGCAACTCAATTTCAATCAAGCTCTCCAATTAGGTTTGCCCTATATCCATCATCTTTATGCCTTTAATTTGAATGCTCTAAATGTATGAGGTATTATGGGTGAATTTGATACCCTTTTGATGCATGTCTTTTTTGTGAATTTTAATGGCATGATTCATGTGGTTACATTTTGATTTGGGGGCAACCCTTGATTACCCTATTTTTTTTGTCTCTAACCTGTTTGTTGAGTTTTTGTGAGGGCTCACATGACTTTTGCAGGGATAACTTGCATGGTTTTCCACTTTATTTGTGGGATACCCCCTGGAGGTTTCATTCTGATTACCTGTACTGACTCACTTTCTTTGATGGTGTTTAGCTTGGAAGGATCCTTGGGTTTCCCATTCCTCTAACTGCTGTTACTTCGGATCTTTATCCGCGTGGTACTTTTACATTTTTCCCGCATTTTACTTCTTTCCTAGCTGGAAGACCTCGATAGGAGGCAATGTTTTTGTGTGTTTTTTTTTACAGGTTCCTTCGTCAAGGACTGCCTTTTTGCATGAGTTCACCAAACCCTAACCCTTCATTGATTTTTCTTCTCCTAAACACACATTTACTCCTTCTACTACAGGTGAGTAAGTCTCCAAAGGTCGAGCATCCGGTAGATTGCATAGTAACGTCGTTCTTCCAAAACCCACTCCATAACCCCGTAGTTAGCCGAACTACGGCTTGCTCTGATTCTCATTCCAGATGAGATACGTAGGCATAAGACTCTGATTCTCATATTCAGATGAGATACGTATGCAGTGGATGCGACATCCGTGCGAGTCATTTTCATTTAACCTTTTTTTTGGTAAACAGCACAAGATAAACTCACACCCTTTAGACAAGAACTACAAAAGTGGATCCCGTAGAGTACTACAGATGCGTAGGGGTGCTAATACCTTCCCTTCGCATAACCGACTCCCGAACCCAAGATTTGGTTGCGAGACCCCGTCTTGTCCTTTCCTTTTTCAGGTTTACTTCGAGCGTTTCCTTTCCCTCCTTTGGGACGAATAACGCACGGTGGCGACTCTTCTGTCATTTTCTTTCGCCGGTTGTTTTTTCGCGCACTGTATTTTTCAGGTTGCTACAGCTGGCGACTCTGCTGGGGATACTAAGAAGTTGACCTATTGCTGGTCCATCTTCCCTAAGGGAGTCCCTCCTAGCTTGTGTGATTTCTTGTTTATTGGGTATTCATGCTTTTGTACATTTATTTGCTTACCTGCTTGCATGGATTTGTTGTATCTGTTGGATCTGTTTGTTTGTTTGGTGGGATGGGGTGTTCTATGAGAGATAAGCCCATTACCTAGGCTTGAGTGTACACACAGGTTTTAGAGTGGATAATCATGAGGCTTGCGTGGCGTGTTGCTACGTTTAAGTCGTTCGTGAAGAACCACACCCAGACGAGGTTTCTTTTGGATATATTATGTCTTACGGGTGTTCCGTAACGGCAGGATGTTCCTCTAGAAATCGTCGACTCTGGTGACCATTTCCCGAGAACTCAGTCGAGGCCTCTCCTCCGAGACGTGATTATGTTAGCTCTGGTGGGCGCATTCTCGCTGCTCAATCCGAGGATCCCGAGACTGGGAACTTGCTATTAGGATGTCCTGTTGAGGGGAGTCAATGGAGGTCTTTTGTCCCGTAATAATACCAAACCTTCAGTGGTAAACGTATTATCCGCGACTGAAGGGCTGAAGCTGACGAACTTCTGTTCTTAGAACCTACCAATGAGGGGCGGGCTAAATTCAGGAAACCTTAACCTCAGACCAACCCGGTTTTCTGGAGCAGAGATCTGATCTTACATTATATTCTTCAGTGGGTTTTCTCTTCAGACAGTGCAACCCGACAGATGTTCAAGCAGATACAGCAATCTTGATTTCCATGCCACTGCGTTGCATTCACATCATTGCATCACATCATTCTGCATTCATATCATTTAACATATGTTTATCCATTTCTAGGGGGTTTACATCTTCTTCTTGATTCTAGTCGGGGTTTTCTTCTTACACTGTTTATCAAATGTGAGACTGGAATCAAGGGGGTAGAATGCCTTTTGGAATTGATAAACATGTCATTGCATTTGCATAGTCATCCGCATGTCTTGCATAACAGGTACCGCCACAGTGTTCTCAGTTGTTTGGTGTTCCATCAGCAGGATAGCTGACCCAGGCATTCACCGGTACGGTACCCGCAGAAACCACCAGAGAGCAATGGAAGGTGTACAAGCAGAGCTCGCTGAGATGAGGATCCGCATGACCCAATTCATGGATGTGGTTCAAGGGGTGGCTCAGGGACAGCAAGAGCTCAGACAGATGATGCAGAGGAATCCCGCCGCTACTCAACCAAAGACATTGGATGATCCTCCGGCTAGAGAGGCTAATGGTCCCAATGGACCGGGGCCTATCCCGATCCCACATGTCAACCTTGATCAACAGCTCGTCCATGATGATCAGGCCGATCAATTCCCCCTACTTCAGGAAGACTTTGGCATGGGCCATGGCATGGACCCCATGTTTAGAAGATTAGAGGAGAGGATGAAAGCTGTGGAAGGACAGAATCCTCTGGGAGTAGATGTTGCTGACTTGGGGCTGGTCCCAGGTGTGAGAGTGCCACCGAAATTCAAAGTCCGGGTCTTTGACAAATACAATGGCAGCTCTTGCCCCAAAACTCACGTGCAAGCCTATTTCCGTAAAATGGTTGCATACTCTGATGACGAGAAGCTACTTATGTACTTTTTCCAGGATAGCCTAGTTGGGGCATCCTTGGAATGGTATATGAGGCTGGACAGAGCCCATATCTGTTGCTGGAGGGATTTGGCGGAGGCTTTCGTAAAGCAGTATCAATATAATGCAGACATGGCTCCAGACAGAACTCAACTTCAGAATCTGTCTCTTAAAAGCAATGAGTGCTTCAGGGAATACGCTCAACGCTGGAGGGAGATAGCTTCCCGTGTTCAGCCTCCTATGTTGGAAAAGGAAATGGCCAACATGTTCATGAATACACTGCCTGGACCTTATCTGGAGCGTCTGGTGGGGTGCAATGCCTCCAACTTTGCTGATGTGGTCTCTACCGGAGAGAGGGTGGAGAATTACCTGAAGACCTGCAAGATCCAAAATGATGATGAACCGGCGTTTCGACACCCTTCCAATGTCGTACGCTCAGTTGCTTTCTAGTCTTCAACAACTACAACTTGTGCAATTGCACACTCTGGCTCCTCCTGTTGGTAGACTTCGGTGGGTTACGACGCCAACGCTAGGTGTAGCTTCCACTCTGAGGCACCTGGCCACAATATTGAGAACTGCAAAGCTTTTAAGCACGTAGTTCAGGACCTCATAGATTCAAAGGCCATCGACCTTGCACCGGCTCCGAATGTCGTCAACAATCCCATGCCCCAACATGGTGGTGCAAATGTTAATATGACGGAAGGGGAAGCCAGACCCGTCAAAGATGTGTTGAAGCTGAAGACTCCGTTGTTGGATATCAAAGGATGCTTGCTGAAGGCCGATGTTTTCCCCGGTTGTGGGAAGGATTGTTTGGATTGTGCCACTCAGAGTGGAGGTTGTTTGAAGCTACAGCAGGGTATCCAGGCCTTGCTCGACAAAGGTATCCTCCAGGTTGAAGATTTGTCTGTCCAAGAGTCTGTGGAAGGGGTTGAGGAAGAAGTGTTTGAAGATGCTACTGATGAATTCGCAGATGTTGTTCCTACTGATTCTGTAATCCATAATGCTGGGGCAGTCTCTTCAACTCTACATCAGAAGATTAAGTTTCCGGTCAACGGACGAATTATCACCATCTGTGGTGAGGAGGACATACTGGTCAGTAACCTGTCTACATTCAAGTATGTAGAAGTAGAAGGTGAAATTCATGAGACTCTGTGTCAGGCTTTTGAGTCAGTTCAAATCAAGGATGCAGCTCCGGTGGAAGAGGTTAAAGTGGGTGCCTCTATCTCATCCTTTAAGCAGACACAGGTCGTGGTGGATTCAGGTGCTGCTCCCGGTTGGGGGCGTCTGTTGGAATTACCAATGAAAGACGACAAGTTCGGGATTGGGTACCAGCCAGCTCTGACTTCTACAACTTCAACACTTCAGACTCATCAGGGGCCGATTACTTTCTCCAGCGCTGGCATCTTTCAGTATAGCCAGGTATCAGCAATCAATAAAGAGGGTGGGGATAGTGAGTGTGACATCGACAACTGGGTGCGTCCGAGGATCCCGGGTGAAGTCATCAACAATTGGTCTTCTGAGGAGATTGTCCAAGTCACTTTTCTGAAGGAGTAATTTTCTTTGTCTATTCATGCATGTCCAAGTCTTACGTTCCGCCCAGGGCGTAATGACTCATTGTAGGGCTCATCTATGTGACACTTGCATTTTTTATCATAAATAAAGGACGTCTTTTTGCATTCAAATATTTCGTTCCCTGTCTTTCTATTTTTGCAGTTTTTCAAAATAAAAAAAATGTCAATGTTTTGTTTAGTTCGCACTTTTTTCTTTCACACTCATAAGCACATACCATCACTCATGCAGATGCATGTCACCGGATCCTATTGATAACGGTTCTGCTATGGCTCGCTTCGACTTTGAAAATCCAATCTTTCAAGCTGAAAAAGAGGGTGATGAAGACTGTGAACTCCCTGAAGAACTTGCCAGGTTCTTAAAACAGGAAGAAAGGGTCATTCAACCGTATCAAGAGCCTATTGAAGTGATTAATCTCGGCCCCGAGGACGCCAAGAGAGAAATCAAGATAGGGGCTGCTTTGGGAGATGATGTGAAGAAAGGGCTGATTGAATTGCTACAAGAATACGTTGACATCTTCGCCTGGTCTTATCAGGACATGCCCGGGCTGGACACAGACATCGTGGTACACCGCTTGCCTCTCAAAGAAGGTTGTCCTCCGGTCAAGCAGAAGCTCAGAAGAACAAGACCAGAGATGGCTGTCAAGATAAAGGAAGAAGTGTAAAAGCAGTTGGATGCAGGGTTTCTAGCAGTCACCAATTATCCTCCATAGGTTGCAAACATCGTCCCAGTACCTAAGAAGGATGGAAAGGTACGGATGTGTGTCGACTACCGGGATCTGAACAGAGCTAGCCCTAAAGATGATTTCCCATTACCTCACATCGACGTTTTGGTGGATAATACAGCTCAGTTCTCGGTATTCTCCTTCATGGATGGCTTTTCTGGCTATAACCAAATCAAGATGGCACCAGAGAACATGGAAAAGACAACTTTCATAACCCCATGGGGCATCTTCTGCTACAAGGTGATGCCGTTTGGTCTGAAAAATGCTGGAGCAACATATCAACGAGCTATGGTGACTCTGTTCCATGATATGATTCATCATGAAATCGAGGTTTATGTGGACGATATGATTGCCAAATCTCAGACAGAAGAAGAACATTTGGTGAATCTGCAGAAATTGTTTGAACGGTTAAGGAAATTCAAACTGAGACTTAATCCGAACAAGTGCACTTTCGGGGTGAGATCGGGAAAATTGCTGGGTTTTATTGTTAGCGGAAAAGGGATTGAGGTGGATCCTGACAAAGTGAAAGCAATACAGGAAATGCCTGAGCCAAGAACAGAGAAGCAAGTCCGTAGTTTCTTAGGGAGGTTGAACTACATTGCAAGGTTCATCTCTCACCTAACAACCACGTGTGAGCCAATTTTCAAATTGCTGAGGAAAGATCAGGCTATCAGGTGGAATGAAGATTGTCAAAGGGCTTTCGAGAAGATAAAAGAGTATTTGCAGAATCCTCCTATCCTTATGCCTCCAGTCCCAGGGAGACCGCTGATTATGTACTTGACAGTACTTGACAATTCTATGGGTTGTGTTCTCGGTCAACACGACGAGACAGGTAGGAAAGAACATGCCATCTACTACTTGAGTAAGAAGTTCACAGATTGCGAGTCGAGATACTCAATGCTTGAGAAGACATGTTGTGCACTTGCATGGGCTGCTAAGCGATTGAGACAATACATGTTGTCTCACACAACCCTACTGATCTCCAAGATGGATCCAGTCAAATACATATTCAAGAAGCCAGCTCTCACCGGAAGGGTGGCTCATTGGCAAATGGTACTGACAGAGTACGATATCCAGTATACATCCCAGAAAGCCATCAAAGGGAGTATTCTGTCAGACTATCTTGCTCAGCAGCCGATTGATGATTATGAGCCGATGAAGATTGATTTTCCGGATGAAGACATCATGTTCCTCAAGATGAAAGACTGTGAAGAGCCAGTTGTTGAGGAGGGACCTGATCCAAACGAAAAGTGGACTTTGTTGTTTGATGGGGCTGTCAATGCTAGAGGAAGTGGAATTGGCGCTGTCATTACTACTCCGAAAGGTGCCCACATGCCTTTCACCGCTCGTTTGACTTTTGAGTGCACAAATAATGAAGCTGAGTACGAGGCATGTATCTTGGGTATTGAGCAAGCCATTGATCTGAGAATCAAGACTCTGGACATCTTCGGAGATTCAGCTCTGGTGATCAATCAAGTGAATGGTGATTGGAATACTCTCCAGCCCACTCTGGTCCCTTACAGAGATTACACGAGAAGACTGTTGACTTTCTTCACAACAGTAAAATTGTATCATATACCTCGTGATGAGAACCAGATGGCAGACACACTTGCTACTCTATCCTCCATGATCAAGGTAATTTGTTGGAACCATGCTCCCAGGATCGATGTGATGCGCCTTGATAGGGCCGCGTATGTGTTTGCTGCTGAACTGGTAGTCGATGACAAGCCCTGGTATCACGATATCAAGTGCTTTCTGAAGAATCAAGAGTACCCTGAAGGGGCATCCAACAATGACAGAAAGACTTTGAGAAGATTGGCAGGCGGTTTCTTCTTGAACAAAGACGATGTGCTGTATAAGAGGAACTTCGGCATGGTTTTACTCAGATGCGTGGACAGACACGAGGCGGACATGTTAATGCAGGAAGTTCATGAAGGTTCCTTCGGTACTCATGCCGGCGGACATGCAATGGCTAAGAAATTGTTGAGAGCGGGTTATTATTGGATGACCATGGAATCAGATTGCTTCAAATATGCTCGGAAGTGTCATAAATTCCAGATTTATGCTGATAAGGTGCATGTGCCGCCAAATCCTCTGAATGTGATGACTTCGCCGTGGCCGTTTGCTATGTGGGGCATTGACATGATTGGAAAGATTGAGCCGACTGCTTCCAATGGGCATCGCTTCATCCTTGTTGCCATCGACTATTTCACCAAGTGGGTCGAAGCAGCGTCGTTCGCGAATGTCACCAGACATGTGGTTGCCCGTTTCATCAAGAAAGAAATCATTTGTCGCTATGGGATTCCCGAAAGAATCATTACTGATAATGGTTCTAATCTCAACAACAAAATGATGAAGGAGTTGTGTCAGAACTTCAACATTCAGCATCACAATTCTTCCCCTTACCTCCCTAAGATGAACGGCGCTGTTGAGGCGGAAAATAAGAACATAAAGAAGATTGTGCAGAAGATGGTCATCACGTACAGAGATTGGCATGAGATGCTACCCTTCGCCTTGCATGGGTACCGTACTTCAGTACGTACGTCAATTGGGGCAACCCCTTACTCCCTGGTGTATGGTATGGAAGCAGTCCTACTTGTTGAAGTGGAGATTCCTTCTCTAAGAGTCCTGTTGGATGTCAAGTTAGACGAAGCCGAATGGATTCGGACAAGGTTCAATGAGTTGAGTCTTATCGAAGAGAAGCGAATGGAAGCCATTTGTCATGGGCAGTTGTATCAGAGTCGGATGAAGAGAGCCTTTGATCAGAAAGTGCGTCCTCATTGTTTCCAAGTCGGAGATTTAGTGTTGAAAAGGATCCTTCCTCCTCAGACAGATCACAGGGGCAAGTGGACTTCTAACTATGATGGACCGTATATTGTCACCAAGGTTTTTGATGGTGGGGCCTTAATGCTTGCAACTATGGATGGTGAAAACTTCACTTCCCCTGTGAACTCAGACGCAGTTAAAAAATACTTCGCATAAAATAGACCCGCTGGACAGTAAAAAGAATAGTCCAGGCAAATATGGGCATCCCGACGAACCAAGAAAATGAAAAGGTTCGGGCAAAAATTAGGGATTAAAAATGAAAAGATCGTACACCCGGTAAGTTGAAAACCTGAAAAGGCAACTTAGGCAAAAATGGGTATCCCGGTGGATTGAAAACCCGAAAAGGGCGATCCAGGCAAAAGTTAAGGATTAAGCGAATGACTGCGTTCTGAGTTAGTTCTGAATCTCATCTCATGTCGATGACTGGAAATTTTTGAAAGGTAGGAAACAGTCCAATCACCTTTTCAGAAGGCTGATCATCTGGAGGATCTTGAAGACGGGCAAGTCATAGCAGAATTGGAACCCAATAGAAATCCATTTCACATTGCCATTAGATTAATTTCTGTTTTTATCTTTTGTGCGATTACCTCTTTCCAGGGATTGCTTCTTGATGTAAATGCCTATTCAGAAGCCATTCAATCAATAAAATCATGTTATTCAGTATATCTCTGTTTTCATTTTCATTTTACTGTTTTGTTTGCAAAAATGACGTCTGAATTTTTGATAAACATTGCATCATGACACATAAGGGCTTTACAGGTACATGCTTAATAAACATTTAAAATTGCTGTAAATTTTAAGTGCTTTGGATCGTCTATTCATAACAGATACCCTCGGGGCCTTTCCTTAAAATCCCCTGCAGATGATCGTGAATATCTTCCCCAGTGAAGTCGCCAACAGACGAATCCGGTGTCTTATCCCTGCAGAGCTGATCAGAGTGTTGGATTCTTCAATCCCCAGCAGGTTCTCACCACTGTACTTCCCCTAGCGTTTGTTTCAGGACATACACTCCCCAGTAGAGTTGATAGTGCCAGACTATATATCCCCAGCGGAGTTGACAGTGTCAGACTGTATCTTCCCAGCAGAAGTGGCTGCTCCTTAGAGTTCGAGGCCAGATCGATAATCCCAATGCCAGATCCATGGTTTCTTTCCTTGAAGCAGAACCTCGGTACCGTATCAGTGTTTGCTACCCCTGCTGAGTCATCTCTCGCAGATCGTGGTTGCCAGAACCATTATCGCTTTCCCCAACAGCAGGTTTTCAATGTCGTTCTCTCCCCAGTCTGAATCTCGGCATTTCGTCATTGCTAGAACACCGTGTGGCGGGTCATTTCCCCACATAATTCTTTGCGCTGTGCATCTCCAGCAGCCTTGCCAGGGTCCAGAAGATGGTGATCATTTCCCCAGCAGATCCCCTTGCCTCAGCTTGGCATTCTACCCATCATTTCGCACCCCTGCATGTAGAATCATATTGCATTGCATCCTTCCAAATCGTGTAGCATTTCCATTTTCATGGAGCATTACGCCATTGAAAAATTCAAACATACGCATGTAAGCATAAAACATTCTCGGTATCCCAAGTGATAAGCTAGAAGTTGTTTCCAGTACTCAGACTGAAGATTGTTTATGACTTACCTTTGTTATCCCCAGCAAGTGTCATTGGCCCATGCGTCGCCTCTATTATCTTTCCCTATTTCTGCCGATGCTGACAGGCATGAAGTTTTTCCGGTATTCAAATCAAAGTGGCGTTCAGGCCAGTTTCCGGTATTCAGACCGAAGTGGCATTCAGGCCAATTTCCGATATTCAGATCGAAGTGGCGTTCAGGCCAGTTTCCGGTATTCAGACCGAAGTGGCGTTCAGGCCAGTTTTCCGATGTTCAAATCGAAGAAGTTTCCGACGTTCAGGTCGATGCAACTTGTGGCATTCAGGTCAATTTTCCGATGTTCAGATCGAAGAAGTTTCCGACGTTCAGGTCGATGCAACTTGTGGCATTCAGGTCAATTTTCCGATGTTCAGTTCGAAGAAGTTTCCGACGTTCAGGTCGATGCAACTTGTGGCATTCAGGCCAATTTTCCAATGTTCAGATCGAAGAAGTTTCCGACGTTCAGGTCGACGCAACTTGTGGCATTCAGGCCAGCCTCTCGGTGTTCAAGACCGATATTAATAATCTAATATCTCCCGATGTTCAGATCGAAGTCATTTCCAGTATTCAGACTGATGAGCGGCATTCAGGTCATGGTTATTTCTGTGTTACCATTTATTTTGGTATCCAGGTTAACATTCTTTTTCGGTATTCAGACTGACTCTCACCGTACCAGACAGATTCTTCTTTCAAGACCACCTCTTTGCCGATTCTGACAGACATTGTTACTTCACTTCACTTCAATGCAAATTTTTGGGCTTTTATTGTATTTAATCCCTTGATACCTCGAAAGCACGAAAGCCGCTGCTATCTTCTTTCCAGGTCTCCAGTTGATTGAATAGGGGCAACTGTAATACCCCAAAATTTACCCTTCATTTTTCCTGGAAGCATACGCTTTACACCTCATGCATGCATTCATTTTTAGGTCATTTAACATTAGATACATTGCATTTCATCATGCCAATCAAAATTAGATCCAAGAAACTTTATTTAAAAAAAAAACAAAAAAAAAACCAAAAAAAAAACAAAACAAAAAACGAAAAAAAATAATAATAATAATAATAATAATAATAAAAGAAAAAATCTCAGACTTGGACCTCTCTCAAAAGCCCAATAAGCTACCAATATTAGGCTATAAATACTAGAGTTTCAGTGAAACGAATATTCATTATATTCCTATTACCCTGAGGAAAAAGATAGTGAGAGAAGAGCTAACAGAGTTCAGAGCAGCCTCCAAACCCTGAAGGGAACTCAACTGCACAGAATCACCTCTGCCTCACATAAACCCTAAAGATTGTTTTGTAAACCTCACGGGTGCAACTCAATTTCAATCAAGCTCTCCAATTAGGTTTGCCCTATATCCATCATCTTTATGCCTTTAATTTGAATGCTCTAAATGTATGAGGTATTATGGGTGAATTTGATACCCTTTTGATGCATGTCTTTTTTGTGAATTTTAATGGCATGATTCATGTGGTTACATTTTGATTTGGGGGCAACCCTTGATTACCCTATTTTTTTTGTCTCTAACCTGTTTGTTGAGTTTTTGTGAGGGCTCACATGACTTTTGCAGGGATAAATTGCGTGGTTTTCCACTTTATTTGTGGGATACCCCCTGGAGGTTTCATTCCGATTACCTGTACTGACTCACTTTCTTTGATGGTGTTTAGCTTGGAAGGATCCTTGGGTTTCCCATTCCTCTAACTGCTGTTACTTCGGATCTTTATCCGCGTGGTACTTTTACATTTTTCCAGCATTTTACTGCTTTCCTAGCTGGAAGACCTCGATAGGAGGCAATGTTTTTGTGTGTTTTTTTTACAGGTTCTTTCGTCAAGGACTGCATTTTTGCATGAGTTCACCAAACCCTAACCCTTCATTGATTTTTCTTCTCCTAAACACACATTTACTCCTTCTACTACAGGTGAGTAAGTCTCCAAAGGTCGAGCATCCGGTAGATTGCATAGTAACGTCGTTCTTCCAAAACCCACTCCATAACCCCGTAGTTAGCCGAACTACGGCTTGCTCTGATTCTCATTCCAGATGAGATACGTAGGCATAAGACGCGATGTCTTAGCGAGCACACATCCCCCCAACCCATAGGTCAGCCGAGCTACGAAGACTCTGATTCTCATATTCAGATGAGATACGTATGCAGTGGATGCGACATCCGCGCGAGTCATTTTCATTTAACCTTTTTTTTGGTAAACAGCACAAGATAAACTCACACCCTTTAGACAAGAACTACAAAAATGGATCCCGTAGAGTACTACGGATGCGTAGGGGTGCTAATACCTTCCCTTCGCATAACCGACTCCCGAACCCAAGATTTGGTTGCGAGACCCCGTCTTGTCCTTTCCTTTTTCAGGTTTACTTCGAGCGTTTCCTTTCCCTCCTTTGGGACGAATAACGCACGGTGGCGACTCTTCTGTCATTTTCTTTCGCCGGTTGTTTTTTCGCGCACTGTATTTTTCAGGTTGCTACACTATTAAAGAGGCTGAAGAGCTCAGAGCCACCATAACAAGACTAGAAAAAGAGAATGAAGAGCTGAAGTTAAAACTCCAACAAGTCAATGATGATAAAAACACAATAAAATGGGAACTCGAGAGAAAGGACGTGCAACTCCAGGCAAATATGGAAAAGTTTAACTAAGAAGAGCATAAAAGGAAAAAGGTCAAGGTGGGTTTAAAACAAGCTGATCTTTGTCTGGATACTCTTAAGGGTCAATTAAAGCAAGCCCGGAAGGAATGCCGAGAAAGTGAGGACTGGTGGCACCTTGCTACTAAAGAAAACAAGATGATAAGAGATACACTTGGGGCTCTGATAAAAGAGCTCACTATTTCTGTTCTCCATGCAAAGGCAAAGGCATATTAAGAACGCCGACTCAAAGATATAGCTACCGAAGCCTCTAAAGTCTCGCCCAGAAAATGGGAGGAGAAATGTCGAGAAATAAGGGATGCTAAGGAGTCTGCCAGTTATTGGAAGGGCCAGTTGGAGTCGTTACATCAAGATAGCTCTATATGGTTGAAAGAAAGAGAGGATGTGGTTGAAGATTACGAATCCTTTGAAATGGCCATTAACTTCTTGCAAGAGGATAGAGATAAGTATCGTGAAAAGCTCAACGGGTTGGTGGAGTTCTGCAATTGGGCAGCTGAAGACATGTCGTTGAAGCTAAGCAATGCAATGCAAGAACTAAATGAGGATATCACCCATCCTGCTATAATCAGCTTCATCCTGCTCTGCAGAGAACTGTTAAGAAGATTCAAGAAAGAGTTGGAAGAACTTCAAGCCAGGAAGCCCGTAGTCTAATTTTCATTTTTATGTATTCTGTTTATTGGATGATGTATTTGAATTGTGGCCTTTAGATCCCTATGTTTATGTATTTGAATGAATGATGTTTAAGTTGCTCCATTATCACTCTATTTTGATATTTCTTACTTCTCTGAATTACTAATAACTAATGAACTCAAACGATTCCCTGAAAATAAAATACGGATGACATATGCATATCTATATATATTACTCACCAGAAAACTAAAAAAAACTTACACCGTATTCTACCCTTTGTCTAGTAACGTTGACTACTTGACACCGGTATGATACGTGCCGCAACTACAGGATGACACTCGAACAACTTGAGACAAACCAGGTTACAATGAGAACAAACATCGACTCTATACAGGCGAAGGTGGATCATCTACTTTAGACTATGTTACTCTTAGCCCAAAAGGAAAAAGATGCTGAAACAAATCTGAAGCCAGAAGAGTTTCTATTCAGTTTGGTTCTCCGCCGCTTAGAATCTTTGGAGTAACTAACCTCGATGGTAGTCTTGCTCACCCTAAAGGAGGCCCTATCCCTATTCCTATTCCAGCAGTCAATGTAGACCTCCCTGAACATTCTGTTGCGTCTGCTCGGCATGGATCTGTGATTGATGATGAAGATCAATATGATGCTTTCTTCATGCCACAACCTATAAAACCTATTGTTGAAGGTCTCCTAAACCTAGATGTTGAGAGACTCCATGCTTTGGAGGAGAAATTCAAGGCCTTGTAAGTTCACACTACTCCAGGCTTAGATGTTGTTGATATGTGTTAGGTTCCAGGTCTGGTGATTCCCCAAAAATTCAAAGTTCCGGATTTTGACAAATACAAAGGGATTAACTGCCCTAGAACTCACCTCAGAGTTTACTGTCTTAAAATGGTGGCCCACATCAGTAATGATCAACTCTTGATTCATTATTTCCAAGATAGCCTCAGGGGGGCATCCTTGGAGTGGTACATGCAGATGGAGAGAGGACAAGTCCAATCATGGAGAGATCTCGCAGAAGCCTTTCTTAGGCATTATCAATACAACACTGACCTGGAGCCCAATCGCACCCAACTACAAGACATGACTCAACGCAATAACGAGTCATTCAAGGAATATTCCCAACGGTGGAAAGAGCTTGCAGCTCGTGTCTAACCGCCTCTCTTTGATAAAGAACTAATTGATATGTTTATGGGGACTCTTCATGCCCAATATATGGAGAAAATGGTAGGATCCAGTTTCCCAACTTTCGTCGAGGTTGTTTCTGTTAGGGAACAAATTGAGAGCCAGATGAAGAAAGGAAAGTTGCCATGCACTGCCAATGCTTCAAGTGGAGTGAAGAAATCATATCCTAACCTCTCGAAGAATCTAGAAGGTCAGACCAATACCATAATGGGAGGAGGGGGAAATAAAGCACAACCACATGTTCCCGTGACTTACCATCAGGCTGCCGCCATCATGCCCGCACCATGTCAACAACCATATCAACAACAACACCGAAATCAACATCAACATGTTCTACAACAATGTCAACCTAATAAGCAGAGGGTAAGGAGGCCAGAAAGACATTTTGATCCTTTGCCAGTACCATATAGCTAGATC
The DNA here is from genome assembly GCF_024323335.1 of Lathyrus oleraceus. NCBI lineage: Eukaryota > Viridiplantae > Streptophyta > Magnoliopsida > Fabales > Fabaceae > Lathyrus > Lathyrus oleraceus. The sequence goes on along the minus strand of NC_066580.1, from coordinate 23,082,128 downwards.
CTTCCTTACTTGCTAAAAGGTGGATCGGTTACCTTGAAAGAGCTAACACATGTGATTCCTCCCTATCCACCGGGCTATGATGCCAGTGCTCATTATGAGTATCATATGGGTTCCCCAGGGCACACAATGGAGAATTGTAAGGATTTGAAACACAAAGTTCAAGACCTGATTGACAGTAAGGCAATTTCATTCACGCCAGTTAGCCCAAATGTTGCGATAAACCCCATGCCGGCGCATGCAGAGTCGTAAGTGAATTTCGTTAAAGGGATTTCCTAAGATAAGCTTCATACTGGCCTGAACAAGCAGAACAATTCCTGACAAAGCTAGTTCGAAAGCAAATCAAGAAAGGAAAGCTCAATTCCTCAATGAAGGCAATCATTATGCCATTTTACCATTTTTGAATCCTTGTAATTTGTTCTCGTTTGTCTAAGTACTGTTTGCTTTAAGTATTGTTATTTGTATTTGGGCTTATTAATTAAATGATTATGCATGTTTTGAATCAATCTTTTTGTATTCACTCATTTATTGCAAAGCACAAACACATACTTTTCCACTTCACTTTCTTTATAATACTATTGTTAGTAAATATTGGAAGGAGGATGACCAAAATCAAATACCCATAATTGCTGATTGTATGCTTTCGGATAAAATCCTGCTGATGATGTACAAACATTGTTTCAAATCCCCAAACACTGGAGGGATAAGGAGTTAATCCCTATTTAACCACTTCGAGCCTAGATGTAGGAGTTTCTTTAGGATCTAAAAAACCCTTATGCTTAACCAGGGGCAGGATAGTGTTCAGTTAATCTGACTACACATTTGAATTACAAGATGAGATATCCCATACGTGGATCAACTACATGCCATTCTTTGCACATATTCAGAAGTGTCGAAGGAACCTTGAAAAATACAAAAGTTATGTCGGTTGTTCTTCAATGACCAATGACTTGGCAGTCACAATTTTCCAAAAAAAAATCAAAGAAAGAGCTCGATAAGTCGAACACCTAAATAGGCGACTTAGGCAAAAAAATAGGGGCAATCCCGGTGGACTAAAAAACTTTGGAAAGTGGTCCAGATAAAAGTTAGGGATAAAAAATAAAAATAAAAATAGTCAAAAGGGGTCATGAAAACCCTCAACAAAACAAAAACAAGATTCAGTGACCACCATACCAAAATCAAGGGTCACCGACACCCGAAAAACAAAATAAGGTGACTGCCGTTTCAAGAAAATATTGAATCTTCATCTGCAATCTCATATTGTCAAATACTCTTAAGAAGACGAATGTGTGTGTTGAATCAACTGAACGTAGGACTAGAGATCATCATGAAGAAGGGATGGGTTAAAACGAATTTGAGCCTTATATCCTTTGTTTTAATCTTACTTAGCAGCTTCAATCAAGTAAACACACACTTGATCTTACTTAACAGCTTCAATCAAGTAGACACACACTCATGCTTAAAAGCTTAGAGTGACAAATTACAACTCACAAATCAGACCAATTCAATCATCTATGGATGAATTGAATGGCTTACAAGTCACACGACCACACAAGACACAAACCCTTATTCTCTCTCAATATTTCGCTCTGTATTGGTTGTGTATCAAATCAGGTTTTCCATGTCCTATTTATAAAAGCATTCAGCTGGGCTTGGACATCATAAAACCCTAAAACTATTTTCCATTCAAATCTTCTCATGACAGTTGATTGGATCTCTTTGAAAAATAAGTAAATCTGGTTGTAATTAATGATTGAATGCGTTTGTAAATCAGATCTTCAATCATACATAGATTTCCATTAAAAGCGCAATCACATAACTGTATACGTGCATTTTCGACGCCATGAGATTTGGTGTGTAGAATGGTTCTTTCGACAAATGACGACATGAGATAAACGGTTTTGGTTGATAAGTGTTGTTCGACACTTCGACAAAATTGTAGAATTTCGACATTTCGACAAGGTCTGGAAAAGAGACGTCATTTCGACGTAAAGTGTAAATATTCAAATTCAGAAGAGTTGTGACGTTCATCAGAAGACGCGTGGAAGCATCTGGCGAAAAGAAGAAAGCCGTTTGTCACAGTTTTAGGATTTGGTAGTTAGTAACGGTTATGTTATTTATATATAAATAGGGTAGTTGTTATCTGAAAAAAGTGTGGAAAATTACTTGTACAAGATTCCTGAAAACACTCAAAGTACCCGTGTGAGAGAAAAGAGTCATATTTGGAACATGTATGTGTAAACAAACACCAATTCCTTCAAAGTTTATTTTATAAAGTTTAAAGTTCTTTACAAATTCATTTTACGTTTTCCAGTCAATTATCTTTCTGCAATTTCTTTTCGACAATTTACATTTCGTCAGTTACTTTCTGCCATTTATCTTATCTTGTCAAATTTACATCTGTCTAAACATCTTTCATCAACATCTTTCGACGTAAAATATTCTGAGAATCAAAATGAAAGATACAAACGTCGTTCTAGAGATTTACGAAGTTATTTAAATTTTGCACATGTCCTAGGATTTGTGTGGTTGATCCTGCAAGTAACCCAATTCTACAAGTTTGGTAAACCAAAGGTTGTTCGCCAAAATTCACAGCGAACAAATTGGCACGCCCAGTGGGACGGTGCAGAAATCTAGAAACTTAGATAATCGTTAGTCAAAGTCTGTTCTTCGTTGTATGAGACTGAGAAGCGGTAAATTAGCCGTATCCGACATAGAAATACCGAAAAGAACAAGAGTAAGGAAAATGACGAATCAGCCAAATAATCCAAATAATTCTAATCCAAATGAAGCCTTCCCAGTATCCAACCCCGTCCCTTCGACAGAAGGCAATGTAGGATCAGTCCCTGTGTCAGAGGCTGTACCTTCATCAACAGGGTCAGTGCCAGCGGTTTCAATATCGCAGAATGCGCCTAGTTCGTCCTTCAGGGCACAACAAATGCCCGTTGGGACACCCCCTCCTGTGGGAAACACTTCTAGGCCTTTTGTGACAAGTTTCACCATGCCTCTGCCTGGTAGGGAACAACCATTTGGAATGCCAACTTCAGTAATGGCAAATCTACACAATTCCCCGGTAGTATATTCTGATTGTATGGCCAACATCTCTTCGCCCTTACAAGGATCAGGATATGGCGGAAACATGAGTAGACTAAATCAACAACCACTTTATGTGCCGCCGATAACAAATAATTCGGCGCAGGTGATTAGACAACAAATGGACGAGAGTAATCATGATATGGTCCAAATGTTGACACAACAAATGGGAGTGGTGTTCAACCCTCTAATACAAAACACCACCCAAACAAACCAATTGTTGGCAGCGCAAATGACGCGCATTGCTAATTTCTTTGGAGTCTCTTAAACTCGACACAGAGAACAAGTGGTTCAGAACCCATTGGTAGCAGTCCAGGAAGAACCTATGATAAACCAAATGCCTTTAGACAATCCTCAGACAAACGACAGAAACCAGGAGGATGTAGTCGAACAGCCCCGTGTCGAAGTCCCTATTTCACAAGAACCTAGAAGGATAGTAATCCAGAGAGGCCAGGACGCGGATGCTGTGTTGCAACAGCGGATCCGGTATAATAACCCTCCTGTCGAAAACAATTTGGCAGCCATGGTCGAAACGATAATGGCACAAAATGGGATGAACATGGGATTACAAAGGCCCAGTTACGCTTCCCCACTGTCAGAATATATTCTGCAAGAAGAATTGCCACCAAGATGGAAAGTTCCTAAGTTCACAAAGTTCTCAGGGGATACTAGCGAGTCCACCATAGAACACGTAGCACGTTATCTGATCGAAGCAGGGGAAATAGCCCGTAATGAAAATTTGAAAATAAAATACTTCTCTAGTTCCTTAACAAAAAACGCATTTACGTGGTTTACATCTTTGCCTGCAAACTCAGTGTATACATGGACCCAATTAGAAAGACTGTTCCATGAACAATTCTACATGGGTCAAACAAAGATAAGTCTGAAAGAATTAGCCAGTGTCAAGAGAAAACACTCAGAACCAATAGATGATTATTTAAATAGGTTCAGATTGTTAAAGGCTAGATGTTTCACCCCGGTGCCAGAACATGAGTTGGTCGAAATGGCCGCGGGGGGACTAGATTATTCTATAAGGAAGAAACTAGATACCCAGTATCTGAGGGATATGGCACAATTAGCAGATAGAGTGAGACAGGTCGAAAGGTTAAGGGACGAAAAATTCAGAGCAAATAAGAATAAAAAAGAAAGGGTGGCCTACGTAGGGGTTCGCCAAGATGACGAGTACGAAGAAAACGAACCAAGTAACTTCGACGAACAAGAGATTGACCTAGCAGAACTAAAGTAAGGCCCACCTTATTCGTGCAAAGTGCTAACTCCGTCGAACGGAAACCTAATCGAAACCAACGATAAGTTCCCCAAAAGGACTTAGACATTCGACATCACCAAATGCGACTAAATTTTCGATCTGTTAGTTAAAGATGGTCAATTAATAAAACCTCCAGGCGCTAAAGAACCGCCTATGGAACAACAGAAAAAGAGAGGTTTTTGTAAATACCATAATTTTCTAGGCCATAAAACGTCTCGCTGTTTCCTTTTCAGGGATCTCGTTCAAAATGCTATCCGTGATGGAAGGCTAAAGTTTGGTGACAAACCGAAACAACAGATGAGAATCGATTCGAATCCCATGCAGCCAGTCGAAGCCCACTACGCTGAACCATCCATCGTGAACATGGTGGAGATCGAAGTTGCTCCTGATGGCAATTTGGAAATGGTGGAGGCCCCTGGAAGTTTCGACACAAACATCAACATGGTTGAGATTGCTGATGATCTCACAAGCCAGAACGAAGTTGAAGTTACTGAAGGCTTCAACAACCAGAAAAGGATGGAAACTACTGAAGGTTTCGACAAAAGGGACGGTGACGATACCATCGAAGATGCAAAGTTTCGACAAGAGGAAAATTGGGACCGTTTGGGACAGCCAAGTGGGAAGTATGATTATCTTGTGAAGTACAATGCGCCGGCAAGCTCTCAGATCGACATCAACACAATCCAACCAAGCGGTTGGGGATATGTTTCTTCAGACAACAATGAAGAAACAGTTGAGGCAACTGAGCATTCCCCAAATACGAAAAAGAAGGTTACTAAAGACCTCATTATTAAAAACAAGGCTACTGAAGGCCTTGATCTTGATCAAACCAGGACAGGTGATGTCGCAAACTGCGTCAACACTATGGGGCCTTTCAGTGAAGAAGTCACAAAAATCAAAGCGGAAGCCATTAATGGTCCTTTGAAGCCCGTGGTCAGTGGAATTTTGCGGAGGGTGATGGAAGATCCCAAAAGGAATTGGAACAAATGTTGTTGCAAACATGGTCCCAAGAACATATCTTGGTGCTACTGCCCAGGGAAAGAGTTCGACCAAACACCAGAGGGCGTCGAAGGCGAAGAGGAGAGACTCATTAGAAAGATGAACAAACTAAGCATCGCCGACGAACGAAATGTTGGGGTAAACATGGTGGAAATATCTCAGAAGGACCAGGCCGAAGTGGGAGAAGATCATCGTCGAAAGGAGCACCAGATACTGGCGTATCCTAGAGAGGAGGAAAATCTAATAGAATTCATCAAGAGGTGCCAAAGGATGAAAACCGAAGTAATGTTGTGCCCACGCTGCAGTGCGATTTTTGACAGGAAGGCAGCAACCAACCTGGAGGCAGTGGATAAAGCCAAGAGGAAAGAGAATTGGGGAACAGTAAGATATGACCCAAGGAGAAGTGACCACCACCAGTGGAAGCATGGAGAAAGACGCCATAATACCTATAAACCATCTAACAAAGCAACGGACGATAAATGGGTTCAACCCATTAGAGATGCCCAGGGGCAGAAGAAATGGGGAAAGTTTGAGGTTCAGAGAGGCGCTTCGATGGAAGGCAAGAAGGAAATGGAAAAGCACAAGCCAAGACCATATCCTTCAAAGAATTACAAAGGCAAAAACCCCATGTCCAGATCCCAATAGAGGAGATTCCAAAGACAGAAAAGGGCAGAAAAAGAGGCTACAGAAAAAAGCGTGAATGGAAAAGACACTGGCAGAAAAGATGAAGCAGAGTCTAGTAACAATCGTCAGATAAGGAGCAGAAAAGAGACTTCCCTCCAGATCAATCCTGGCAGCATTGTCGAACCTGTAGCATCGAAAAAGAAGATGCAGGAGGACGACGAAATAACGGACAACTTCGAATCCAACTCAGAATCATCCTTCAATGTGATCTGCAACGTGGTCTCTGTTCTCCCTAGAGACTATGATAGAGTTATGGAGGTCGAAGATGAAGAAGACGAGATGGTAGAGGAAACAATGGCACACAGGCCCGTCTGTTACTACGTGATGAATAATGGATGCGTCGAAGAGCAGAACGCTTTCTTTGAAAGACCAGATGACTCCATGAAAGCGCATTTGAAGCCTTTGTTCATAAAAGGAAAGGTGGACAACGTTGGTGTGAATAAGATACTGGTGGATGGGGGAGCAGCAGCGAATTTGATGCCCCATTTCATGTTGAAGAAGATAGGGAAAGACGACTCAGACGCGAAACCCCACAACATGGTGCTGTCGAATTATGAAGGAAAAGTAGGAACCACCATGGGCGTTATCCAGGTAAATCTGACTGTTGGAACCATAACAAGACCAACGATGTTTATGGTCATTGCTTCAAGGGCGAACTACAACCTACTGCTTGGAAGGGAGTGGATTCATGGCGTATGAGCCGTACCCTCTTCAATGCATCAGCAAATAGCTATATGGAGGCCAGACGGGATCGTCGAAAACATTGAGGCTGATCAAAGCTACTTCATGACAGAGATAAACAATGTCAACAGTCAAAGCTTCGACAAGAACCTGGCTCACATACCTCCATGCAGTCCAGCAGAATTCGACTCAAAGGCGACAGACAATGCGTACTGCTCCATGTATCTTCATCCTACACATGGTTTCCAGTGGGATAAAGAAGTAATTGGCGAAACTTACATGTGGGGAACTACTCATATAGTGCCAACGGGATGGGGAAGCGAATTTGACGATGACGAGTAAACAATCAGCGCTCGAAAAGATTACGGCTTACATAGCCGAAAACAAACTCAAAGAGGCCCTTGAGGCTGAAGTAAAATACATGGCTGTCGAAGCCAGCAAAGAAAACTCCAACAAACAATGTCCCCAAAAAGACGTTGTAGAAGATCATGATAACAAACAAATGGGCGAATGGCAAAAGCTGGACGCCATTTATGACGACGAACCTCTAGGGTTCGAAAAGGATCCGGTGTCAACAAACGAGAAGATGGTGGCGCAAGATCCGTTAGAAGAAATAAACTTAGGAGTGGGGGCAGAACATAGACCAACCTATATAAGCGCAAAAATGGACCCCCAGTTCAAGGTCGAAATAGTCCAGTTGCTGAAAGAGTTCAAAGATTGTTTCGCATGGGATTATGACGAGATGCCTGGTCTTGACAGAAGTTTGGTCGAAATGCAGTTGCCAATAATGGAAGGAAAGAAGCCAGTAAAGCAGACTCCGAGACGCTTCGCACCAGAAATTCTGTCGAAAATAAAAGAAGAGGTCGAAAGACTTCTAAAATGCAAGTTCATCTGCACAACCAGGTATGTCGAATGGATTGCAAATATTGTTCCAGTAATTAAGAAAAATGGCAGACTTAGGGTATGCATTGATTTTCGAGACTTAAACTCGGCTACCCCAAAGGATGAATATCCTATGCCAGTGGCAGAAATGCTCATAGATTCTGCAGCCGGCCATGAGTATTTAAGTATGTTAGACGGATACTCTGGCTATAACCAAATTTTTATCGCTGAAGAAGATGTTCCTAAAACGGCTTTCCGTTGTCCTGGAGCAATAGGAACGTACGAATGGGTAGTAATGCCTTTTGGTTTAAAGAACGATGGAGCAACTTACCAACGTGCTATGAATTCCATTTTTCATGACTTCATTGAGACTTTCATGCAAGTGTATATTGACGATATCGTGATTAAGTCTGTTTCAGGGAAAAGTCATATAGATCATCTTCGATAATCCTTTGAAAGGATGAGGAAGTTTGGTTTGAAAATGAACCCACTTAAATATGCTTTTGGTGTGCAGGCGGGTGATTTCTTAGGTTTTGTGGTCCACAAGAAGGGGATCGAAATAAACGAAAACAAAGCCAAAGCCATAATGGAGGCGAAAGCGCCATCAACCAAAAAGGGGTTGCAGTCTCTGCTAGGGAAAATCAACTTTCTCAGAAGATTCATCTCTAATCTCAGTGGGAAGACGCAAGCTTTCTCTCCTCTACTTCGACTAAATAAGGAAGACTTCGCATGGGGGCAAGAACAGCAAGCGACCTTCGACAAAATCAAGGAATACCTGGCTAGTCCCCCAATCCTGATGTCTCCTTGCAGAAAAAGAAGTATGAGATTGTACATTTCGGCATCAGACAGAACATTAGGAAGTATGTTGTGTCAAGAAGATGAGAATGGCGTCGAAAGAGCCATTTATTATCTCAGTAGAGTCCTGAACGATGCCGAAACTAGATATAGTATTATAGAAAAGCTATGTCTGTGTGCATACTTCTCTTGTATGAAATTAAAGCACTATATAAAACCTGTTGATGTATATATTTCCTCCCATTTCGACGTAATAAAGTATATGTTATCTAAATCTATTTTACATAGTCGAATTGGAAAATGGGCATTAGCATTAACAGAATACTCCTTGAGATATCTGCCTTTAAAAGTTGTGAAAGGACAAGTGGTCGCTGATTTCATAGTTGACCACTCTATAGACGAAGATGTGGAATATGTCGAAATAGAACCTTGGAAACTGTACTTCGACGGTTCCAGTCATAGAAATGGAACTGGCGTTGGGATGTTGATTATTTCTCCTGACAGAATTCCAACAAAATTCAAGTACAAAGTTGAAAGTCTGTGTTCAAATAATGAAGCAGAATATGAAGCTTTGATCGCTGGACTTGAAATCTTGTTGAAATTGGGGGCAACAAGAGTCGAAATAATGGGCGACTCTGAACTGGTGATAAAGCAGTTGACTAAAGAGTATAAATGCATGAAAGAAAATTTAATCATGTACTTTGTAATAGCCAATAGACTTCTCAAGGAGTTCGACAGTGTGATCTTCAGACACATTCCCAGGTTGGAGAATCAAGAAGCGAACGATCTCGCTCAACTAGCATCTGGATATAAAGTGTCGAAGGAAAAGTTAGAAGAAGCCATTGAAGTCAGAGGAAGAGTCGTATCCACCAAGTTGTCCCCATCAGATCTAGAGTCAATAAGATTAGGATACGGTGACGAAGAAAACTTTGAAATATTCAACATAGATGATTCAGGAATTTCAGACTGGAGAAAGCCTATCAAGAATTATCTACAAGACCCAAATCAGAAAGCAGAAAGAAAGATAAAATACAGAGCTTTGAGTTATGTACTTTTGGGAAATGAATTGTTCAAAAAGACTGCAGAAGGAGTCTTGTTGAAATGCTTAGGTGAAGACGAAGCCTACATAGCCTTGTCGAATGTACACAGTGGAGCGGGTGGCGCACACCAAGCAAGTCACAAAATGAAGTGGTTATTATTTCGACAAGGAATGTATTGGCCAACAATGCTGAAGGACTGTGTCGAATTTGCGAAAGGATGTCAGGAATGTCAAGTACATGCGGGCATACCTCATGTTCCTGCAAGTGAGCTGCATTCAATCATAAAGCCCTGGCCATTTAGAGGATGGGCTTTAGACTTGATTGGGGAAATTCGACCAGCCTCTTCAAAAGGACAAAGGTACATTTTGGTTGGGATAGACTATTTCACTAAATGGATCGAAGTCATACCATTGGTAAATGTGGATCAAGAAGCAGTCATAGACTTTATCCAAAAATACATAATTTACAGATTTGGGATACCTGAAACAATAACAACAGACCAAGGATCTGTGTTCACTGGTAAGAGCATGCAGAAATTTGCACAAGAAACAGGTTTTAAACTTCTTACTTCGACACCTTACTATGCTCAAGCCAATGGGCAGGTTGAAGCAGCCAACAAGGTAGTGATAAATTTGGTCAAGAAACATGTAGGAAAAAAACCTAGAAATTGGCATAAGACTTTAGATCAAGTCTTGTGGGCTTGTCGAACGTCTCCTAAAGAAGCAACGAATTCGACTCCATTTAAGTTGACTTACGGACATGATGCAGTTTTACCAGTCGAAATATATTTGCAGTCAGTTAGAGTGCAAAGGCATCATGAAATCCCATCGGATATATATTGGAGTATGATGATGGATGAATTGGTAGATTTGAATGAAGAAAGACTGCGCGCGCTAGATCTAATAAGAAGACAAAAGGAAAGAGTCGAAAGGTTTTACAACAAGAAAGTAAAATTCAAGACCTTCTTAATTGGTGATCTCGTCTGGAAAGTAATCCTTCCTATGGATCGAAAAGATAAGTTAATGGGAAAATGGTCTCCTAAGTGGGAAGGACCTTTCCAAATTTTGAAAATATTTTCAAATGGCGCGTATGAGATTGAAGAAATAGGGAAGGATGAGAGAATCCTAAAAATAAATGGCAAGTATTTGAAAAAATATAAGCCAATATTGCAGGAAGTAAGAATAATAATGGAATAATTGCAAACATGATTGTGATAAAATTTGCCAAATAAACATGGCATTAAAGTCATTACAAAAGCCTCGAAGGGCTGAGAATTGTTAAATCAATTCGACTACAAATTAATTTTGGCAAAAGTTTCCTTCAAAGTGGCGAATTTCTGCCTCTGAAACTGGAGTCGATGATCATAGAGACTTTTGTGAGTGGAAAGAGTCTCAATCTCTTGACCAAGTTGCTGGGCCTTCTCAGCATGTCGAATACCCACTCCCAATTCTTCGTCAATCTCGCTCTGCTTGGGTTGCTGTATGGATGCCTTACGTTTTTCCTCTTGAGAGATCTTTTCTTGAAGTGCTGCTATCTGTTTCTTCCATTTTTGGATATTGTCATCACAAGCAGCAACTTCTTTGACATAAGTTTCAGAAAGCTTTTGCAATTTTGAAGCTTTGTCAGTCGAAGTCGAAACGGCATCCCGTTCAGCAGTTTGAGTTTCAGACTTTGAGGAGTTTTGATTGGTAAGATCTCTTTGACGATGAAGATTTGCAGTGGCCAAGTCAATAAGAGTCATCAGCTCCATCACAAAACTTCCAACCTCAGCAGAAGCTTCCAGGACATTCACTTGCTTCAAAATTTTCTTAAGTTCAAGGTGAGCAAGAGAGTTCCCTTCCAAGATTTTAAACAAATTGACATCAAGGATTTTCGTTTTAATTTTGGTCAAGATGTTGCCAAGTGATGGTGCTTCAGAAGTTGCCCCAGAAGTGGTCGAACTGCTCTGCGAAGAATCCTGGAAATTAAAACGGGTGCTAAGCATGGCCTTCAGATACTCCAAAGGTCTTTGCACTTTGAGATTTTCAAGCTCCTCGTGAGAGAAACTAGTCGAACCAGTTGATTTGCCACTCCCTTGGGTCTGGTCAGGAGCAGGTGGAGTGTTTCGCTCTGAAGTATGCTCAGCCTCTGTTTGTTTAGACTGGTTGTCCCCATCTTTGGCAGCTTCGTCTTCAGGATCATCTTCGACCCCAACCTCCATGTCAATGTCATCACCCTGAGGTGCAGCATTTAATCCTGGATAAGGAGGAGATTCATCTTCAGAAGCTTCACCCACTGTAGTGTCGAATTCTGCTACAGTTTGCATGTCATGATCACTTGTGGGGATATCTTCTTCTGGGGCTGTTTCCTCCAGAATTTTCTCAGGCGTTCTTTCGACAGCCACTTGTTCCTGAAAATAATTCTAAGATTTAGAAGAAAAGATGCAGGAAAGGTGAATATATGCTGTCGAAATAAAAATTACCTCAGGAATCTCAGTATTAAAGCTGGATTTCCCACTCTCCGTGTCTTTCGACTGAGGCTTAGCAGGGGGAGTACTGGCAGAATCCTTCCTAGTTGGTTTAACGATGGATCTTTGGGAAGAGACCTTCGTGAGTTTCTTCTTCTTCTGAGGGGGAGGGATTAACTCTGGAGATTCGTCACCAGACTCTTCATTAGGGACTTTATCCTCTTCTCTCTCCTCTTCACTCTTTCTCTTTTGGATTGTTGGGGGTTTTCGACTTACCTAGTCATGCAGACCAAAGCCAGTTAGTTTTTGAAAAAGGGAATAGAATAAATAAGAAGAGAAAAGTTTTGTACCTTTGTCGAAGGCTTCTTAGCAGCACTGGGCGACGCTTCGACAGCAGTTTTCTTAGCAGGGATCTTCACGGCTAAGGAAAGAAAGGAGATTAAAAAACGAATGTAAGAGATACATGATAATACAGTTAGCATAACAAAGGAAAAAGTCATGTTTTCTGTGAACACCTTCAAAACTGGGATCTTCCACGCGAATGTGTTCTATTCCAATATGAAGGTGACCTGGGTATTCGTCCAGATGATACTTAGTCGGAACCACACGCTCAGCAGGTTTTTTGTACTTTTGACGAAGAATTTTCATAAAATCCCCACAAACGAACCAATCTGGAAGTGGAAAACTAAATGCCACCCCAAAGTCAGTAGTTGGCAAAGGAGGGAATTTTGGTGGATGACAACTGAAAGGCAGGTCATAGCGCGCCTCTGGTCGAAGATTTGAGGGCAATGACAGTTTTTCAAACTTCTCCGTCAGTTTGCATTTTAATTCTGCTGCTGCTTCGTGTATGGTTCGACTAAGATCATCAGGTCTATACACAGTTTCGAAATATTTTTGAAATTTCTGTATTTCTCTAATGTGTCTTTGAATACCTTTTTTGGTCTGATCCTGCACAAAAGCGAAAGCGTTTGTCAAATGTGTAGCAAAGGCAGCTACGTCGAAAAATCTGTTGGAATAATAATCTTTCCACCATTCGTCAAACTCAGGAGTACATAGGAATGATGGTCGAAATATAACTGGTCGAATGTCGAGAGAGTCGTCAGTGAATTTCTTCGACAGTTCTCTGCCCTCGTCTTCAGTATGGAGGGAGTTATAAAAGATGATGGATCCTTTCTTGGGGAATATAGGTCGAGGTTTTATCTGAATTAGGCCAAACTGTCTAGAAACAAGGTTGGGTTGATAAACTATCAGAGCAATTTGGTTTTTAGTGGTGTTACGGTAAGAAAAAAGGAGCCTATGGGTTAAGAATGATTCCCAAACATTCAGAAATATATTTTCATCTTTTTGCATCTCCAAAGGCAGTTGTTGGGTAAACCACTTAGGTCCAATTTTTCTATCAGCAAAAGGTGCCATGGTCGAAGTAAACTGATACCTCTTAGCAAACATCATAACATAGCTTTTAAAAGCTTGTCGAAGGCTGATTCCTTCATCAGTTGGCGTTATTAGCACCAACCTTGGCCATTCGACAGTCCTATTTTTTACTTCTTCTTCATCTATTTCTGGTGCTACAGGAAGATTGGCTTCAAATGTGGCATTGAGCCATAATTGCAAGAGCCAGAAAGGTCCTGATAAGTTGATTTTACCTTGGGTTTTGGTGTTTTTCAAAAGATGTACGCTCTCACTCAGAGATTCATAAAGGTTCGCCAGAATCATTTCGCTCAAGCATAGTTTTGTGCCTGCATGAAGCTGATTGGCTATGGTAATGAATCTCTTAGCAACCTGGAGAGAGCGAGAACAAAACACATATTTGGATAGCCACAGTGTTAGAAAAGCTATGTGTTCGACATCTGAAACTTCAGTAGTACTCTTGTCATGATAATAGGACATAAATAAGGAGTATGGGGCGAGGCTAGTCTCGAAAGCGATGGTATCTTCATTTAAGACAGTAGGGTCGAAGTCTATACCGTTGGGGTGAAGGCCAACAATGGCTGCCGCGTCGAAAAGAGTGGGCGTAACCATCCCACAAGGGAGGTGAAAGGTTTTGTAGGTACTATCCCAGAAGTAGAGAGAAGTTAAAAGCATATTTGGACAGATATTGGGTCCTACTCTCGACAACTGAATAAGGTCGAAAATGCCTACCTCTTTCCAAAAAGCCCCTTTAACTTTTTCGATTTTATCTAACCAAGATACGTAGTCAGAAGGGTCTTTCGACCATGGACAAGTTCTAAATATCCTGGGATAGTTCAAATAGGCTAAGTCCAACTCTCCAATATCCGTCAAACTCGATGGGTCTTTTTGTTCTACAACTTTCTCTTTAGGCTGAGGTTTTCTTCCAGCGCCTATGGGTTTTGTGTGAAAGTAAGATGGGAAAAATTCTTTTAAGCGATCTGGTTTAATCTCTAAATTTGGAAGGGGACCTAACATAGCATGACAGTTTCCAGAAATAAGAACAGGGATTAATACCTGGGATTTATAGATGCATTCTTTCTCTTTCTCATTTGGAGGTTCTGGAACATACTATTGATTTCCAATGGTCATTGGTTCTTTTAAATCATGCACAGGGGAGAAAGCTGAGTTTTGTTTCTTCTTGGAATGTTTGCTGCTTGAAGGTTTTTGAGGCGCCATTGTTAAGAAGAGCTTAGGAATTTTTCTCAGGAAAATATGAAAGCTTGAGAAATGGGTATGAAGAAAAGAAATCTGAAGCGGAAAAAGGTTTATGGGTATTTATAGGAAGAAGATGATGAAACGCTTTAGAACGGTAATGATGGTAGTGGGACACGTGGCCGATTCTGATGGGAGTGTTAAGGAGGTGGAAGTTGAAAAGAAATCATGATGTGAGGAAATGATGGAAGTGGATTCTGAACGTGGGCTAGACGTGACATTTTGGAGAAAGTGTAATGATGAATTTGTGTTGGAAATTGAGATTATCAGACTTGGATTTAATAAAGACTAATTGACATGGCATCAAAACACTGGTTGACAACAAATGACTGTTTCTCCGGAAAAAAAATAGTCGAAACGTCTTTGCTGGGGGGCAATTTGTATACGTGCATTTTCGACGCCATGAGATTTGGTGTGTAGAATGGTTCTTTCGACAAATGACGACATGAGATAAACGGTTTTGGTTGATAAGTGTTGTTCGACACTTCGACAAAATTGTAGAATTTCGACATTTCGACAAGGTCTGGAAAAGAGACGTCATTTCGACGTAAAGTGTAAATATTCAAATTCAGAAGAGTTGTGACGTTCGGCAGAAGACGCGTGGAAGCATCTGGCGAAAAGAAGAAAGCCGTTTGTCACAGTTTTAGGATTTGGTAGTTAGTAACGGTTATGTTATTTGTATATAAATAGGGTAGTTGTTGTCTGAAAAAAGTGTGGAAAATTACTTGTACAAGATTCCTGAAAACACTCAAAGTACCCGTGTGAGAGAAAAGAGTCATATTTGGAACATGTATGTGTAAACAAACACCAATTCCTTCAAAGTTTATTTTATAAAGTTTAAAGTTCTTTACAAATTCATTTTACGTTTTCCAGTCAATTATCTTTCTGCAATTTCTTTTCGACAATTTACATTTCGTCAGTTACTTTCTGCCATTTATCTTATCTTGTCAAATTTACATCTGTCTAAACATCTTTCATCAACATCTTTCGACGTAAAATATTCTGAGAATCAAAATGAAAGATAGAAACGCCGTTCTAGAGATTTACGAAGTTATTTAGATTTTGCACATGTCCTAGGATTTGTGTGGTTGATCCTGCAAGTAACCCAATTCTATAAGTTTTGGTAAACCAAAGGTTGTTCGCCAAAATTCACAGCGAACAATAACACATAATATTCACCCTGAATGTTCTGTGTACAAATGTCATGACATCGGGTCTGACATCCTGGAACAATCCTACATAATTCCATTTTAAATATGCAGCAGGTACATAATATTAGATGTCATGACATCGTGTATGACATCCTGAAACAATCCTGCATAATTATATTTTTAAACTCCGACAGGTACAAGATATCTTATGTTAAGACATAACATGCAACATCTTGTGAACACTATTTGTTTTACCAAAATTGATGCCAACACTTAGAACCAACAAACTCCCCCTTTGGAAAATTTTGGCTAAAACATATATCAGTCCAAACACATCAGCAGTTAAACACCATAACATTGTTTAAGCAGCAGTAGAAGCAAACAGAATTACTAGCTATAATAGCAACTAGTAAAACACACAAATGCACAAGGGTACTTCTTCTCCCCCTAGGTCTGTTTAATACAGACATCTCCTTTAACAATAACAGCACCTGTAGTAACAGCACCTGTACTCCGAATATCCTTCTGACATCTCCTTCAACATCTGTAACATTCAGAATCACATTCTGACATCTCCTTTAACATCACAGAATAGAACATCATTCTGTCCCACATCAGACAGCTCCTCCAACATCAGCTGCACAGAACATGAGACATCTCCTCCAACATCACATAACAAAACAACATCATGTTCAACATCAAACATCTCCTTCAACAACAGGTGTTCACCTGTTTAGCCTAGCTAGCTCCAACAGCACTGCAGATCTCCATAATCCACACATTTAACTGCAGCTCTCCAGATAATCACTTCTCCCCCTTTTTAGTCAAAATAGACCAAAGGTGACCAATTAGACAAAATAAATGTCAATCAACCTAGCAGAGAATGTCACAACAGATGTTATAACATATAAAATGTTAAAACATAAATGATAGGAGATATAAACCATAATTATACACGGCTGCAATAGCTGAGATAATTAGAAATCCATGGAACTCATTAAGAGCCCAAATATTACATCAATGCATCAGTAAGGACTGCCACAAATTACAAACATTCCAACAAAACATCCAAGCTTCCAAAACATTCATAACAACATCCAAAACAGCCAAACCAACACACAGTCTTCATAACAGGGGGACCTTAATCTGAGGAAGTAGCATCTTCTTCTCATAAACACCTTGCAAAAATCCTTGCTATTTTTGTCAGAAATATCCTTTGGGATTAATCACAAACTCCTTTGATTGCTATAGATTCTCATGAATACAAATCCCCAATTTCCCTCTTAAACATTCAAATTAATTAGCATCCAAAGCTTTTGTGAATATGTCAGCTAATTGCTTTTCAGTAGTAACATGCTCCAGTGCTATGATCTTCTCTTCCACAAGTTCTCTAATGAAGTGATGACGAATATCAATGTGCTTTGTCCTGCTGTGCTGAATAGGATTTTTGGAAATATTTATAGCACTCAGGTTGTCACAGTACAATGTCATGACTTCTTGTGTGACATTGTATTCAGTCAACATTTGTTTCATCCATACCAGTTGAGAACAACTACTCCCAGTTGCTATGTATTCAGCTTCAGCAGTGGATAGAGACACACAATTTCGTTTCTTGCTAAACCATGATATCAGATTGTTCCCCAAGAAGAAACATCCTCCCGATGTGCTTTTCCTATCATCAGCACTTCCAGCCCAGTCAACATCACAGTAACCAGTCAGCATAGATCCAGATCCATGAGTATATAACATCCCATAGTCACTGGTGCCATTGACATATTTCAGTATTCTCTTCACTTGGTTTATGTGACTGACTTTTGGTTCAACTTGATATCTAGCACAAACACCTACAGCAAATGCAATGTCAGGTCTTCTTGCTGTGAGATATAGCAAACTGCCTATCATGCTTAGGTATAGACTTTGATCTACACTGACACCATTTTCATCTTTGGCGATTTTCACATGTGTAGGAGCAGGTGTCCTTTTATACTTGCATTCTCCATGCCAAACTTCTTAACAATGTTCTTGGCATACTTGCTTTGAGATAGAAAGATAGAATCTTCCATCTGCTTGACTTGTAGCCCAAGAAAGTAGGTCAGTTCTCCAACAAGGCTCATCTCAAACTCAGACTGCTTTTGTCTAACAAAATGTTCAACCATCTGATCTGACATCCCACCAAACACAATGTCATCTACATATATTTGTGCCACCATGAGCTTCCCTCCTTCATTCTTCACAAATAGGGTTTTGTCAATACCTCATTTCCTGTATCCATTGTTAGTGAGGAACACTGTGAGTCTCTCATACCAAGCCCTAGGAGCTTGCTTCAACCCATAAAGGGCTTTCTTCAATCTGTACACATGCTTTGGAAGATTTGGATATGTGAATCCTTTAGGCTGTTCAACATATACTTCCTCATTTAAGTAGCCATTCAAGAATGCAATTTTTACATCCATTTGGAACAATTTGAATTTCAGAATACATGCCATTCCAAGCAATAATCTAATGGACTCAAGGCGAGCTACAGGAGCAAAAGTTTCATCAAAGTCCACTCCTTCAACTTGAGTATATCCTCGTGCTACTAATATTGCTTTGTTTTTAGTAACAACCCCTTGTTCATCAGATTTATTCTTATACACCCACTTTGTACCTATGACATTTACTCCTTCAGGTCTTGGAACCAGTTCCCATACTTCATTCCTCTTGAATTGACCTAACTCCTCCTGCATGGCATTGATCCAAAACTCGTCAGTCAAGGCTTCCTTGACATTCCTAGGTTCAATCTTTGACACAAATCAGCTATGTGAGATCACTTCCCTTGATCTGGTAGTGACCCCTTTATTTGGATCTCCTATAATGAGATCTTTAGGATGATCCTTCTGAACTCTGATGGAGGGTCCCTTGTTGATTTTGTCATCTTCAGGTTCAGCTTGAGGAGGTTCACTTTCCTCATTTTTGTCTGAGAAGTCAGTTGGGGAATCATTCAGAGATATCTTGACATCGTCTGTGACATCAGTCTGTTGGTCATCAACCACAACATTAATAGATTCCATCAGTACATTAGTTCTGGAGTTAAAGACTCTGTAAGCTCTGTTGTTTGTTGAGTAGCCCAGAAATATTCCCTCATCACTTTTGGGATCCATCTTCCTTCTTTGTTCACGATCAGTCAAGATATAACATTTACTACCAAATACATGGAAGTATTTGACTGTAGGTCTTCTTCCTTTCCAGACTTCATATAGGGTTGTAGGAGTCCCTTTCTTCAATGTCACTCTGTTGTGAACATAGCAGGTTGTGTTCATGGCTTCAACCCAAAAATGGTAGGGCAATTTCTTAGCATGAATCATAGCTCTGGCTGATTCTTGAAGAGTTCTATTTTTTCTTTCCACCACACCATTTTGCTGGGGAGTAATGGGAGATGAGAACTCATGATGAATCCCTTCTGATGAACAAAATTCAGCAAATTTTTTGTTCTCAAATTCCTTCCCATGATCACTTCTAATTTTGATAACAAGACTTTCCTTTTCTCTTTGAAGTTTTAGACAAAGATCCTTGAAGACTTCAAAAACATCAGATTTTTCTCTTATAAAATTGATCCAGGTGTATCTGGAAAAGTCATCCACCACTACATATGCATACGTCTTCCCATCAAGGCTTTCCACTTGCATGGGTCCCATCAAATCCATATGGAGGAGTTCCAAAACTTTGGTAGTGGTGTCATGTCTGAGCTTCTGGTGTGACATCCTTGTCTGTTTTCCAATCTGACATTCTCCACAGATTTTTCCTTCATCAATCTTCAAGTTGGGAATTCCTCTAACAGCTTCAACAGATATGATCCTCTTCATACCTTTAAGATGCAGATGGCCCAATGTTTGATGCCATATCTTCACTTCTTCCTCTTTGGCCAAGGTACACATTGAAGAGTACCCAATTTCTTGAGAACTCCACATGTAGTAGTTGTCTTTAGACCTAACTCCTTTCATGATCACTTCATTTTCCTTGTTAGTAATCAGACATTCAGTTCTAGTGAAGTTTACATTTAGACCTTGGTCACACAGTTGACTGATGCTTATTAGATTAGCAGTGAATCCCTTAATAAGTAGGACATTGTCAAGGTCAGGAACTCCAGGGCAATCAAGCTTACCAATTCCCTTGATTTCACCCTTTGCTCCATCACCAAAGGTTACATAACTTGTGGCATGGGGATGAAGGTCAGTTAGCAGGTTTTTGTTTCCAGTCATGTGTCTGGAGAAACCCCTGTCAAAATACCAATCTTCTTTGGCTGAAACTCTAAAGGAAGTGTGAGCTATTAGACTTGTAACATTAGTCTTAGGAACCCATTGCTTCTTGTTGACAGGCCTGTGATGTTTGGGTCTTGGTTGATAGTGAGTCTGATGATGAACAGGGCTAGGATAACCATACATCTTATAGCAGAAGGGCTTCAGGTGGCCAAATTTCCCACAGTAATGGCATCTCCATCTTTGGTGTTTCCCTTTCTGCTGTCTTCCCTTCTGATGTTGTGACATGTGATGTGACATTGCAGGTTTGTTATCAATATGGCTGCACTTAGGTTTGGATTTAGGTTTGCCACTTATGTAACTGCAATCAGCCTTAGATTCATTGAACCCAATGCCAGATTTGTCTCCTGTTGTTTAACCAGTCTGGAGAATCTTGTCTAAGATGTCAGATCCATTGTTAAGCATTCTTACATAGTTGGTCATCTCATCTAGTTTGGAATTCAAGAGTACATCTTCAGTTTTCAACTTGGAGATGGTTTCCACATGTTCTCCCTTTTCATTCTCCAGTTGAGCTATCACTTTCTTCTGGCTTTCAACTTGTCTGCACACTTCTGCACTTTTGTGACACAACTCTCTGTAGGTAGTGGCCAGCTCTTCAAAGGTTACTTCATCATCACTTGACTCTTCATCAGAACCCCATCTTCCTGTCAATGCAGTCACAAGATTTGCAGCTTCTTCTGTTTCACTTTCATCAGACCAAGAGGCAGCAAGAGTCCTCTTCTGTTTCTTGAGATAGGTCCCACATTCAGTTCTAATGTGACCATACCCATCACATTCATAGCACTGAACTCCTTTTCCTTCTTTGGGCTTTTCTTCTGGCCTTGTTCTTCTTCCAATATTGTTGGATTTACTGATGTCAGATGCGATGTTCTTAACATTGGCCTTAGATCTTACATTCATCTTTTTCATAAGTCTGTTGAACTGTCTTCCCAACATTGCTACCTCATTTTCCGGATCTTTATCAATCTCTTGACCACCTTCCTCATCTTCCCCTTCAGTGTTTGACATGAAGGCTATGCTTTTGGCTTTATTTTCAGATCCATCACATATTCTCATCTCAAATGTTTGGAGGGATCCAATTAGCTCATCAACTCTCATATTTGAGATGTCTTGAGATTCTTCTATGGCTGTCACCTTCATATTTGAGTATTTTCCTTACTAGCTTTTCATCTGATATCTTCTCTCCCAGAGCTCCAGAGGCATTGGCAATTTCAAGGATATTCATGTGAAATTCATGAATATTTTCATCTTCTTTCAGCCTTAAATTTTCAAACTTGGTAGTGAGCAGCTGTAGTCTAGACATCTTCACTTTAGAGGTGCCTTCATGAGTGGTTTTGAGAATGTCTCAAGCATCTTTAGCCACCTCACAGTTGTTTACCAATCTGAAGATATTCTTGTCTACTGCTTGAATATGGCATTAAATGCTTTAGAATTTCCAAGGGCTAGATCATCCTCCTCCTTGGACCATTGTTCTTCAGGCTTCTTATCAGTAGTGGCTTCTCCTTCCTTAGTAATTACTGGATGTTCCCAGCCTGTTAACACAGCCTTCCAAGCCTTATTATCAAGAGATTTTAGGAAAGCTACCATTCGAGGTTTCCAATAGTCATAGTTAGATCCATCCAAAATTGGTGGCCCGTGAACAGATCCTTCATCTCTCTCCATAGTACCAGAAAGTATTGTCCCTAGATTTCACCCAGAACCAGAGCAGGATGCCTGCTCTAATACCAATTGAAATTCTAGTAACGAATATGAGATGTCGAAGGTAATGTCACGACACTAATATCTGAGTAAAACAAACAAGATAAAGATAAAGAATAGTAATGCAAGAGACACAAGCAATTGTTAACCCAGTTCGGTGCAACTCACCTATGTCTGGGGGCTACCAAGCTAGGAAGGAAATCCACTAAATAAAATCGGTTCAAAGACTCTCAGTACACTCCACAAGTTACAGTCTTTTTCACCTAATCTTTACCCGTATGATTTCTACCTAAGAACTCTTAGATATGAGAACCCACTCACTCCCCCTCAATCACACCAGTGATTTTAAACAATAATTACTTATGAAAAGAAGACACTCTTCAAAGACACACACTTGATCTTACTTAGCAGCTTCAATCAAGTAGACACACACTTGATCTTACTTAACAGCTTCAATCAAGTAGACACACACTCGTGCTTAAAAGCTTAGAGTGACAAATTACAACTCACAAATCAGACCAATTCAATCATCTATGAATGAAATGAATGGCTTACAAGTCACACGACCACATAAGACACAAACCCTTATTCTCTCTCAATATTTCGCTCTGTATTGGTTGTGCATCAAATCAGGTTTTCCATGTCCTATTTATAGAAGCATTCAGCTGGGCTTGGACATCATAAAACCCTAAAACTATTTTCCATTCAAATCTTCTCATGACAGCTGATTAGATCTCTTTGAAAAATAAGTAAATCTGGTTGTAATTAATGATTGAATGCGTTTGTAAATCAGATCTTCAATCATACATAGATTGCCATTAAAAGCGCAATCACATAACACATAACATTCACCCTGAATGTTCTGTGTACAGTGTGAGAAAATTCTTTACTTTGAATAGCTTTTGAATGATAGAAAATTGTGTGATCATCATCCAAATGATGGCTGTGCATTACCATACATGACACATGAGTGTTTTTAGTGTGTTTTATCCCATTCTATTGTTGCATGTCTGTACATAAAGATCTACATTGATACATCTCTTAAAATAACTCATAAAATCCATTTTGTGTCAGTATGCATCAACACATAAGCCTATGCATCGATCCATACAGCATGTTGCAATTTACAAAAAAAAATTGTCCAGTATGCATCGATGCACACGAGTCATGTATCGACACATGAGCAGGCAAAATGCTCTATGGATCGATCCATATGTGCCTTGCATCGATCCATGATCAGTTGAAACACCCTATGTATCAATGCATGCGTATTATGCATCGATGCATGTTAGTGGAAATGTCATATGCATCAATACATACGAATTATGCATCGATACATGCTTAATTCATTTCACCAAAAACTCATATATCTTACAGTATGCATCGATGCATACCCTCATGTATCAATGCATAAGTTTGTTTTATGTTCTAACAGTCTCTGTTTTTCAGCATATATAAGAGATGTTGTGACAGCAGTGTAAAAACACGAATTCTTAGAGGGAAAAACAATTGAACACAAGATCAAAGCAGTGTGTAGAGGCAATTGTTTCTTGAGCAGATAGAAACCTGAAAGAGACTTCATCTTCTTCATCTTCTCAATCACTTTTCTTCAAGAACATCAACACATAATCATTCTTGTTCTTTGGATTAAAGGATCAACGAGATAACGTTCAGTGGTACGATCAAGGATCTAGCTGAGGGTTTTCAGTGGAACGATCGAGGATCTAGCTGAGTTGAAGATTGAAGGGGGTTTCAAGGAAAAACCTACTGGTTTGTCCTTCAAGAACTGGAGTGTTCTTGCGGGTTTGTTAGTCACGTTTGCAGAACAGATTCAGCCGCAGCGTTGCGTTTGGAGATCGGGGGATTTCGCAAGCAGGTCGTGGAACCGGTGAATTGTTTGCAATTTCGTGCAGGAAATTCTTGATCGTGCTCAGATCAAGTGGAGGTTTCATACAAGAAGAAGTTCTTGGAATTTAGAATTCTGTCTTTGTATCATAACCTTGTATCAACGAATTCGGCAATAATTGATAATCAAAGTTCTCAATTTCATTTGAAATTGAGAGGGAGACGTACCCACACGCGAGGACGACGTGGGGAACTTCCTTACCAAATCTCTGCGTATTGTATTCTTCCCTTACTCCTTTTTACGTTTCCAACAGTTTTGCAAATTCAGTTAGTGTGTGGTGATTGTACCTTTTGCAAGACAGCAGTGGCAAGAAAACTTCTTTAACTAAACTCCACTGTTGTTCATTATTGATTACATACACACCAACTATTCGACAAAATTGTTAGCTTGGTTTTATTCATTGGAAATAGACTTTAATGATAAGTGCATTCAATTAGCTAAAATTCTGGTGTTAATAGTTTCTGTCATTCTTATTCAAATCCAGCATTAAACTTGCGTGTCCGGCTTTCTAGTAGCGGTTCAGAATAGACGGAAGTCGATTCGGGACTGAAATTTTCCGCCAACTTTAAAAACTCTGATAAAACTTTAAATCCGTTTAATTATAAAGAGGTGATCTATTCACCCCCCCCCCTCTCGATCACTAGCCACACCGTCTAACAAGTGGTATCAGAGCGCCAGTTCGCTGGTGCTCTGTGGCTGCCTGTAACAGTATGGATTCTGAACCAAAGGGGGTGTATAATAGAGCGCCTATTTTCAACGGTGAAAATTATGGCTACTGGAAATACTGCATACGAGTTCATATAAATTCTGTGGATAGGCTAGTATGGGCTGCCATTGAAAATGGTCCTTTTCAAATCACTATGACAAATGCGGCTGGCGCCATAGTTCCTAAACCAGAAGATGATTGGAATGAGAAAGATGAGAAAAAGTGGTCGTGTGATTGGAGAGCTCGAAACATTCTAATTTCAGCACTTGGTGTTGATGAGTATTATCGGGTATCCCATTGCACGACAACTAAAGAAATGTGGGATGCTTTAGAAGTTGCCCATGAGGGTACTACTGAAGTAAAACAGTCCCGCATTAACACACTCAATCAAGAGTTTGAGCTCTTTCGCATGAAACAAGGAGAATCTATCTCCGACATGCAAAAGAGATTCACTCATCTCACTAATAGGTTGAATGCTCTTGGAAAACCTGTTTCCAATGAAATTGCTACTAATAAAATTCTCAGGTGTCTTAGTAGGGAATGGCAACCTAAAGTAACAGCAATTAAGGAAGCCAACGATCTAACGAGACTTACGATTACAACTCTGTTTGGAAAGCTGGAAGAACATCAGCAAGCATTGGAAAGTCTTGAAAAATACGAGAACAAAAGTAAGAAGGAAAAAGAGAAGAAAAGAGACAAAGAGGGAGAGAAGAAGCCAATAGCTCTTGTGGCCTCTAGCTCTAAGTCCTCACGAAAAGAGCAAAGCGACAATGATTCAAGTAGTGACAAAGATTCGGATGATGAGGAAATGGGACTGTTTGTAAGGAGATATAATAGATTCATTCGAAAGAATGGAGTCAAGCATTCCGACAAAAATCTCATGAAGTTTCAAAGACAATCTACAAATTCGAAACAAGAAGAGAACAAGAAGAGTAGAGGAAGAGGATCTTGTTTTAATTGTGGTAAATCTGGACATTATAAAATGGACTGCCCTATGAAGTATAAGGATCAAAGAAAAGCTTCACCAAAAGGGTACATCAAACAAAGAAGAGCGTACATTGCATGGGAAAGTGATAGTGATTCATCAAGCACACAAAGCTCAAGTGATGGTGATGAAGCCGCAAATCTGTGCCTTATGGCTCACACAAAAAATCTGTCCTACCACAAGAAGAAAAACAATGACAAAAAGGTAAAACAAGCCTATTACAATAATTTCTCTTCTATGTCTTTTTCCGAACTAAAAATAGCTTTTGAAAAACTGCATAACGAAGTTGTAGATGCTTTTAAAAGACTATCTTCCGACAAACAAATTTTTTCATTTTTGGAAGGTAAAGTATACAAAGCTGAAAATGATTTAGAAGCGTTGAAGGCTAGTATTGCAGAAAATTCAAAAGATATTGACATTGATGGATGTAGTAGAGTTAGGTATTGTGACGCTTGTCATATTTGGCAAAAAGAGGTAAACACTCTTAAGGTCAAATTAGAAAAAGCGTTGCAACCTAAGGTCACTTATGCCGTTGACTCTAGGTTGTTTAAGAAGTCGTTAAATCCACCATATGCAAAATACTCTTTCATTCCAAAGGATTTAATGAACAAGAATAAACAACCACATCATCATGGTTTATGTCACTATTGTTGTCGTGCTGGCCATACCATTGAGAAATGCAAGTTTAGGAGATTTCTTGTTCCTAAAGGCATTTATCAATGGAAGCCAAAAGGCAACCATGTTAGCACTTACCCACTTGGACCCAATGAAAATTGGGTACCAACTTCTCTCTTTTGATATTGTAGGATGAGTGCCTTGCTTCCGCAGATAGAAGGTGGTTTCTTGACAGCGGCTGCTCAAGGCACATGACCGGTGACATATCGCTTTTTATAGACTTCAAGGCAAAGAAGAAGGGATATGTTACTTATGGAGACAATAACAAAGGAGCTATATTCGGCAAAGGTAGTGTAGGTAATCCCTCCACCACTACTATTTCTAATGTCCATCTAGTAAAGGGACTTAAACACAATTTGTTAAGCATAAGTCAACTATGTGACATGGGCTATAAAGTTTCTTTCACAAAAACATGCTGCATAATTGAACATGCTGAACAGAACATTGTGTTTAAGGGTGTAAGAGTAGACAATATCTATATGCTTGACCTTTTTGATGTATCTTTAACAAGTACTAAATGTCTAGTCACCTTGAATGATGATTCTTCGCTTTGGCATAGACGTTTAGCGCATGTTAATTTCGATTTGCTTAATAAGGTTGTATCTAAGGATCTAGTAGTCGGTCTACCAAAAATAAAATTTTCAAAAGACCACCTATGTGACGCGTGCCAAATGGGAAAGCAAATGAGGGTCTCTTTTAAATCTAAAAATGTAATTTCAACTTCACGACCCCTAGAGCTACTCCATATGGATCTCTTTGGACCTTCTAGGACAAAGAGCCTAGGTGGAAATTACTATGGTTTTGTAATCGTTGACGACTATTCTAGATTTACTTGGACTATATTCCTTCATAGCAAAGATGAAAATTTTTCTGCTTTTAAGAATTTTGCAAATCTGTCCCAAAACAAAATGAATTCCAAAATAGTTACAATTCGTAGCGATCATGGTGGTGAATTTCAAAATTATCACTTTGAGAAGTACTGTGACAAGTATGGTATTGAGCATAACTTTTCAGCTCCTCGAACTCCACAACAAAATGGGGTTGTGGAACGTAAAAATCGTGTTTTAGAGGAGTTGGCAAGATCAATGCTAAATGAGGGTGGATTACCAAAATACTTTTGGGCTGATGCTGTTAGCACAGCTTGTTATGTTTTAAACAGAATCTTAATTCGCCCTATTTTAAATAAAACTCCTTATGAACTTTTGAAAGGAAGAAAGCCAAACTTGTCACATCTTCACGTATTCGGTTGTAAGTGTTTTGTTTTGAATAACGTTAAGGAAAACATTGGGAAGTTTGATGCAAAAGCGGATGAAGGCATCTTTCTTGGTTACTCACTGTCAAGTAAAGCATATAGAGTGTATAATAAGCGTTTACTTACTGTTGAAGAATTTGTCCATGTTTCTTTTGATGAGTCTTATCCGAAAAATGTCGGAAAAGGTATTTCTTTTGATGACGCAGGTGTATCTACAAAAGACATACTCAAGGAAGCTGTTGAGGAAACTGATCAGTCCAAAACAGCTGCCCATGAGAAGGAGGAAGATACTAGTCATGAAGAAAATGGGGAAGAAAAGACAGCTGAAGTGAATGATCTTCCAACAGCTTGGAAATCATCAAAAGACCATCCCATTGACAACATCTTGGGAGACATTTCAAAGGGAGTAATGACCCGTTCTAAGATAAGTAACTTTTGCTCTCACTTCGCCTTTGTTTCACAAGTAGAACCTAAAAATGCCAAAGAGGCCTTGATTGATGAATTTTGGCTAATGGCCATGCAAGAAGAGCTTAATCAATTTAAAAGAAATGACGTTTGGGAACTTGTCCCTCGTCCGCGAGATCATCATATCATAGGTACTAAGTGGGTTTTTAGAAATAAGCTTGATGAAAACGGAGTGATTACTAGGAACAAAGCACGCTTAGTTGCACAAGGGTATAACCAAGAGGAGGGCATAGACTATGAGGAAACTTATGCTCCAGTTGCTCGCCTTGAAGCTATACGTCTCTTGCTTGCCTATGCGTGCTCTAATGATTTTAAGCTTTACCAAATGGACGTAAAGAGTGCTTTTCTTAATGGTGTCATAAATGAAGAGGTATATGTTTCACAACCTCCTGGTTTTGAGAATGCTGAAAATCCAGATCATGTTTACAAATTAAAACGAGCTTTGTATGGTCTTAAACAAGCCCCTCGGGTTTGGTATGAAAGGCTTAGCAAATTCCTAATTGATCATGGATATTCAAGAGGTAAAGTGGATAATACTCTCTTTATTAAACACAAAGGGAAGCACATTCTTTTAGTTCAAGTTTATGTAGACGATATAATTTTTGGTTCAACTAACATACACTTGGTCGAAGAATTTTCTAAGGTTATGCAGGGTGAATTTGAGATGAGTCTAATGGGGGAGCTGAACTACTTCCTAGGACTGCAAATAAAGCAACTTGATGAGGGTACAGCAGTATGTAAAACAAAATACTGCAGAGAACTACTCAAGCGCTTTGGAATGAATGACTCAAAATCAATTGACACTTCAATGCCTACCAACGGAAATCTAGATAAGGATGAGCATGGTAAGTGTGTAGATGTCAAAAAGTTCAGAGGTATGATTGGATCTCTCTTGTATCTTTCTGCTTCTAGACCTGACATCATGTTTAGTGTTTGTATGTGTGCACGCTATCAATCAAATCCTAAGGAATCACACCTAAAAGCTGTGAAGCGCATATTTAGATATCTTCACGGAACACCTAAATATGGGCTTTGGTATTCCAAAGGAAGTGATTGTAGTTTAGTAGGGTACTCCGATTCTGATTTTGCTGGCTGCAAATCAGATAGGAAAAGCACAAGCGGCACATGTCACCTATTTTCAAATTCCTTGGTAAGTTGGCATAGCAAAAAGCAGGTTTCTGTGGCTTTGTCAACTGCAGAGGCTGAATACGTTGCAGCCGGTAGTTGTTGCGCTCAGATTTTATGGCTAAAGCAACAACTACAAGACTTTAACATTCAACTCAAACGTATTCATATAAAATGTGACAACACTAGTGCCATAAACCTTACTAAAAACCCTGTTTTACACTCACGCACTAAACACATAGAGATTAGACATCACTTTCTTCGCGACCATGTTGAAAAAGGAGACGTTGTATTTGAGCACGTTGACTCCAAAAATCAGCTTGCTGATATATTCACTAAACCTTTGGCAACGGAACCGTTCTTCAACATTCGTCGTGAATTAGGGATCTTAGATCTTTCTCATTTGATGTCTTAAGCTGTTGATTCTTAATTATATTATGCCTTACCTTGGTTGATGAGATTCGTTTTAGATATCATTTATCCATCACAAGATTACGTCAACAGAGGTAATATCATTCCTTTCTACAATTATTTTACTACTAAGTGGTTGTGTATGTTAGAACAAAAGTTCTTACTCCAATTGATGTAAATTTGGATGCATATATTGTTTGCCTATGCTGTTTGCACATTAACAATCTGACTTGTGAATTCTTCTTCTGCATAACCATCATAACATACTGCATAAAAATTCTCTAAAATCTGCTTTGGCATCAGTATGCGTCGATCTAAACATGTTGGCATCGATCCATATCTTCTGCATATTTAAATTTTTTAAAAACAAGTTCAGGATGCATCGATCCATTCGTTGCATGCATCGATACATAGCCCTGGTACAAACAAAAATGCCTGATATGCATCGACCCATGGCCACATGCATCGATCCATACTGATGCTATCTGTATTAAATGAATATTTTCTCTCTCATGCATCGACACATCAGCCACCCTTATCACTTCCTATCTCAAAATCCTGGTTTATGGACGACTGCCGCGAAAATCCTGGTATTATGGACAGATTTAGAAGCATTGAAGTTCAGGACCGATTTAGGCAATACTCCTTCATGGGCCAAAATCTAGACACAATGCCTTCTCCTCCGCCTCCGCCAAGCTACAGAGATCCTGCCAGAGATGATGAGGAGTCCTGTGGTGGCCACAATCCCAATTAACCCACCATCATTTCATCTCACTGCATTTCATCTCATATTGCTCAAGTTTTTATTTTGTTGCACAATATATGGTTTAGCTTATGTAATTCTTAAACTCGTTCGAATCCTTAAATGCTTTTCACTTTTTGTTTATCTCTATTGTTATTGCCCTTATTCGTCATTCTTTGTGAATGATTCTTTACTTTGAAGCTTCCTTCTTTGTGATTGATAGCTTTTTATCAATTTTTTTTGCCATGTCCTGCTACAACATGCTACCTTGATAAACCTGTTTCTTCCTCTTTTTGATGTTGACAAAGGGGGAGAAAATGCAGATATGCACAAACTCAGGGGGAGTATCACACATCTTGCCAAAAATTTGCCATCATCAAAAAGGGGGAGTTTGTGAGAAAATTCTTTACTTTGAATAGCTTTTGAATGATAGCAAATTGTGTGATCATCATCCAAATGATGGTTGTGCATTACCATACATGACACATGAGTGTTTTTAGTGTGTTTTATCCCATTCTATTGTTGCATGTCTGTACATAAAGATCTACATTGATACATCTCTTAAAATAACTCATAAAATCCATTTTGTGTCAGTATGCATCAACACATAAGCCTATGCATCGATCCATACAGCATGTTGCAATTTACAAAAAAAAAAATTGTTCAGTATGCATCGATGCACACGAGTCATGTATCGACACATGAGCAGGCAAAATGCTCTATGGATCGATCCATACGTGCCTTGCATCGATCCATGATCAGTTGAAACACCCTATGTATCAATGCATGTGTATTATGCATCGATGCATGTTAGTGGAAATGTCATATGCATCAATACATACGAATTATGCATCGATACATGCTTAATTCATTTCACCAAAAACTCATATATCTTACAGTATGCATCGATGCATACCCTCATGTATCAATGCATAAGTTTGTTTTATGTTCTAACAGTCTCTGTTTTTCAGCATATATAAGAGATGTTGTGACAGCAGTGTAAAAACACGAATTCTTAGAGGGAAAAACAATTGAACACAAGATCAAAGTAGTGTGTAGAGGCAATTGTTTCTTGAGCAGATAGAAACCTGAAAGAGACTTCATCTTCTTCATCTTCTCAATCACTTTTCTTCAAGAACATCAACACATAATCATTCTTGTTCTTTGGATTAAAGGATCAACGAGATAACGTTCAGTGGTACGATCAAGGATCTAGCTGAGGGTTTTCAGTGGAACGATCGAGGATCTAGCTGAGTTGAAGATTGAAGGGGGTTTCGAGGAAAAACCTACTGGTTTGTCCTTCAAGAACTGGAGTGTTCTTGCGGGTTTGTTAGTCACGTTTGCAGAACAGATTCAGCCGCAGCGTTGCGTTTGGAGATCGGGGGATTTCGCAAGCAGGTCGTGGAACCGGTAAATTGTTTGCAATTTCGTGCAGGAAATTCTTGATCGTGCTCAGATCAAGTGGAGGTTTCATACAAGAAGAAGTTCTTGGAATTTAGAATTCTGTCTTTGTATCATAACCTTGTATCAACGAATTCGGCAATAATTGATAATCAAAGTTCTCAATTTCATTTGAAATTGAGAGGGAGACGTACCCACACGCGAGGACGACGTGGGGAACTTCCTTACCAAATCTCTGCGTATTGTATTCTTCCCTTACTCCTTTTTACGTTTCCAACAGTTTTGCAAATTCAGTTAGTGTGTGGTGATTGTACCTTTTGTAAGACAGCAGTGGCAAGAAAACTTCTTTAACTAAACTCCACTGTTGTTCATTATTGATTACATACACACCAACTATTCGACAAAATTGTTAGCTAGGTTTTATTCATTGGAAATAGACTTTAATGATAAGTGCATTCAATTAGCTAAAATTCTGGTGTTAATAGTTTCTGTCATTCTTATTCAAATCCAGCATTAAACTCGCGTGTCCGGCTTTCTAGTAGCGGTTCAGAATAGACGGAAGTCGATTCGGGACTGAAATTTTCCGCCAACTTTAAAAACTCTGATAAAACTTTAAATCCGTTTAATTATAAAGAGGTGGTCTATTCACCCCCCCCCTCTCGATCACTAGCCACACCGTCTAACATACAGATGTCATGACATCGAGTCTGACATCCTGGAATAATCATGCATAATTCCATTTTAAATATCCAGCAGGTACATAATATCATATGTCATGACATCGTGTATAACATCCTGAAACAATCCTGCATAATTATATTTTTAAACTCCAGCAGGTACAAGATATCTTATGTTAAGACATCACATGCAACATCTTGTGAACACTCTTTGTTTTACCAAAATTGCTGCCAACACTTAGAACCAACAGGATAACTTATAAGGATTGATGTGTACTACCTATACCAACAAGATGCATATTTTTCGGCAGCCTAGAAAATAAGAACTCCATAGTTAAGTGTGCTTGACTTGAAGTAGTATTTGGATGAGTGACTTTCTGGGAAGTTTCTCGGAAAGCATGTGACTGAGGAAAAAACATGCTGATAAAGACTCGTGTTGGATTGTGGGGTCAGATGGTAATCCTAAAAGCAGTCTGAGGCGTTACAAATGGTACCAGAGCATACATCTCCCAGTACGATGTGGTTCGGGGATGAACCAAGCGGAAGCTGGTGGAAATGTAACACCCGATACCGAAGAGGGCGGGGAGTGGTTACATGTAACACCCGAGGGTGATGGAGTGGTTGTTGGTGCACGAGGCATGAAAATGAGACACTTCTAGCATCTTCTAGGAAAAACCGAATTCACATCGGAATGAGGGGGATATTGAGGATGTGCAGGCATGTGACTGCATGCTTGAAGGAAGGCTTATAAGGATTGATTGGTACTACCTAAAATAACAAGATGCATATTCTTTTTGGTAGCCTAACAAATAAGAACTCCATTGTTAAGCGTGCTTGATTTGGAGTAGTATTTGGATGAGTGGCATTCTGGGAAGTTTCTCGGAAAGCACGTGAGTGAGGACAAAACATGCTGAAAAAGACCCGTGTTGGTTTGTGAGGTCAGTCGGTGAAGACTTATAAATAGATAATATTGAAGTTTCCTAGAGATTTCAGCACTTTAGAGAAAAACACAGAGACTATTATTGTAAGAAAAAATGGAGAGAAAATAGAGATTCTTCTTCTTCTCACCTTTTATAGTGCTAACTGCAAAAGTCTAGCTCGACTGAAGCCATCACTAATTAGTTATCCACCACGAGGAAGCTTCATGTTACTCTTAGGTTACTATTTATTTTTCATCTTTTGTTTAAGAATGTTTCCTTTCAAAACTAGCTTTGTAAGTTGTACTCAGCTCATAATGAGCTAAACCTTTTGTTTGTTGAGCAATGAGAAGTTAATATGAAGTTACTTTTATGTTAAAATAATGTGTTGTTTAGTTCCTTGTTTTATTATGCGGTAACATGTTTAAATCTATTTCTTTGAATGAACTCAAAAAAAGATAAAAGCTTGTTGTTGTGAGAGATCCAACAACAAGTAGATTTCATAATAAAAGTAGTTGCACGAGTAAGATAGAGATATTCACTCATTTAGTTTGCTTAGAGATAAGAAAATACAACTATAAAGGAATTTCATGAGACAGACAAACATATCTTAGGGTTATAAGTGACACTTAAAGATTTGTTCTCTTGCTCTTGTATGCATGCTTTTGATGTTGTAGAAATACACTCTTAGATCACTCACTGACCTTTTCTGACACGACACTTCACATCATATACACATAATTACTTCATACATATTAATGGATCACAACTCAACATACACTCTCTTGATATATCCATAACACTCTCTTTGCAATATTAAGTTATTGATTCAAGAAACACTGAACTTGTGACAATTTATTATTTTCTTTACTCTTTCTCATGCTTAATTTCTAAAGATAGTTGCTTATAAAATTAACCTAAATTACTTCCACTTCCTGTGGGTACGATACCCTTACTTTTTTATCACTTGCTATTTCTAGCGGACATGTATACTTGCATATAACACGTTTTCAAGCAACAATAATTGAAAAGAAAGAGCTCGAAGATTGTCTTAAGGGGGGAGGGTGAGGTCAAGCTAGACTCGCAAACTTGCCGTTACAATGAATGGGTAAGAGCGCTTGGCTCTTGACCCACTTAAATTAGTGGCAAAATAGTAGTTCTACAATGATGGTTTGAAAGCTTGGATGAACTCCTCCAGCCTTGCAACCAGATTAAGCTAAAAGTGTGATTCAAAGCCGATGTCATTTCATTCATAATTCATAAGTAGTAATCATGATAAATCAGGGATGCATGAGACGAAAATTAATTGATCGTTATGGCCGTTAGTCAAGAGTTTTGTAAGCCTTCTAGCCTAAGTATTTGGAAAAGTGATTATTCCTTATTACAATTATTAATGGTGATAAATAACCCAATAGCTACTAACCTTTTGGATATTGGTATTAGGATTGTTTAGTTTTATACCTGATTCATAATATAATAAATCAAATTACCTAAATAAGTGTAGGAAGATCCACCCTCTAACAAAGTCTTCTTACTTTTTTCGCTCATCTCTATCACTTTTTTTCTTACCGCCCCAGCCTCATCCATCACACTCTTTATTCCTTTCTCAATTTTTTCTGCGGTTACAACATAGTTATGATCACCATTAAACCCCACTCGATAGTCCAATGCAATCTCCACACCCAACTTCAGCTCACACACCAATTCAAAAGCATTTGCTTGTTGTTCCGCATAAAGAGGCCATGCCGCAATAGGCACACCAAAATGTATGCTCTCCAATATGGAATTCCATCCACAATGCGAAACAAAACCTCCAATAGCTTGGTGAGTAAGTATTTGAGCCTGTGGGGCCCAACCAACCACCTTTCCTGATTCAACCGTTCTATTTAAAAATCCTTCCGGTAAAAGCGAAATCAAATCTGAAAGTGGATAATCAGAGGGTGCGGACATAAAACTTTCCGGTGAGGGTTTACGTAGAGACCACACGAAACGAACTCCACTATTTTCAATAGCATGTGCTATCTCTTGGATTTGATCAGCATAGAAAGAACCTCTAGTCCCGAAGCAGAGGAAAACTACCGAAGAAGGAGGTTGATCATCAAGCCACTTGATGATATCATCTGAATCCACGATGCTCGTTTTGGGCTCAGGGTTTAATAAGGGCCCTACCGGATATATAGGTAACCCTGCTAGATCAGGATGAGAGAGAAACGATTGGACCGCATGTGATTCAAGCTCTTCAAATGAGTTTACTATAATGCCATTTGGCTTCTTGAGCCCTCCTACAAATCTCATAAAAAACGACTCCCATTTCTTGTCTAGCACAAAACTAGGAAACGAGTTTATGGGAATTGAATTGGCGAAACTTGGAACGGCTAACTCGTTCTGCTGCTGTAACTGAGTCGAATCAAAGTTGTCTCGCTCAAACAGAGTGTGAAGATAAAGCATCAAACCAAGGGAAGCAACGCCAGAAGTGAAGAAGATGAGCGCGGGGACGGAAAATTCTTTGGCAACATCAATCATCCTGGTGCAGGTCATGTCAACGACGAAGGCAGCGAGGGGTCCATGTTGTTCTTCTTTGGCAGTGAGGTTAGAGACGGCTTGTTTGACATATGGTTTTTGAGCTTCGAGGAGAGCGGCAATGGCGGAAGCTCGATCCGTGTTTGGAGGAAGAGAGATTTGTGGAAGGTTGACGAGGTGGAGAGAATCAGGGATGGTAAGGGAATCAATGTATGACTCACCTTCGGAGGTGTTTGGGAATTTCATAACTAAAACGGTTATTCGGAAACGGTTATCACGGTTGATTAGAAGCTTGGCGAACTCAAGGGTGGAAACTAGATGGCTCAAACCAGAAGAAGGAATAAAAACAACTTGTGCTTTCTTCATCTTGGATATGCACTGAGCTATGAGGTACTGTGTTTTGAATTGTTCTATGATATTCCTGTGACTTCTTTTATTTATACACGAATAGGAATAGTAATAATATAGAAAGTTAAAATGATAATTGGTGTTTGTTGTATAGTAAAAGGAAATATTATGTGAGTGATGTCATGGCTTTGCTGGATGGGATGACCAAGCTGTGGAGTGAAGGAAATGTTAGGGTGGGATGCATGGCAATAGTCTAGTTATCTTTTTCTATTATTGGTATTTATTTAATCAAAAAATAATTAAAAAATATTTTTTGTCTTAAAATTTTTAGGCTATTTGTTACTTCATCTCAAAAAGTTTAGATTAACTATGTCTTTCAAAATAATATTCCTATTTTTATTATATGTATGAAAATGAAATAATTGATGATTTTATGGAATAGATTTTTTCTTGAATTCCAGAGAGAAACTGAAGTTTTCATTTTGTTTTTTTAATTAGTTTATATGTATTTATATTCTTTTGATGCATATTAACACCATTTATACTCTCGCTAAGTTATCATATAACTTATATTTTGTACCAGCAATAAAACATCAACTTAACCTTATCAGTGAAGGTTATTATACATCTCAAAAATCTTTTAAGATTGAGTTTTTATGAATCGACTACGAAAAGGTAAGACGGCTATAGATT
Source organism: Lathyrus oleraceus (assembly GCF_024323335.1). Lineage (NCBI taxonomy): Eukaryota > Viridiplantae > Streptophyta > Magnoliopsida > Fabales > Fabaceae > Lathyrus > Lathyrus oleraceus. The sequence continues at coordinate 23,045,616 of NC_066580.1, read as the reverse complement.
GAATGTTTGATGATAGTTTGACAAAATAGTTTTCATTCATCATATAACAATCGTTTAATAAAATAGTTTCTCATCTTCGTATAACAATAGTTTGACAAAATAGTTTCTATTCATCGTATAACAAAATAGTTTCTATTTGTCATATAACAATAGTTTGACAAAATAGTTTTTATTCATCGTATACCAAAATAATTTTTATTTGTCATATGACAATAGTTTGACAAAATAGACATACATTTACAAAACTGAATGTTTTATTTAATAATAGTTGTAAATAAATTTTAAAATTTGTTTAAGATTATATATATATATATATATATATATATATATATATATATATATATATATATATATATATATATATATCAACTTAAAATCAAATATCTAAATTAAAAAAATAGTCCTATAATTATTTAAATTTGTAAAACTAAGTTTCAAATGTGACTCTTAATTTACTGATATATATTTTTCTTTCAAATAAAATGTATCTTTTTATATATATCATTATTTCAATTATAATTTATTAATATTTTTTATTAAAATAAATATTTAACATATTTAAAATTTAATAGAAAATAAATAAACTAATTTACAATAGCCCATCATCATCCTGGTTATTAATCTAGTCTACATATTAACTTTTATACACTATAATAACATCCCTACTTATTATTGGCAGATTTCTCTACATCTTATTCAAAAAAAACTTACTTTATACCGCTGCATTTATACCAATACATCTGTATTTTTAAAAAAATATTAATTTTATTTTTATTTATTTTTAATCAATTTATCATTTCACTTTTAATTATTTAATTGAGATTTTTAAAAATTGCACTATTCATCCTCGTACCAAAACTCATTGAAAAAGATTTTTGATATGTTTTTTTTTCAAACCGGAAGATTTCGTGAAAGACATCTGATTTATTGCATAACGTATATTGGGAGAGTTACTTGAAGAATTCCGATTCAGTTTTTGAAAAAGAACGTTCTGGAACACTTATCGTATGTGTTCCGGTTAACAAAGTAACATATACCGAAAGTCTTTTCCAAAGACTTCCGATGTTTTACTTTTGTAATCCGGAACTCTTCCTTGAAGTCTTCCGGTTTACATTTTTAATTTTTTTTTTTGATATTCTTTTATTGTGCAGGTATGGAAATTATTTCTCAAGTATGTGTTGATATTTCTGATGCATTTTTGATCACTCAAAGACAAAGACAGAGCTAGATGTGTGAGAGTGGGGGCATGTGTCCCTCAAATTGTTTTAATTTTTTTTAATTACCATTATATATATATATATATATATATATATATATATATATATATATATATATATATATATATATATATATATATATATATATATATATATAAATCTATTTGAAAGTCTTTTTTAAATTTAAAATATAGTTAAATTGGTTGTGCTTAATTTCAAAATATTTTTTTAGTAAAAAATTTAAAAAATATTTTATTTTATATATTTTTATTTTAACATTAAGATATCAGCACCAAATATCACAGATAATTACTCATACACATCAATTATTTATATATAGAAATAAATATATAATTTTATTAATAATAAAATTAAGAAAATTACACAAATAAAAATTAAAAAATTATTAAATACTTTTTTAAAATTAAATATTATCAAAGATAAAAAAATGTACAATTTTTCTTTTAAAAAATAAATTGCATGTATTACACTACTAATTTATAAACTAATATTTTGCCCCCACAATTTAAAATCTCTGGCTCCGTCCCTGCTCAAAGATTTGGTACACGAGAAGAGGTGATCAGATGGATTAAAGAGGTTGGAATCCATAATAAAGTAACTGTTATTATCACTCGTTCAGATATTGAAACAGGCAAGAGAGAGAAGTAACAAATTAATATTTGATTTTGACAAATGTGGGAAATATAAGGATACTGATAGTGGAACTCAAAGTGCGTCCAAAAAATGTGGATTACCATTTAAAAGTAGGTCGACTCCGGCGAAAGATAAGTCTGGTTGGGAGATTGATGTAAAATGTGGGGTCCATTTATTGGTAGGTTGACCACAGATGAGAAGCAACATGTCGTTGATTTGACAAAGAGACATGTACCACATAGACACATATTCCTTTCCTTGCAAGACCGAGATTCAGAAAATGTCACTCGATTTGCGCAAATATACAACCATAAGAATATGATAGAAAAAGAGGTAAGAGGTCACAGAAGTGAGATACAACATTTGTTTAAGCTTATTAAGGATGTAGGCTATGTGTATTGGAGTAGAAAAATGGATGACTCGGAAGTTGTGAGAGAGATATTTTTGGTCCATCCTGATTCAGTTAAGTTGTTGAATATTTTTTTTATTGTGTTAGTAATGGATAACACCTACAAGACAAACAAATATAGACAATCTTTGATTGAAATTGTTGGTATGACATCTACCGAGTTGACTTTTGCTGTCGCATTTGCGTATATGGAGTCTGAGCAGACATAGAATTTTTGTTGGGTATTGGAGAAACTTAAAGAATTGTGTGTGAAGAAAGATTTGTGTCCACAAGTGATTTTGACATATAGAGATATTGCTTTAATGAAAGTGATACGTGTCGTGACTGTATATAGAATATAGTCAATCGGGTACTTGACTGCAAGTACACAGTCCAGTCGTTTTAGTTTTAAAATATATCGAACCCACAGGGACCGATGGTCAAACTAATGCTACCGACATTACTATGTTTAGCTAAGGGAATGATTTTTAGAAGATTGGTTGAAGAAAATTAAATCTAAGGGAAGTTGAGTTTTAAGAAAGAATTAATAGAAGGAACCAGTATGCAACGCATTAATCGTCAGGGATTCGACAAGTCATCGATGTATAATTTAAATACCAAATATATTTCAGTAGAAAATACTTATTTAAAAAGCTTTATCTCACACTCTCGTGATTGTTGATTCGGCCTATACCTTTAAGTCAGAATGTACGCTCTCGCTGTCCCATTTGAAGTTAAAAATACTTTTTGAAAATAGATAAGTTCTAATTGCTTTTAAAGTGCTCTCGCTGTTTTTAAAATCAATGTCTAGTTTTTACTATCCAGTTCAAGCCTCACGCTCTCGCGATTGTTAGTTCTCACCTTAGTTAATTTCCCACTCTCGTGGCAAAATCGTATTAAATAGCTTCTCACTTTTGTGACAAAGTTAATTAAATTTAAATTAAAAACCACAGCCGAAAAGATTGTTTGAGAAAAGGAGTTTTCACCGATTATTATTAAATCCCGTATGATTAAATTGTTACATACCGATACCGGTAATTTAGCCAGACATGTTAAATAGCGCAAACGCAGACGAGCATAAACAGATTAATAGTGCGACAAACATAATAATAGTAACAGAGCAATAATAATAATAATTGAATAAAAACCTGGCAATTGGATTAATAGAGTACGTCGAATCTTGGAGTACTTGAGCAGTCCTCCACAGGTCGGTAGGATTCTGCTTCTTCAATACAATTGCTTACTAAATTAAATAAAGTGTAGTAGTTCCCCAGTGTAGGAAACTACTACTTTGGCTAACTGAAAAACGGAAAGGAAAAAGGGAAAAACGGAAACTGTAAACGGAATGGTAACTGAATTGCAGTAAAGGAAAAAAGGTTTGCTGAAGGAAAATAACATTAAAAAGCTAAAATGTTGTAGAAAATAAATTGCAGAGGGAGAGTAAACGTCCCCCTTTTTTTCCAACCTTCGTCCTTTTTATATTCCTAGTAGGTCTTGACAGTTGAGAAAAATAAGGGTGACTCGGTTGAGTGAGGAATCCACGGGGAAGTGGTTCTGTTGAGAGAATTTAGGCACGTTTTGGTTGCTTCTGTTGACTGCTTCAAGGCTTTAATTTTGGCCGTGTGACGCTCGTCATGGACCTGTGACGGTCGTCACAAGCTGGGCGTGTCGGTCGTCATGCGCCTTGTGACGGTCGTCACATCAACAATTTATGTGCTCTTCTGATTTCTGTTTTTCTGATGCTTTCTCATCTATTTCTTTTTCTTTTTCTCCCTTTTCTACACTTTGCTCATTTACGCATGGAGATTGAAATACCTGCAAAAATAACTCGAATACTTGCGGAATAATCGGAATATAAACTAAAGTGGTATGATCTTTGAGTGTAAATCAAGGCAAATATATGATGTATTTTCGTGTTATCAAACTCCCCTAAACTTGAATCTTTGTTTGTCCTCAAGCAAATGAAATTTGAAAACACTAATTAAACACGAATACATTTCCAATTCGTACGTGGTTGTTAGAACTTTGTTAAGATGGCAGATACTCAAGTAAAACACTAAAGATACAGTGACGACACAAGCAATAAGCATTAACGTAGACCTCTCCTTTGTACAAGCTAGTTCGAATCATGCTATTATAGCTCAACCTAGTGTTTCTCGTTTCTATTTCACCCGGTTTCATTCTAGCGCAATCACATTAAGCCCTTTGCCTTCGCACGCACTTAGTAAAGTAGCCGGTTAGTGACTTTGATCCTTTTCTTAGCACGGGGTCTGGTACACTAGTGTGGTACCCCTTTATATATCCCCTTTTGAAGGTTATGGGGGATCGAACCGTAGTTCTCCCTACCGAGTCCAGTACCAGGTACCTCTGAACCAACCATCCGGGTATTTCTGTTCCTTCCTTTTGTATATCTTGCAACCGTTTGTATGGTTCATTTATCAATTTCCTGATAGGAAAAGTATGAAGAATTTTCTTTAATTCGTAGGCATCAAACACTTATATTCATCGGCTCTTCACGTGGTTTATGCTTGAGACGGTGCTGACTACTAGTATAAACTACTAGGGGTTAATCTAGAAAGGAGACTTAAGGTATCGGTACAATGGGTATTCAAACTGATCTCGCAGAAGTGAGGGATCTAAGGTGTCGGGACGGTATCAATCTTGTTAGATTTTTCTCAGTTTCCTAACAGAACCTCTGTAAGACAACCTATATACTCGTAGGGTATGCATTTAATCTTAAGGACAAAAAAAATTTGTTATGCCAAATTATGTATAAATGATTGAATGATGGTAACGATTTAATAAGGATAAACCAATTTTTTTTTGTATTGGATAAAAATAGAAACAAGTAAAGGAAAGATAGGGATTTCCTCCCACATTTAAACAAAGCATTGTCCTCAATGCGACAATATAAAGAAAAAGAGAAGAAACAAGAAGGTCGCTACTCGTCGTCACGCTGTTGGCCTCTGCGTGCTCTGGCTCTTGCTCGTGCACGCTCACCTCTTCCTTGCTGGGTAGGATCCAATCCCACATACTGAGTGTACTCCTGGATGACATCTACGCGATATGTCAGGGCACTCATCTGGTCTGAAAGCTCCGCCATCCCCTGGTTGTGCCAATTTGCATAGTCGTGCTGATCCCGCTGTATCTGCTGGATTGCTTGCATCATTTCCGTCTGGAGTTCTTCCATCCTCTGGTTGTATCGCAACATCTCAGCGTAGATGTTTTCCATGGTGGCGGGTTCGCTCGTTTCTTTGTTGGCCTCGGGAAGATGTCTCCGCAGCGTACTCAGGAGGTGGTCGTGGCATGCCTCGGTCAAGTTCCTCTTCGACTTCATCTGCTCCATTATTAGGATCTCCTTCGTTTTCGTCAGGGGCGCTCAGATCAAAAATCCAATTCGCCATATTCTGCGGATCTATACGGTTCCTGTTGGGCATGATGATGCTTCAGACAGTCTTGTTTCTAACCACAGGATGATACTTCCCGTCATCTCTGGCCTTGATGAGGTGTGAAGCACGGTAATAGTCGATGTCGAGGAACTCGGCTGGCAAGGCTGGCAAGTCGGCGAGCTTATTCCCTAGATTCAGGCTTAGTGCTATGGAGGTGAAGATTCCCCCAAAACAGAACGCCTGGCTGCCTCTCATGCAAGCAGCCTGTATGTTGGCCAATAGGAATAGAGTGACATTGAACGTGATCGGGGTGAACACACAGTGAAAAAGGAAGAGTTCCTTGGAGTTTACCTTGTGATTGCTGACTCTTCCGAAAACCGTGTGCCCCAGGACTCGGTGGAAATATCTAATAGCTGGGTTGTGAATGTAAGTTGCGTTGAGCGTATCCCAGCTTGTGGCGTTCATGTTGGTCAGGTTGTGCCATACTCCAAATGCTATCTCTGACCATCCGTCAGGGATACAGCAGTGAACTCCCTCTCCATATCAGAAACCAAGCATTCGTGCTAATTGAGTTTGGTTTAGGGAATACTCGGTACCGAACATTCGGAATGTGGCGACTCCGGTGAGAAACTGAGTTGCGCCAGGGGGAGTAATGTAGGAGAAGGAACTCAGGAATTCCAGGGTTAGCGCCTCATAAGTTGGTTGCGGTGTGGTGCAAAGCCGTGTCAGCCGGAGTTTGTCAGCATCCAACCCACGCCCTCCAGAAGTCCCAGCTTCGTCAGACATTCGTTATCAACATACCTCGTAGCTTGGACTGAACGTTGATAGAATTTGAGGTAGTTGTCTCTTTGGTGCTCGTCGGCTTCTCCATTTCTGAATACGACGGTGGAGAGGTCGGGAGCTGCTCTCTCTTGACGGGCCATTGGTGATTTATGAAAATATAGGTGTTGGTGGGAGGGATGGATATCGTGAGTTACACGCTTCTCGCTTGAAAGAAGGTAAAGAATTGAATAATAGAGAGAAGAGTGGTGTGAGTAGGATGATTGATGAGGAAGAAGAGAGGAAGTGCGCCTGTATTTATAAGCGCGCTCTCTAGTTTCGTGACGGTCGTCACAAGGGGGTGACGATCGTCACGCGTAACAGGTGTGTAACGGTCGTCTGCAACGGTCAACTATGCGTAACGGTCATCTGCATGCTGTGTGACGAGCGTGGTAGATCCGTGACGGTCGTCACTTCTGTAAGATGGGCGTCACACTATATGTGACGGTCGTCACACGCTTGTTTGCAAATTTTCTCATTAAATGTTGCAGCAGTTTAAGCAGTTTAATACAGTATAATATAATGACTGAGCAATTGAATTTAGAAGCATAAATAAATAAATAAATATAGAAGCATAAATAAATAAATATAGAAGCATAAATAAATAAATAGTATTGTTATTAAATTAAAAGATTAAAATTAAATGTAATATAAGAAATAATAACGATAAAAGAGCAATACATAAAAGCAATAAAATGTGCTCCCTCCCCACACAAAACATAACAGTGTCCTCATTGCTTAGTGTGAGTAGGAGAGATCAGTGGTCAGTGAAATCAGCCACGGTTCTGTCCCAATGCAGCTAAAGCCTGGTTCAAATGATCAAACTGTTCGACGGCGACATCCATTAGGCCTAAGACATTAAGGCGCATGATCTTTATTTCTTCTTTCACAGCGGTAATGTCAGTATGGAAATCATCCAGACGGGTAAGAAGCATGGCAAGATTATCTGCATAGGATGGAAGTTCCGGTTCATCTATGTTATAGTAGTTTGGAGGTGTTTCAGGGTCAGATTCATCAACATGGATTAGGTCATTTAAATACTCATATATAGGTGGTTTCTCAGGAGGTGAAGGTGGATCAATTAGGTGTTCATCTAAATCATAAAGCCAGTTATTGCGGTTATGAACACTTGTTCTCTCATGGTTAGACAAGGTAAATAGTCGGACAACTTTGTTGTTAATGAGGTAATCAAAAGTATTCGGCCCAAGGTTGCCTATGATTCTACGGTTGAAGCAAAATTCAATGCCCATGGGTCGGATGTGTCCAAACGGTACATGCTCGTAAAGTGGGCGTCTAAGTCCAATGGCATCAGCTATCATGGTTACTAGGCCACCTATTATGATTGGGGTGTGATTGTTCTTTGCAAGGTGAATGAATCTATCCATCATAAATGTCACAACATTGACATGTCGACCTTGGTCGACACAGAGTAAGATGAAAAGTTCATCTCGTGACACTATGGTGTTGTTCTCTTCCTTACCAAACAGGGTGTGGGCTAGTATTTTATGGAAGTAGCGGATAGCAGGGTTATGGATCATTTGGGAGTGCATCTCGTTTGGGTTAGGGTAGTAATCTCCAGTTAAACTACCCCAAAAGTAATCTAGGTCGATGTCATCAATTAATTCCTCCTGGCGGGTAGTGAAAACAAATGGACCACTAGGAAATCCTAGGAGGTCAGCAAGGTCTCTACGGTTATAAGTGAAGTCCATGCTAAATAGCCTAAAGGAAATTAACCCTTTGTTAAGTCCGTAACCATGCTTGGGGTTGTAAACTAGGGAGCTAAGGAATTCTAGGGTAATTTCACGGTAAGTGACAAACCTTCTCTTAATAGCAGCATTCTCCCATCCTAACTAGTTAAAAATAAACAAGATGTTGTCTCGGATACCTAACCAATCCATGGTAGGTCCATCATAATATATGGATAAAGCCATATCCTTCCGAGCTAGATAATCATAACACCTTCTCTGAACTTTGCCTCTGAAAACTATGTCTACTGGTTGCATGATGAAAGTTAGTAACTAACTAGTTATAAATTGCCTGTTAATCAGTATCCAATGTTTCTAAGTTAGTAACTAGAAGCAACAAGTATTACTGCATAGAATCAAGGAAGGGAGGCAAAAATACAAATGAAAGTCAAAGAAGAAAAATACTTAGTAACAAAGATAACAAATAAAAGAAAAGGCGGGTTGTCTCCCACTAAGCACTTTGTTTAATGTCATAAGTTCGACAGTAACGTTGCGATGTACTAGTTTTGGTGTTGAGCAGGTAGCTCTATAAGTCTTAGACTGTTTGAATAGTCTCTATTGTCAATATTATGATAATGTTTTAATCGCTGCCCGTTTACCATAAATGGTTCACTATTCCGACCTTTGATTTCTATCGTACCGCTTTTAAGGATTTTTGTGATTTCGAAAGGGCCTGACCACCTAGATTTAAGTTTTCCCGGAAAAAGCTTAAGTATTGAATTAAATAGTAGTACTATGTCGCCGACATTAAACTCTTTCCTAGATATACGTTTGCCGTGCCATCTTTTGGTTCGCTCTTTGTATATCCTAGCATTCTCATAGGCATCTAGTCGAAGTTCTTCCAATTCGTGAATGTCCAAGATTCGTTTCTCACCTGCGGAAGTATAATTTGTATTTAGGGTCTTAATTGCCCAGTAAGCTTTATGTTCTAATTCCACAGGGAGATGACATGATTTACCGTAGACTAATTTAAAGGGTGTAGTCCCTATTGGGGTTTTGTAAGTTGTCCTATAGGCCCACAGAGCTTCGTTTAGTTTAGATGACCAGTCTTTTCTGGATATTCCGACAGTCTTTTCTAGAATCTGTTTGATCTCTCGATTCGAAACTTTGACTTGCCCACTAGTTTGTGGGTGATAAGGTGTTGCTACACGGTGTCGGACTCCATACTTCAGAAGAAGTTTTTCAAAGATATTTGATATGAAATAGGAGCCACCATCACTAACTACTAGTTTTGGCACACCGAATCTAGGAAAGATAATGTTCTTGAACAACTTAATCACTACTCGTATGTCATTTGTTGGAGAAGCTACAACCTCGATCCATTTTGAAACATAATCGATAGCAACGAGTATGTACTTATTACCAAAATAAGATGGGAATGGTCTCATGAAGTCAATCCCCCATACATCGAAGACTTCCACTTCTAAGATTCATGTTTATGGCATTTCATCGCGTCTTGAGATGTTACCAGTGCGTTGGCACCGGTCGCATTTTATAACCGCATTATGGACATCTTTCCATAGAGTAGGCCAAAATAGGCCCGATTGTAGAATCTTAGTACATGTCTTTGAGGTACTTGCGTGCCCTCCATAGGGAGCGGAATGGCAATGAGAGATTATGTCGTCTAATTCATCCTCAGGAACACATCGACGGAAAATGTCGTCGGTACCTCTTTTTAAAAGCAGAGGTTCATCCCAATAGTATTGTTTTAGGTCATGAAATAATTTCTTCTTTGTTGGTAAGATAGGTCCGGTGGAAGTACTCCAACAGCTAGGTAGTTGACAAAATCAGCATACCATGGCAGAGTTGCATTCGCATGAATTTCTTCCACGGATTTTGCTATTTCGGTATCTGTAGCGGGGTATTCGTTACCATTAGAGATATTGACTAAATCAAAAATAAACCATACAAGTTGAGTCGCCACCACACTTCTATTTATCCAAAGGAATGGTTAGAAAGCGAACAGAAACCTAAAAGTTTTATCGAATCAAAAACTAGTAAAAATGTCAAAGATCGGGGTAAGGGGGTTGGTTATGCAATGGGAAGGTTTTAAGCACCCAAAACATCCTAGGTACTCCTAGGGAGCCCTTTTCATATTTGTTGTAAGGTTGGTATTTTGTGAAAATTTGTTTGTGCAAACATGATTGAAGAGATGAGAAGAGAATATACAAGTTTATTTACATTTTGTGTTTGGATGGATAAACCCATTGCCTACGTACCATCTTAAAAAAGATTAGGATCAAAATCTCGTAGTTCAGGGTAAAAATCTCAAAATGAGTTGGTGAATTGATTGGTCCAAAAGCCTTAAGGTCTTTTGTTATCCAAGGGAGAAAACTCAACCTAAAACCACAAATCCACCATGTGAGGATAACTTCAACATGCTAGTGAGGGGTTAACCCTATAATAAGCATGGAAGACTCATTGTCCATCACTAAGGATATAGGTGAGTATTAAATCTACCTCAAGGAAAACTCAAACCTAATAGCTAAAGGTTGTGAAAAGTTTGATTAAGAAAGTGGCCATTGAAACCACCAAAAGACATTTGAATGGGTTATATTTACCAATGAAAAGTATATACAAAATATGGTCAAAGTTGACTTAAAGATTCAATTCAAAATAAGTGTTATGAAAAGAAAGTTTGAAAATCAAAAGCATAAGGCTTAGGTTTCTAATGTTTTTAAAAAAAGGTGTTAAATGTTTGCACAAAAGTTTTGGCTTGGGTTAGAGTGGAGGGAAGAAGAAGAATGGCTAAGGTCCTAATCATACAAGAGGTAAGGGATAAGAGAACAAGACCACAAATGGAGTTCCTCTCTTGAGATCATATTGATGATCCAAGTAGCTCCCATCCTTTGGAATATGCAAGCAAAATAATAGTAATCTCAAGCAACAATCGAACAAGTCTTCTTAAGAGATCCTCAATGCATTTTGTATCTTTCACTTTGGATGAACATGGAAATGGTTCTTCAATTTGAGCTCTCATAGGATTCCCTAGCACAAGAGCACACACATCAAAAGTTTATGAAAACAAATCAAGAATGGACAAGAGTGAGTTTAGAGGTTTGGTCCTTCTAATCCATCTTCACATTAAGATCTTTTTACTCCAATTTGCATTGGGAAAGTCCTAGAAACTAAGTCCATTTGTCCATTTCTTTGCATTTTGGTCCACAATAATCAAAACAAAAGCACAAGCACAATAATATATACACAATTATGTGCTCAAGTGAGCAAAAGGCAAATTGCATTAACATAAACATGTGCTCAAGTGAGCAAAGGGGGAAAAGCAAATGAATAATATGTACAAGAATAGTAAATTGCATAAATGTAAAGAGCAAGAAGTAAATGTTAATGGTTAATTGTTAGTGTTAGTAGTTAGTGTGCCATAAGGCAAATTTAGCGCTATGTTAAGCAATCGTAATTGGACTTATGTAGAAGTCACAACTATCTGAGGCCGGTCAATAATAATGTAGGCAACCACACAAGTTAGAAGTCTTGATTAGTGAACCAAGTTCCAACAACTTGCCATGCCAAAAAGAAGAAGAGAAATGATCTTGTATTGGTTTAAGTCCTTTGCATGATTTAGAAAGCAACCTATCCTTAATGCAAAGCCATTCACTTGATCATTTGATCAAGATGAATTAGCTTTGAATCAAGGAAGATTAAACCTCCCTAATCAATGCTAACTTATCAACCTTTAACTCATTGATCAAAAAGAAGAAGAAGAAGAAGAAGAAGAAGAAGAAGAAGAAGAAGAAGATGGATAATGAAAATGAAGAAAATAAAGTGCATCAAATAAAAAGGAATGTACCAATCCATGAATGTTGACCAAAGATAGGGGAGATCAAGGTCAAACCATAAAATCAGCAATGGGATGAAGATTGGAAGTCAAGAAATAAACAAAATATTTTTGGCATTTTTTAATATTTGAAAATAAACTTGAATTAAAATGTTAAAGAAAGGTCAAACTTCAAATTCACTTCAAATCAACTTTAAAAGGTCCAAGTGAATTATCCCAAGTTCAACATGGTCAAACAAAGTTTGACAAAAAAATTCAGCATTTTTAAAAGTCAGAAACTATTTTTAATCAATTAAATGAATAAAAATAACCTAATTGAACTAAAATCTCAAATAAATCTCAAATCAATTAATAAATTGATGAGAATATTTTTCATAGATCCATCATCATTCAAAGAGGTTAGGAAAATATTTTTGTGTTTTTTGGATGTCAAAAACTATTTAAAATGAATTAAAAATAACCAGAAAAGAGAAAATTATTAAAAAATAGCAAATGATAAAATAAAAAATATTAAAAATCATTTTTAGAAACTAGAAATTAAAAGAGAAATAATGCAATTGGTCCCATATTTTTTGGAATTAAAATGAGAGAGTTATGAATTTTTGAAATAAAATGGAATTAAAGAAAATAAAACAAAAATTTAGAAAATGGCAAAAATCAGGAAGCGTTGGATGACTTCCTTAATTGACGTGGCAACATCCAATGGATCAGGAGTGTGCGCTTACCATAGTCATTAGTCAACTGAGAAGTACAATGCATTAAATAAAGTCATAACATCCAAGCGCCAGGATTCAAACTGGAAAAGAGATCCAAGGGCTCACAATTGATCTGGCAATGAGACGGTGGCCAGCGTCACCGTCTTCTTCGGTGAGTTCCGGCGAAGGTCAAAAAATGCAGAGATTCAAATGCTCATTTAAATGGACGATCCAGACACCATTCGAAAGGTGAAGTGATGTACATCACTCCTATACCACTCACTTCCACTCTAGATTCCTATTAAGAGAGAATCAGAGATGGAAGTTTGGTGATGTTCAACTGAACTTGCTCGATTTCAACAATTCAGCACTCAATAACAATGCCTCTATAGAGAGGACTTCAGACAACACAATATTAAGGCCAATGGATCAAAGTATAAGGAGATTCGAAGCAAAAAACAGTTGATCAAAACCTTTGGAGTATGAAGATTTGAGTCCCTTTCCTTGGTTCCTTTTGCAAAATAGAACTTCAATGGATCAAATGGTGAAGGTTTAGGAACTTTAGATCTGAAAATTCAACCAAATGCAATTGAATTTCATATCTGAATTTTTGAAGAGAAATGAATTTTGTTCCTTTGGTATGGTTGGGGATTCACTCTTGCAGCATTTCAGGCGCCTTCAGGTTGGAGAATTATGAAGCATAACACATGTATTTATAGCTGGAAAGGGCTGAGTGCATGAGTTAGCTCGTGTGCATGGCAAATGGATTTTTCATTGCATGGGCTTGTGTGATCATGTGGAAGGCCCAATGGAGACTGAAATGACCTACTGAATTCATGTGAAATGCAAATGGACGTGTACAATAAGTATAAACAGCTCATGCATGGCAATTTGAATTAAATTTCACAAAATGCACTTAATCTTCATGCCTTCGAAAATGGTGCTTCCAAACTCCAAATGCCACCTTATGAGTTATGGTTAGAGATCTTGTTGCATAAGGAACAAATGATATGTTGATCAAAATTTCAATTGGGCCTTGGAAATTAGTGAATTTTGAGTTTAAAGTGTAGGGTGCAAAACATGCATAAGTGAAGTTTCCAAATTTGGCCAATGTTCAAGCCCTTCTGTCTTAATGATGCAAGCTCCAAATGATAAAACCTTCAACATCAGAGTTGTAGTTCTTTTCAAGACAATCAATTTGGACTTAAATTTTGCATCATTTGGATTTTTAATGAAGAAAGTATGGGCACTTGAAGTTGAACATTTTTCCATTTCAATGCATTTGGCCCAAAGTGACCTATAATGTTTTGCATTATCACATGTATTTCTTTTGATATTTTGAAATTTTTCTCAACATAACATTTGAATTAGACACAATAAGCTTTCCAATGAATTTGGTTCCACCTCAAAATCATAAAAAATGAATGAGTTATGTTCTTGGTAAGTTGACTCAAAATTAGGGTTTTAGTCAAAATGACCTATAATGTCTTGGAATAGATGATGATCTTCCAAGCTTCAAATCCAATTTTGATGGACATTAAAGTTGTTCATATTACCCTTAAGAAATTTTTTTCTCTTGGGGTCATCTCCATTTGACCAACACATAAAAAGTTAGGTCTCAGTGCATTTCAAAAT